>NC_140585.1:119077303-119102303 GCF_964204655.1 Triturus cristatus | reverse complement strand
CATGAGGTTAGGGCATGCCCTCAATCAATTCACAGTATTGTAATAGGCAGCTTTGCTTCTTTTGGTTAGGAGAAGCAATCTTTTTTCATAAATGATTACAAATCAGAAATTCCTAGCCAAAAATAATCTGCTTTAATAAGAAATGATTGATTAAAATAAATACCTATTTATCGATCTGTCTATCTATCTTTCTATCTATCTATGTATATGTATATATATATATATATATACAATCAGCTCACTTTACCATTTGCAGCTTATAACCATTTACCACCAGGGGTCACTACTAACAAAAAGCATCCACTCCACTTCTAAATCTAGCCCCTAGAGTTGAGCAAAAGCATAAGATTCCCCACTGCTTCATTCCATTTCCATTAGATTATAGATGTAAATTGTTTTTGATGGTATGGTCTGTGCAGATTGAAATATTCAGAGCATATTCTGACTTTTAGTTAACACATCTGTAAGCAATTTGGCCATCACTGAATTCAACGTTTATCTCAATCGTAATAGACAAGGATAATGACAAATATAGTTTACAATGTTATTAAGTACATCATTTTATTTAATTGTGTGAATAAAAGGAATCGTCTCCCCGTCGGGGAATTGAACCCCGGTCTCCCGCGTGACAGGCGGGGATACTGACGACTATACTAACGAGGACATATTGGCTTCAGTTCAACAGTGCTCACCTTCATGAGGTTAGGGCATGCCCTCAATCAATTCACAGTATTGTAATAGGCAGCTTTGCTTCTTTTGGTTAGGAGAAGTAATCTTTTTTCATAAATGATTACAAATCAGAAATTCCTAGCTAAAAATAATCTGCTTTAATAAGAAATGATTGATTAAAATAAATACCTATTTATCGATCTGTCTATCTATCTTTCTATCTATCTATGTATATATATATATATATATATATATATATATATATATATACAATCAGCTCACTTTACCATTTGCAGCTTATAACCATTTACCACCAGGGGTCACTACTAACAAAAAGCATCCACTCCACTTCTAAATCTAGCCCCTAGAGTTGAGCAGAAGCATAAGATTCCCCACTGCTTCATTCCATTTCCATTAGATTATAGATGTAAATTGTTTTTGATGGTATGGTCTGTGCAGATTGAAATATTCAGAGCATATTCTGACTTTTAGTTAACACATCTGTAAGCAATTTGGCCATCACTGAATTCAACGTTTATCTCAATCGTAATAGAGAAGGATAATGACAAATATAGTTTACAATGTTATTAAGTACATCATTTTATTTAATTGTGTGAATAAAAGGAATCGTCTCCCCGTCGGGGAATTGAACCCCGGTCTCCCGCGTGACAGGCGGGGATACTGACCACTATACTAACGAGGACATATTGGCTTCAGTTCAACAGTGCTCACCTCCATGAGGTTAGGGCATGCCCTCAATCAATTCACAGTATTGTAATAGGCAGCTTTGCTTCTTTTGGTTAGGAGAAGTAATCTTTTTTCATAAATGATTACAAATCAGAAATTCCTAGCTAAAAATAATCTGCTTTAATAAGAAATGATTGATTAAAATAAATACCTATTTATCGATCTGTCTATCTATCTTTCTATCTATCTATGTATATATATATATATATATATATATATATATATATATATATATATATATATATATACAATCGGCTCACTTTACCATTTGCAGCTTATAACCATTTACCACCAGGGGTCACTACTAACAAAAATCATCCACTCCACTTCTAAATCTAGCCCCTAGAGTTGAGCAGAAGCATAAGATTCCCCACTGCTTCATTCCATTTCCATTAGATTATAGATGTAAATTGTTTTTGATGGTATGGTCTGTGCAGATTGAAATATTCAGAGCATATTCTGACTTTTAGTTAACACATCTGTAAGCAATTTGGCCATCACTGAATTCAACGTTTATCTCAATCGTAATAGAGAAGGATAATGACAAATATAGTTTACAATGTTATTAAGTACATCATTTTATTTAATTGTGTGAATAAAAGGAATCGTCTCCCTGTCGGGGAATTGAACCCCGGTCTCCCGCGTGACAGGCGGGGATACTGACCACTATACTAACGAGGACATATTGGCTTCAGTTCAACAGTGCTCACCTCCATGAGGTTAGGGCATGCCCTCAATCAATTCACAGTATTGTAATAGGCAGCTTTGCTTCTTTTGGTTAGGAGAAGCAATCTTTTTTCATAAATGATTACAAATCAGAAATTCCTAGCCAAAAATAATCTGCTTTAATAAGAAATGATTGATTAAAATAAATACCTATTTATCGATCTGTCTATCTATCTTTCTATCTATCTATGTATATGTATATATATATATATATATATATAAAAAATCAGCTCACTTTACCATTTGCAGCTTATAACCATTTACCACCAGGGGTCACTACTAACAAAAAGCATCCACTCCACTTCTAAATCTAGCCCCTAGAGTTGAGCAGAAGCATAAGATTCCCCACTGCTTCATTCCATTTCCATTAGATTATAGATGTAAATTGTTTTTGATGGTATGGTCTGTGCAGATTGAAATATTCAGAGCATATTCTGACTTTTAGTTAACACATCTGTAAGCAATTTGGCCATCACTGAATTCAACGTTTATCTCAATCGTAATAGACAAGGATAATGACAAATATAGTTTACAATGTTATTAAGTACATCATTTTATTTAATTGTGTGAATAAAAGGAATCGTCTCCCCGTCGGGGAATTGAACCCCGGTCTCCCGCGTGACAGGCGGGGATACTGACCACTATACTAACGAGGACATATTGGCTTCAGTTCAACAGTGCTCACCTCCATGAGGTTAGGGCATGCCCTCAATCAATTCACAGTATTGTAATAGGCAGCTTTGCTTCCTTTGGTTAGGAGAAGCAATCTTTTTTCATAAATGATTACAAATCAGAAATTCCTAGCTAAAAATATTCTGCTTTAATAAGAAATGATTGATTAAAATAAATACCTATTTATCGATCTGTCTATCTATCTTTCTATCTATCTATGTATATGTATATATATATATATATATATATATATATATATATATACAATCAGCTCACTTTACCATTTGCAGCTTATAACCATTTACCACCAGGGGTCACTACTAACAAAAAGCATCCACTCCACTTCTAAATCTAGCCCCTAGAGTTGAGCAGAAGCATAAGATTCCCCACTGCTTCATTCCATTTCCATTAGATTATAGATGTAAATTGTTTTTGATGGTATGGTCTGTGCAGATTGAAATATTCAGAGCATATTCTGACTTTTAGTTAACACATCTGTAAGCAATTTGGCCATCACTGAATTCAACGTTTATCTCAATCGTAATAGAGAAGGATAATGACAAATATAGTTTACAATGTTATTAAGTACATCATTTTATTTAATTGTGTGAATAAAAGGAATCGTCTCCCCGTCGGGGAATTGAACCCCGGTCTCCCGCGTGACAGGCGGGGATACTGACCACTATACTAACGAGGACATATTGGCTTCAGTTCAACAGTGCTCACCTCCATGAGGTTAGGGCATGCCCTCAATCAATTCACAGTATTGTAATAGGCAGCTTTGCTTCTTTTGGTTAGGAGAAGTAATCTTTTTTCATAAATGATTACAAATCAGAAATTCCTAGCTAAAAATAATCTGCTTTAATAAGAAATGATTGATTAAAATAAATACCTATTTATCGATCTGTCTATCTATCTTTCTATCTATCTATGTATATATATATATATATATATATATATATATATATATATATATATATATACAATCGGCTCACTTTACCATTTGCAGCTTATAACCATTTACCACCAGGGGTCACTACTAACAAAAATCATCCACTCCACTTCTAAATCTAGCCCCTAGAGTTGAGCAGAAGCATAAGATTCCCCACTGCTTCATTCCATTTCCATTAGATTATAGATGTAAATTGTTTTTGATGGTATGGTCTGTGCAGATTGAAATATTCAGAGCATATTCTGACTTTTAGTTAACACATCTGTAAGCAATTTGGCCATCACTGAATTCAACGTTTATCTCAATCGTAATAGAGAAGGATAATGACAAATATAGTTTACAATGTTATTAAGTACATCATTTTATTTAATTGTGTGAATAAAAGGAATCGTCTCCCCGTCGGGGAATTGAACCCCGGTCTCCCGCGTGACAGGCGGGGATACTGACCACTATACTAACGAGGACATATTGGCTTCAGTTCAACAGTGCTCACCTTTATGAGGTTAGGGCATGCCCTCAATCAATTCACAGTATTGTAATAGGCAGCTTTGCTTCTTTTGGTTAGGAGAAGCAATCTTTTTTCATAAATGATTACAAATCAGAAATTCCTAGCCAAAAATAATCTGCTTTAATAAGAAATGATTGATTAAAATAAATACCTATTTATCGATCTGTCTATCTATCTTTCTATCTATCTATGTATATGTATATATATATATATATATATATATACAATCAGCTCACTTTACCATTTGCAGCTTATAACCATTTACCACCAGGGGTCACTACTAACAAAAAGCATCCACTCCACTTCTAAATCTAGCCCCTAGAGTTGAGCAGAAGCATAAGATTCCCCACTGCTTCATTCCATTTCCATTAGATTATAGATGTAAATTGTTTTTGATGGTATGGTCTGTGCAGATTGAAATATTCAGAGCATATTCTGACTTTTAGTTAACACATCTGTAAGCAATTTGGCCATCACTGAATTCAACGTTTATCTCAATCGTAATAGACAAGGATAATGACAAATATAGTTTACAATGTTATTAAGTACATCATTTTATTTAATTGTGTGAATAAAAGGAATCGTCTCCCCGTCGGGGAATTGAACCCCGGTCTCCCGCGTGACAGGCGGGGATACTGACCACTATACTAACGAGGACATATTGGATTCAGTTCAACAGTGCTCACCTCCATGAGGTTAGGGCATGCCCTCAATCAATTCACAGTATTGTAATAGGCAGCTTTGCTTCCTTTGGTTAGGAGAAGCAATCTTTTTTCATAAATGATTACAAATCAGAAATTCCTAGCCAAAAATAATCTGCTTTAATAAGAAATGATTGATTAAAATAAATACCTATTTATCGATCTGTCTATCTATCTTTCTATCTATCTATGTATATGTATATATATATATATATATACAATCAGCTCACTTTACCATTTGCAGCTTATAACCATTTACCACCAGGGGTCACTACTAACAAAAAGCATCCACTCCACTTCTAAATCTAGCCCCTAGAGTTGAGCAAAAGCATAAGATTCCCCACTGCTTCATTCCATTTCCATTAGATTATAGATGTAAATTGTTTTTGATGGTATGGTCTGTGCAGATTGAAATATTCAGAGCATATTCTGACTTTTAGTTAACACATCTGTAAGCAATTTGGCCATCACTGAATTCAACGTTTATCTCAATCGTAATAGACAAGGATAATGACAAATATAGTTTACAATGTTATTAAGTACATCATTTTATTTAATTGTGTGAATAAAAGGAATCGTCTCCCCGTCGGGGAATTGAACCCCGGTCTCCCGCGTGACAGGCGGGGATACTGACCACTATACTAACGAGGACATATTGGCTTCAGTTCAACAGTGCTCACCTTCATGAGGTTAGGGCATGCCCTCAATCAATTCACAGTATTGTAATAGGCAGCTTTGCTTCTTTTGGTTAGGAGAAGTAATCTTTTTTCATAAATGATTACAAATCAGAAATTCCTAGCTAAAAATAATCTGCTTTAATAAGAAATGATTGATTAAAATAAATACCTATTTATCGATCTGTCTATCTATCTTTCTATCTATCTATGTATATATATATATATATATATATATATATATATATATATACAATCAGCTCACTTTACCATTTGCAGCTTATAACCATTTACCACCAGGGGTCACTACTAACAAAAAGCATCCACTCCACTTCTAAATCTAGCCCCTAGAGTTGAGCAGAAGCATAAGATTCCCCACTGCTTCATTCCATTTCCATTAGATTATAGATGTAAATTGTTTTTGATGGTATGGTCTGTGCAGATTGAAATATTCAGAGCATATTCTGACTTTTAGTTAACACATCTGTAAGCAATTTGGCCATCACTGAATTCAACGTTTATCTCAATCGTAATAGAGAAGGATAATGACAAATATAGTTTACAATGTTATTAAGTACATCATTTTATTTAATTGTGTGAATAAAAGGAATCGTCTCCCCGTCGGGGAATTGAACCCCGGTCTCCCGCGTGACAGGCGGGGATACTGACCACTATACTAACGAGGACATATTGGCTTCAGTTCAACAGTGCTCACCTCCATGAGGTTAGGGCATGCCCTCAATCAATTCACAGTATTGTAATAGGCAGCTTTGCTTCTTTTGGTTAGGAGAAGTAATCTTTTTTCATAAATGATTACAAATCAGAAATTCCTAGCTAAAAATAATCTGCTTTAATAAGAAATGATTGATTAAAATAAATACCTATTTATCGATCTGTCTATCTATCTTTCTATCTATCTATGTATATATATATATATATATATATATATATATATATATATATATATATATATACAATCGGCTCACTTTACCATTTGCAGCTTATAACCATTTACCACCAGGGGTCACTACTAACAAAAATCATCCACTCCACTTCTAAATCTAGCCCCTAGAGTTGAGCAGAAGCATAAGATTCCCCACTGCTTCATTCCATTTCCATTAGATTATAGATGTAAATTGTTTTTGATGGTATGGTCTGTGCAGATTGAAATATTCAGAGCATATTCTGACTTTTAGTTAACACATCTGTAAGCAATTTGGCCATCACTGAATTCAACGTTTATCTCAATCGTAATAGAGAAGGATAATGACAAATATAGTTTACAATGTTATTAAGTACATCATTTTATTTAATTGTGTGAATAAAAGGAATCGTCTCCCTGTCGGGGAATTGAACCCCGGTCTCCCGCGTGACAGGCGGGGATACTGACCACTATACTAACGAGGACATATTGGCTTCAGTTCAACAGTGCTCACCTCCATGAGGTTAGGGCATGCCCTCAATCAATTCACAGTATTGTAATAGGCAGCTTTGCTTCTTTTGGTTAGGAGAAGCAATCTTTTTTCATAAATGATTACAAATCAGAAATTCCTAGCCAAAAATAATCTGCTTTAATAAGAAATGATTGATTAAAATAAATACCTATTTATCGATCTGTCTATCTATCTTTCTATCTATCTATGTATATGTATATATATATATATATATATATAAAAAATCAGCTCACTTTACCATTTGCAGCTTATAACCATTTACCACCAGGGGTCACTACTAACAAAAAGCATCCACTCCACTTCTAAATCTAGCCCCTAGAGTTGAGCAGAAGCATAAGATTCCCCACTGCTTCATTCCATTTCCATTAGATTATAGATGTAAATTGTTTTTGATGGTATGGTCTGTGCAGATTGAAATATTCAGAGCATATTCTGACTTTTAGTTAACACATCTGTAAGCAATTTGGCCATCACTGAATTCAACGTTTATCTCAATCGTAATAGACAAGGATAATGACAAATATAGTTTACAATGTTATTAAGTACATCATTTTATTTAATTGTGTGAATAAAAGGAATCGTCTCCCCGTCGGGGAATTGAACCCCGGTCTCCCGCGTGACAGGCGGGGATACTGACCACTATACTAACGAGGACATATTGGCTTCAGTTCAACAGTGCTCACCTCCATGAGGTTAGGGCATGCCCTCAATCAATTCACAGTATTGTAATAGGCAGCTTTGCTTCCTTTGGTTAGGAGAAGCAATCTTTTTTCATAAATGATTACAAATCAGAAATTCCTAGCTAAAAATAATCTGCTTTAATAAGAAATGATTGATTAAAATAAATACCTATTTATCGATCTGTCTATCTATCTTTCTATCTATCTATGTATATGTATATATATATATATATATATATATATATATATATATACAATCAGCTCACTTTACCATTTGCAGCTTATAACCATTTACCACCAGGGGTCACTACTAACAAAAAGCATCCACTCCACTTCTAAATCTAGCCCCTAGAGTTGAGCAGAAGCATAAGATTCCCCACTGCTTCATTCCATTTCCATTAGATTATAGATGTAAATTGTTTTTGATGGTATGGTCTGTGCAGATTGAAATATTCAGAGCATATTCTGACTTTTAGTTAACACATCTGTAAGCAATTTGGCCATCACTGAATTCAACGTTTATCTCAATCGTAATAGACAAGGATAATGACAAATATAGTTTACAATGTTATTAAGTACATCATTTTATTTAATTGTGTGAATAAAAGGAATCGTCTCCCCGTCGGGGAATTGAACCCCGGTCTCCCGCGTGACAGGCGGGGATACTGACCACTATACTAACGAGGACATATTGGCTTTAGTTCAACAGTGCTCACCTCCATGAGGTTAGGGCATGCCCTCAATCAATTCACAGTATTGTAATAGGCAGCTTTGCTTCCTTTGGTTAGGAGAAGCAATCTTTTTTCATAAATGATTACAAATCAGAAATTCCTAGCCAAAAATAATCTGCTTTAATAAGAAATGATTGATTAAAATAAATACCTATTTATCGATCTGTCTATCTATCTTTCTATCTATCTATGTATATGTATATATATATATATATATATATATATACAATCAGCTCACTTTACCATTTGCAGCTTATAACCATTTACCACCAGGGGTCACTACTAACAAAAAGCATCCACTCCACTTCTAAATCTAGCCCCTAGAGTTGAGCAGAAGCATAATATTCCCCACTGCTTCATTCCATTTCCATTAGATTATAGATGTAAATTGTTTTTGATGGTATGGTCTGTGCAGATTGAAATATTCAGAGCATATTCTGACTTTTAGTTAACACATCTGTAAGCAATTTGGCCATCACTGAATTCAACGTTTATCTCAATCGTAATAGACAAGGATAATGACAAATATAGTTTACAATGTTATTAAGTACATCATTTTATTTAATTGTGTGAATAAAAGGAATCGTCTCCCCGTCGGGGAATTGAACCCCGGTCTCCCGCGTGACAGGCGGGGATACTGACCACTATACTAACGAGGACATATTGGCTTCAGTTCAACAGTGCTCACCTTCATGAGGTTAGGGCATGCCCTCAATCAATTCACAGTATTGTAATAGGCAGCTTTGCTTCTTTTGGTTAGGAGAAGTAATCTTTTTTCATAAATGATTACAAATCAGAAATTCCTAGCTAAAAATAATCTGCTTTAATAAGAAATGATTGATTAAAATAAATACCTATCTATCGATCTGTCTATCTATCTTTCTATCTATCTATGTATATGTATATGTATATATATATATATATATATATACAATCAGCTCACTTTACCATTTGCAGCTTATAACCATTTACCACCAGGGGTCACTACTAACAAAAAGCATCCACTCCACTTCTAAATCTAGCCCCTAGAGTTGAGCATAAGCATAAGATTCCCCACTGCTTCATTCCATTTCCATTAGATTATAGATGTAAATTGTTTTTGATGGTATGGTCTGTGCAGATTGAAATATTCAGAGCATATTCTGACTTTTAGTTAACACATCTGTAAGCAATTTGGCCATCACTGAATTCAACGTTTATCTCAATCGTAATAGACAAGGATAATGACAAATATAGTTTACAATGTTATTAAGTACATCATTTTATTTAATTGTGTGAATAAAAGGAATCGTCTCCCCGTCGGGGAATTGAACCCCGGTCTCCCGCGTGACAGGCGGGGATACTGACCACTATACTAACGAGGACATATTGGCTTCAGTTCAACAGTGCTCACCTTCATGAGGTTAGGGCATGCCCTCAATCAATTCACAGTATTGTAATAGGCAGCTTTGCTTCTTTTGGTTAGGAGAAGTAATCTTTTTTCATAAATGATTACAAATCAGAAATTCCTAGCTAAAAATAATCTGCTTTAATAAGAAATGATTGATTAAAATAAATACCTATTTATCGATCTGTCTATCTATCTTTCTATCTATCTATGTATATGTATATATATATATATATATATATACAATCAGCTCACTTTACCATTTGCAGCTTATAACCATTTACCACCAGGGGTCACTACTAACAAAAAGCATCCACTCCACTTCTAAATCTAGCACCTAGAGTTGAGCAGAAGCATAAGATTCCCCACTGCTTCATTCCATTTCCATTAGATTATAGATGTAAATTGTTTTTGATGGTATGGTCTGTGCAGATTGAAATATTCAGAGCATATTCTGACTTTTAGTTAACACATCTGTAAGCAATTTGGCCATCACTGAATTCAACGTTTATCTCAATCGTAATAGAGAAGGATAATGACAAATATAGTTTACAATGTTATTAAGTACATCATTTTATTTAATTGTGTGAATAAAAGGAATCGTCTCCCCGTCGGGGAATTGAACCCCGGTCTCCCGCGTGACAGGCGGGGATACTGACCACTATACTAACGAGGACATATTGGCTTCAGTTCAACAGTGCTCACCTCCATGAGGTTAGGGCATGCCCTCAATCAATTCACAGTATTGTAATAGGCAGCTTTGCTTCTTTTGGTTAGGAGAAGTAATCTTTTTTCATAAATGATTACAAATCAGAAATTCCTAGCTAAAAATAATCTGCTTTAATAAGAAATGATTGATTAAAATAAATACCTATTTATCGATCTGTCTATCTATCTTTCTATCTATCTATGTATATATATATATATATATATATATATATATATACAATCGGCTCACTTTACCATTTGCAGCTTATAACCATTTACCACCAGGGGTCACTACTAACAAAAATCATCCACTCCACTTCTAAATCTAGCCCCTAGAGTTGAGCAGAAGCATAAGATTCCCCACTGCTTCATTCCATTTCCATTAGATTATAGATGTAAATTGTTTTTGATGGTATGGTCTGTGCAGATTGAAATATTCAGAGCATATTCTGACTTTTAGTTAACACATCTGTAAGCAATTTGGCCATCACTGAATTCAACGTTTATCTCAATCGTAATAGACAAGGATAATGACAAATATAGTTTACAATGTTATTAAGTACATCATTTTATTTAATTGTGTGAATAAAAGGAATCGTCTCCCCGTCTGGGAATTGAACCCCGGTCTCCCGCGTGACAGGCGGGGATACTGACCACTATACTAACGAGGACATATTGGCTTCAGTTCAACAGTGCTCACCTTCATGAGGTTAGGGCATGCCCTCAATCAATTCACAGTATTGTAATAGGCAGCTTTGCTTCTTTTGGTTAGGAGAAGTAATCTTTTTTCATAAATGATTACAAATCAGAAATTCCTAGCTAAAAATAATCTGCTTTAATAAGAAATGATTGATTAAAATAAATACCTATCTATCGATCTGTCTATCTATCTTTCTATCTATCTATGTATATGTATATGTATATATATATATATATATATATACAATCAGCTCACTTTACCATTTGCAGCTTATAACCATTTACCACCAGGGGTCACTACTAACAAAAAGCATCCACTCCACTTCTAAATCTAGCCCCTAGAGTTGAGCATAAGCATAAGATTCCCCACTGCTTCATTCCATTTCCATTAGATTATAGATGTAAATTGTTTTTGATGGTATGGTCTGTGCAGATTGAAATATTCAGAGCATATTCTGACTTTTAGTTAACACATCTGTAAGCAATTTGGCCATCACTGAATTCAACGTTTATCTCAATCGTAATAGACAAGGATAATGACAAATATAGTTTACAATGTTATTAAGTACATCATTTTATTTAATTGTGTGAATAAAAGGAATCGTCTCCCCGTCGGGGAATTGAACCCCGGTCTCCCGCGTGACAGGCGGGGATACTGACCACTATACTAACGAGGACATATTGGCTTCAGTTCAACAGTGCTCACCTTCATGAGGTTAGGGCATGCCCTCAATCAATTCACAGTATTGTAATAGGCAGCTTTGCTTCTTTTGGTTAGGAGAAGTAATCTTTTTTCATAAATGATTACAAATCAGAAATTCCTAGCTAAAAATAATCTGCTTTAATAAGAAATGATTGATTAAAATAAATACCTATTTATCGATCTGTCTATCTATCTTTCTATCTATCTATGTATATGTATATATATATATATATATATATACAATCAGCTCACTTTACCATTTGCAGCTTATAACCATTTACCACCAGGGGTCACTACTAACAAAAAGCATCCACTCCACTTCTAAATCTAGCCCCTAGAGTTGAGCAGAAGCATAAGATTCCCCACTGCTTCATTCCATTTCCATTAGATTATAGATGTAAATTGTTTTTGATGGTATGGTCTGTGCAGATTGAAATATTCAGAGCATATTCTGACTTTTAGTTAACACATCTGTAAGCAATTTGGCCATCACTGAATTCAACGTTTATCTCAATCGTAATAGAGAAGGATAATGACAAATATAGTTTACAATGTTATTAAGTACATCATTTTATTTAATTGTGTGAATAAAAGGAATCGTCTCCCCGTCGGGGAATTGAACCCCGGTCTCCCGCGTGACAGGCGGGGATACTGACCACTATACTAACGAGGACATATTGGCTTCAGTTCAACAGTGCTCACCTCCATGAGGTTAGGGCATGCCCTCAATCAATTCACAGTATTGTAATAGGCAGCTTTGCTTCTTTTGGTTAGGAGAAGTAATCTTTTTTCATAAATGATTACAAATCAGAAATTCCTAGCTAAAAATAATCTGCTTTAATAAGAAATGATTGATTAAAATAAATACCTATTTATCGATCTGTCTATCTATCTTTCTATCTATCTATGTATATATATATATATATATATATATATATATATACAATCGGCTCACTTTACCATTTGCAGCTTATAACCATTTACCACCAGGGGTCACTACTAACAAAAAGCATCCACTCCACTTCTAAATCTAGCCCCTAGAGTTGAGCAGAAGCATAAGATTCCCCACTGCTTCATTCCATTTCCATTAGATTATAGATGTAAATTGTTTTTGATGGTATGGTCTGTGCAGATTGAAATATTCAGAGCATATTCTGACTTTTAGTTAACACATCTGTAAGCAATTTGGCCATCACTGAATTCAACGTTTATCTCAATCGTAATAGAGAAGGATAATGACAAATATAGTTTACAATGTTATTAAGTACATCATTTTATTTAATTGTGTGAATAAAAGGAATCGTCTCCCCGTCGGGGAATTGAACCCCGGTCTCCCGCGTGACAGGCGGGGATACTGACCACTATACTAACGAGGACATATTGGCTTCAGTTCAACAGTGCTCACCTCCATGAGGTTAGGGCATGCCCTCAATCAATTCACAGTATTGTAATAGGCAGCTTTGCTTCTTTTGGTTAGGAGAAGTAATCTTTTTTCATAAATGATTACAAATCAGAAATTCCTAGCTAAAAATAATCTGCTTTAATAAGAAATGATTGATTAAAATAAATACCTATTTATCGATCTGTCTATCTATCTTTCTATCTATCTATGTATATATATATATATATATATATATATATTTATATATATATACAATCGGCTCACTTTAGCATTTGCAGCTTATAACCATTTACCACCAGGGGTCACTACTAACAAAAATCATCCACTCCACTTCTAAATCTAGCCCCTAGAGTTGAGCAGAAGCATAAGATTCCCCACTGCTTCATTCCATTTCCATTAGATTATAGATGTAAATTGTTTTTGATGGTATGGTCTGTGCAGATTGAAATATTCAGAGCATATTCTGACTTTTAGTTAACACATCTGTAAGCAATTTGGCCATCACTGAATTCAACGTTTATCTCAATCGTAATAGACAAGGATAATGACAAATATAGTTTACAATGTTATTAAGTACATCATTTTATTTAATTGTGTGAATAAAAGGAATCGTCTCCCCGTCGGGGAATTGAACCCCGGTCTCCCGCGTGACAGGCGGGGATACTGACCACTATACTAACGAGGACATATTGGCTTCAGTTCAACAGTGCTCACCTCCATGAGGTTAGGGCATGCCCTCAATCAATTCACAGTATTGTAATAGGCAGCTTTGCTTCTTTTGGTTAGGAGAAGCAATCTTTTTTCATAAATGATTACAAATCAGAAATTCCTAGCCAAAAATAATCTGCTTTAATAAGAAATGATTGATTAAAATAAATACCTATTTATCGATCTGTCTATCTATCTTTCTATCTATCTATGTATATGTATATATATATATATATATATACAATCAGCTCACTTTACCATTTGCAGCTTATAACCATTTACCACCAGGGGTCACTACTAACAAAAAGCATCCACTCCACTTCTAAATCTAGCCCCTAGAGTTGAGCAGAAGCATAAGATTCCCCACTGCTTCATTCCATTTCCATTAGATTATAGATGTAAATTGTTTTTGATGGTATGGTCTGTGCAGATTGAAATATTCAGAGCATATTCTGACTTTTAGTTAACACATCTGTAAGCAATTTGGCCATCACTGAATTCAACGTTTATCTCAATCGTAATAGACAAGGATAATGACAAATATAGTTTACAATGTTATTAAGTACATCATTTTATTTAATTGTGTGAATAAAAGGAATCGTCTCCCCGTCGGGGAATTGAACCCCGGTCTCCCGCGTGACAGGCGGGGATACTGACCACTATACTAACGAGGACATATTGGCTTCAGTTCAACAGTGCTCACCTTCATGAGGTTAGGGCATGCCCTCAATCAATTCACAGTATTGTAATAGGCAGCTTTGCTTCTTTTGGTTAGGAGAAGTAATCTTTTTTCATAAATGATTACAAATCAGAAATTCCTAGCTAAAAATAATCTGCTTTAATAAGAAATGATTGATTAAAATAAATACCTATTTATCGATCTGTCTATCTATCTTTCTATCTATCTATGTATATATATATATATATATATATATATATTTATATATATATACAATCGGCTCACTTTAGCATTTGCAGCTTATAACCATTTACCACCAGGGGTCACTACTAACAAAAATCATCCACTCCACTTCTAAATCTAGCCCCTAGAGTTGAGCAGAAGCATAAGATTCCCCACTGCTTCATTCCATTTCCATTAGATTATAGATGTAAATTGTTTTTGATGGTATGGTCTGTGCAGATTGAAATATTCAGAGCATATTCTGACTTTTAGTTAACACATCTGTAAGCAATTTGGCCATCACTGAATTCAACGTTTATCTCAATCGTAATAGACAAGGATAATGACAAATATAGTTTACAATGTTATTAAGTACATCATTTTATTTAATTGTGTGAATAAAAGGAATCGTCTCCCCGTCGGGGAATTGAACCCCGGTCTCCCGCGTGACAGGCGGGGATACTGACCACTATACTAACGAGGACATATTGGCTTCAGTTCAACAGTGCTCACCTCCATGAGGTTAGGGCATGCCCTCAATCAATTCACAGTATTGTAATAGGCAGCTTTGCTTCTTTTGGTTAGGAGAAGCAATCTTTTTTCATAAATGATTACAAATCAGAAATTCCTAGCCAAAAATAATCTGCTTTAATAAGAAATGATTGATTAAAATAAATACCTATTTATCGATCTGTCTATCTATCTTTCTATCTATCTATGTATATGTATATATATATATATATATATATATACAATCAGCTCACTTTACCATTTGCAGCTTATAACCATTTACCACCAGGGGTCACTACTAACAAAAAGCATCCACTCCACTTCTAAATCTAGCCCCTAGAGTTGAGCAGAAGCATAAGATTCCCCACTGCTTCATTCCATTTCCATTAGATTATAGATGTAAATTGTTTTTGATGGTATGGTCTGTGCAGATTGAAATATTCAGAGCATATTCTGACTTTTAGTTAACACATCTGTAAGCAATTTGGCCATCACTGAATTCAACGTTTATCTCAATCGTAATAGACAAGGATAATGACAAATATAGTTTACAATGTTATTAAGTACATCATTTTATTTAATTGTGTGAATAAAAGGAATCGTCTCCCCGTCGGGGAATTGAACCCCGGTCTCCCGCGTGACAGGCGGGGATACTGACCACTATACTAACGAGGACATATTGGCTTCAGTTCAACAGTGCTCACCTTCATGAGGTTAGGGCATGCCCTCAATCAATTCACAGTATTGTAATAGGCAGCTTTGCTTCTTTTGGTTAGGAGAAGTAATCTTTTTTCATAAATGATTACAAATCAGAAATTCCTAGCTAAAAATAATCTGCTTTAATAAGAAATGATTGATTAAAATAAATACCTATTTATCGATCTGTCTATCTATCTTTCTATCTATCTATGTATATATATATATATATATATATATATATTTATATATATATACAATCGGCTCACTTTAGCATTTGCAGCTTATAACCATTTACCACCAGGGGTCACTACTAACAAAAATCATCCACTCCACTTCTAAATCTAGCCCCTAGAGTTGAGCAGAAGCATAAGATTCCCCACTGCTTCATTCCATTTCCATTAGATTATAGATGTAAATTGTTTTTGATGGTATGGTCTGTGCAGATTGAAATATTCAGAGCATATTCTGACTTTTAGTTAACACATCTGTAAGCAATTTGGCCATCACTGAATTCAACGTTTATCTCAATCGTAATAGACAAGGATAATGACAAATATAGTTTACAATGTTATTAAGTACATCATTTTATTTAATTGTGTGAATAAAAGGAATCGTCTCCCCGTCGGGGAATTGAACCCCGGTCTCCCGCGTGACAGGCGGGGATACTGACCACTATACTAACGAGGACATATTGGCTTCAGTTCAACAGTGCTCACCTCCATGAGGTTAGGGCATGCCCTCAATCAATTCACAGTATTGTAATAGGCAGCTTTGCTTCTTTTGGTTAGGAGAAGTAATCTTTTTTCATAAATGATTACAAATCAGAAATTCCTAGCTAAAAATAATCTGCTTTAATAAGAAATGATTGATTAAAATAAATACCTATTTATCGATCTGTCTATCTATCTTTCTATCTATCTATGTATATATATATATATATATATATATATATATATACAATCGGCTCACTTTACCATTTGCAGCTTATAACCATTTACCACCAGGGGTCACTACTAACAAAAAGCATCCACTCCACTTCTAAATCTAGCCCCTAGAGTTGAGCAGAAGCATAAGATTCCCCACTGCTTCATTCCATTTCCATTAGATTATAGATGTAAATTGTTTTTGATGGTATGGTCTGTGCAGATTGAAATATTCAGAGCATATTCTGACTTTTAGTTAACACATCTGTAAGCAATTTGGCCATCACTGAATTCAACGTTTATCTCAATCGTAATAGAGAAGGATAATGACAAATATAGTTTACAATGTTATTAAGTACATCATTTTATTTAATTGTGTGAATAAAAGGAATCGTCTCCCCGTCGGGGAATTGAACCCCGGTCTCCCGCGTGACAGGCGGGGATACTGACCACTATACTAACGAGGACATATTGGCTTCAGTTCAACAGTGCTCACCTCCATGAGGTTAGGGCATGCCCTCAATCAATTCACAGTATTGTAATAGGCAGCTTTGCTTCTTTTGGTTAGGAGAAGTAATCTTTTTTCATAAATGATTACAAATCAGAAATTCCTAGCTAAAAATAATCTGCTTTAATAAGAAATGATTGATTAAAATAAATACCTATTTATCGATCTGTCTATCTATCTTTCTATCTATCTATGTATATATATATATATATATATATATATATTTATATATATATACAATCGGCTCACTTTAGCATTTGCAGCTTATAACCATTTACCACCAGGGGTCACTACTAACAAAAATCATCCACTCCACTTCTAAATCTAGCCCCTAGAGTTGAGCAGAAGCATAAGATTCCCCACTGCTTCATTCCATTTCCATTAGATTATAGATGTAAATTGTTTTTGATGGTATGGTCTGTGCAGATTGAAATATTCAGAGCATATTCTGACTTTTAGTTAACACATCTGTAAGCAATTTGGCCATCACTGAATTCAACGTTTATCTCAATCGTAATAGACAAGGATAATGACAAATATAGTTTACAATGTTATTAAGTACATCATTTTATTTAATTGTGTGAATAAAAGGAATCGTCTCCCCGTCGGGGAATTGAACCCCGGTCTCCCGCGTGACAGGCGGGGATACTGACCACTATACTAACGAGGACATATTGGCTTCAGTTCAACAGTGCTCACCTCCATGAGGTTAGGGCATGCCCTCAATCAATTCACAGTATTGTAATAGGCAGCTTTGCTTCTTTTGGTTAGGAGAAGCAATCTTTTTTCATAAATGATTACAAATCAGAAATTCCTAGCCAAAAATAATCTGCTTTAATAAGAAATGATTGATTAAAATAAATACCTATTTATCGATCTGTCTATCTATCTTTCTATCTATCTATGTATATGTATATATATATATATATATATACAATCAGCTCACTTTACCATTTGCAGCTTATAACCATTTACCACCAGGGGTCACTACTAACAAAAAGCATCCACTCCACTTCTAAATCTAGCCCCTAGAGTTGAGCAGAAGCATAAGATTCCCCACTGCTTCATTCCATTTCCATTAGATTATAGATGTAAATTGTTTTTGATGGTATGGTCTGTGCAGATTGAAATATTCAGAGCATATTCTGACTTTTAGTTAACACATCTGTAAGCAATTTGGCCATCACTGAATTCAACGTTTATCTCAATCGTAATAGACAAGGATAATGACAAATATAGTTTACAATGTTATTAAGTACATCATTTTATTTAATTGTGTGAATAAAAGGAATCGTCTCCCCGTCGGGGAATTGAACCCCGGTCTCCCGCGTGACAGGCGGGGATACTGACCACTATACTAACGAGGACATATTGGCTTCAGTTCAACAGTGCTCACCTTCATGAGGTTAGGGCATGCCCTCAATCAATTCACAGTATTGTAATAGGCAGCTTTGCTTCTTTTGGTTAGGAGAAGTAATCTTTTTTCATAAATGATTACAAATCAGAAATTCCTAGCTAAAAATAATCTGCTTTAATAAGAAATGATTGATTAAAATAAATACCTATTTATCGATCTGTCTATCTATCTTTCTATCTATCTATGTATATATATATATATATATATATATATATTTATATATATATACAATCGGCTCACTTTAGCATTTGCAGCTTATAACCATTTACCACCAGGGGTCACTACTAACAAAAATCATCCACTCCACTTCTAAATCTAGCCCCTAGAGTTGAGCAGAAGCATAAGATTCCCCACTGCTTCATTCCATTTCCATTAGATTATAGATGTAAATTGTTTTTGATGGTATGGTCTGTGCAGATTGAAATATTCAGAGCATATTCTGACTTTTAGTTAACACATCTGTAAGCAATTTGGCCATCACTGAATTCAACGTTTATCTCAATCGTAATAGACAAGGATAATGACAAATATAGTTTACAATGTTATTAAGTACATCATTTTATTTAATTGTGTGAATAAAAGGAATCGTCTCCCCGTCGGGGAATTGAACCCCGGTCTCCCGCGTGACAGGCGGGGATACTGACCACTATACTAACGAGGACATATTGGCTTCAGTTCAACAGTGCTCACCTCCATGAGGTTAGGGCATGCCCTCAATCAATTCACAGTATTGTAATAGGCAGCTTTGCTTCTTTTGGTTAGGAGAAGCAATCTTTTTTCATAAATGATTACAAATCAGAAATTCCTAGCCAAAAATAATCTGCTTTAATAAGAAATGATTGATTAAAATAAATACCTATTTATCGATCTGTCTATCTATCTTTCTATCTATCTATGTATATGTATATATATATATATATATATATATACAATCAGCTCACTTTACCATTTGCAGCTTATAACCATTTACCACCAGGGGTCACTACTAACAAAAAGCATCCACTCCACTTCTAAATCTAGCCCCTAGAGTTGAGCAGAAGCATAAGATTCCCCACTGCTTCATTCCATTTCCATTAGATTATAGATGTAAATTGTTTTTGATGGTATGGTCTGTGCAGATTGAAATATTCAGAGCATATTCTGACTTTTAGTTAACACATCTGTAAGCAATTTGGCCATCACTGAATTCAACGTTTATCTCAATCGTAATAGACAAGGATAATGACAAATATAGTTTACAATGTTATTAAGTACATCATTTTATTTAATTGTGTGAATAAAAGGAATCGTCTCCCCGTCGGGGAATTGAACCCCGGTCTCCCGCGTGACAGGCGGGGATACTGACCACTATACTAACGAGGACATATTGGCTTCAGTTCAACAGTGCTCACCTTCATGAGGTTAGGGCATGCCCTCAATCAATTCACAGTATTGTAATAGGCAGCTTTGCTTCTTTTGGTTAGGAGAAGTAATCTTTTTTCATAAATGATTACAAATCAGAAATTCCTAGCTAAAAATAATCTGCTTTAATAAGAAATGATTGATTAAAATAAATACCTATTTATCGATCTGTCTATCTATCTTTCTATCTATCTATGTATATATATATATATATATATATATATATTTATATATATATACAATCGGCTCACTTTAGCATTTGCAGCTTATAACCATTTACCACCAGGGGTCACTACTAACAAAAATCATCCACTCCACTTCTAAATCTAGCCCCTAGAGTTGAGCAGAAGCATAAGATTCCCCACTGCTTCATTCCATTTCCATTAGATTATAGATGTAAATTGTTTTTGATGGTATGGTCTGTGCAGATTGAAATATTCAGAGCATATTCTGACTTTTAGTTAACACATCTGTAAGCAATTTGGCCATCACTGAATTCAACGTTTATCTCAATCGTAATAGACAAGGATAATGACAAATATAGTTTACAATGTTATTAAGTACATCATTTTATTTAATTGTGTGAATAAAAGGAATCGTCTCCCCGTCGGGGAATTGAACCCCGGTCTCCCGCGTGACAGGCGGGGATACTGACCACTATACTAACGAGGACATATTGGCTTCAGTTCAACAGTGCTCACCTCCATGAGGTTAGGGCATGCCCTCAATCAATTCACAGTATTGTAATAGGCAGCTTTGCTTCTTTTGGTTAGGAGAAGCAATCTTTTTTCATAAATGATTACAAATCAGAAATTCCTAGCCAAAAATAATCTGCTTTAATAAGAAATGATTGATTAAAATAAATACCTATTTATCGATCTGTCTATCTATCTTTCTATCTATCTATGTATATGTATATATATATATATATATATATACAATCAGCTCACTTTACCATTTGCAGCTTATAACCATTTACCACCAGGGGTCACTACTAACAAAAAGCATCCACTCCACTTCTAAATCTAGCCCCTAGAGTTGAGCAGAAGCATAAGATTCCCCACTGCTTCATTCCATTTCCATTAGATTATAGATGTAAATTGTTTTTGATGGTATGGTCTGTGCAGATTGAAATATTCAGAGCATATTCTGACTTTTAGTTAACACATCTGTAAGCAATTTGGCCATCACTGAATTCAACGTTTATCTCAATCGTAATAGACAAGGATAATGACAAATATAGTTTACAATGTTATTAAGTACATCATTTTATTTAATTGTGTGAATAAAAGGAATCGTCTCCCCGTCGGGGAATTGAACCCCGGTCTCCCGCGTGATAGGCGGGGATACTGACCACTATACTAACGAGGACATACTGGCTTCAGTTCAACAGTGCTCACCTTCATGAGGTTAGGGCATGCCCTCAATCAATTCACAGTATTGTAATAGGCAGCTTTGCTTCTTTTGGTTAGGAGAAGTAATCTTTTTTCATAAATGATTACAAATCAGAAATTCCTAGCTAAAAATAATCTGCTTTAATAAGAAATGATTGATTAAAATAAATACCTATTTATCGATCTGTCTATCTATCTTTCTATCTATCTATGTATATATATATATATATATATATATATATATATATATACAATCAGCTCACTTTACCATTTGCAGCTTATAACCATTTACCACCAGGGGTCACTACTAACAAAAAGCATCCACTCCACTTCTAAATCTAGCCCCTAGAGTTGAGCAGAAGCATAAGATTCCCCACTGCTTCATTCCATTTCCATTAGATTATAGATGTAAATTGTTTTTGATGGTATGGTCTGTGCAGATTGAAATATTCAGAGCATATTCTGACTTTTAGTTAACACATCTGTAAGCAATTTGGCCATCACTGAATTCAACGTTTATCTCAATCGTAATAGAGAAGGATAATGACAAATATAGTTTACAATGTTATTAAGTACATCATTTTATTTAATTGTGTGAATAAAAGGAATCGTCTCCCCGTCGGGGAATTGAACCCCGGTCTCCCGCGTGACAGGCGGGGATACTGACCACTATACTAACGAGGACATATTGGCTTCAGTTCAACAGTGCTCACCTCCATGAGGTTAGGGCATGCCCTCAATCAATTCACAGTATTGTAATAGGCAGCTTTGCTTCTTTTGGTTAGGAGAAGTAATCTTTTTTCATAAATGATTACAAATCAGAAATTCCTAGCTAAAAATAATCTGCTTTAATAAGAAATGATTGATTAAAATAAATACCTATTTATCGATCTGTCTATCTATCTTTCTATCTATCTATGTATATATATATATATATATATATATATTTATATATATATACAATCGGCTCACTTTAGCATTTGCAGCTTATAACCATTTACCACCAGGGGTCACTACTAACAAAAATCATCCACTCCACTTCTAAATCTAGCCCCTAGAGTTGAGCAGAAGCATAAGATTCCCCACTGCTTCATTCCATTTCCATTAGATTATAGATGTAAATTGTTTTTGATGGTATGGTCTGTGCAGATTGAAATATTCAGAGCATATTCTGACTTTTAGTTAACACATCTGTAAGCAATTTGGCCATCACTGAATTCAACGTTTATCTCAATCGTAATAGACAAGGATAATGACAAATATAGTTTACAATGTTATTAAGTACATCATTTTATTTAATTGTGTGAATAAAAGGAATCGTCTCCCCGTCGGGGAATTGAACCCCGGTCTCCCGCGTGACAGGCGGGGATACTGACCACTATACTAACGAGGACATATTGGCTTCAGTTCAACAGTGCTCACCTCCATGAGGTTAGGGCATGCCCTCAATCAATTCACAGTATTGTAATAGGCAGCTTTGCTTCTTTTGGTTAGGAGAAGCAATCTTTTTTCATAAATGATTACAAATCAGAAATTCCTAGCCAAAAATAATCTGCTTTAATAAGAAATGATTGATTAAAATAAATACCTATTTATCGATCTGTCTATCTATCTTTCTATCTATCTATGTATATGTATATATATATATATATATATATATACAATCAGCTCACTTTACCATTTGCAGCTTATAACCATTTACCACCAGGGGTCACTACTAACAAAAAGCATCCACTCCACTTCTAAATCTAGCCCCTAGAGTTGAGCAGAAGCATAAGATTCCCCACTGCTTCATTCCATTTCCATTAGATTATAGATGTAAATTGTTTTTGATGGTATGGTCTGTGCAGATTGAAATATTCAGAGCATATTCTGACTTTTAGTTAACACATCTGTAAGCAATTTGGCCATCACTGAATTCAACGTTTATCTCAATCGTAATAGACAAGGATAATGACAAATATAGTTTACAATGTTATTAAGTACATCATTTTATTTAATTGTGTGAATAAAAGGAATCGTCTCCCCGTCGGGGAATTGAACCCCGGTCTCCCGCGTGACAGGCGGGGATACTGACCACTATACTAACGAGGACATATTGGCTTCAGTTCAACAGTGCTCACCTTCATGAGGTTAGGGCATGCCCTCAATCAATTCACAGTATTGTAATAGGCAGCTTTGCTTCTTTTGGTTAGGAGAAGTAATCTTTTTTCATAAATGATTACAAATCAGAAATTCCTAGCTAAAAATAATCTGCTTTAATAAGAAATGATTGATTAAAATAAATACCTATTTATCGATCTGTCTATCTATCTTTCTATCTATCTATGTATATATATATATATATATATATATATATATATATATATATATATACAATCAGCTCACTTTACCATTTGCAGCTTATAACCATTTACCACCAGGGGTCACTACTAACAAAAAGCATCCACTCCACTTCTAAATCTAGCCCCTAGAGTTGAGCAGAAGCATAAGATTCCCCACTGCTTCATTCCATTTCCATTAGATTATAGATGTAAATTGTTTTTGATGGTATGGTCTGTGCAGATTGAAATATTCAGAGCATATTCTGACTTTTAGTTAACACATCTGTAAGCAATTTGGCCATCACTGAATTCAACGTTTATCTCAATCGTAATAGACAAGGATAATGACAAATATAGTTTACAATGTTATTAAGTACATCATTTTATTTAATTGTGTGAATAAAAGGAATCGTCTCCCCGTCGGGGAATTGAACCCCGGTCTCCCGCGTGACAGGCGGCGATACTGACCACTATACTAACGAGGACATATTGGCTTCAGTTCAACAGTGCTCACCTCCATGAGGTTAGGGCATGCCCTCAATCAATTCACAGTATTGTAATAGGCAGCTTTGCTTCTTTTGGTTAGGAGAAGCAATCTTTTTTCATAAATGATTACAAATCAGAAATTCCTAGCCAAAAATAATCTGCTTTAATAAGAAATGATTGATTAAAATAAATACCTATTTATCGATCTGTCTATCTATCTTTCTATCTATCTATGTATATGTATATATATATATATATATATATATACAATCAGCTCACTTTACCATTTGCAGCTTATAACCATTTACCACCAGGG
>NC_140585.1:118634803-119074803 GCF_964204655.1 Triturus cristatus | reverse complement strand
TCAACAGTGCTCACCTTCATGAGGTTAGGGCATGCCCTCAATCAATTCACAGTATTGTAATAGGCAGCTTTGCTTCTTTTGGTTAGGAGAAGTAATCTTTTTTCATAAATGATTACAAATCAGAAATTCCTAGCTAAAAATAATCTGCTTTAATAAGAAATGATTGATTAAAATAAATACCTATTTATCGATCTGTCTATCTATCTTTTTATCTATCTATGTATATATATATATATATATATATATATATATACAATCAGCTCACTTTACCATTTGCAGCTTATAACCATTTACCACCAGGGGTCACTACTAACAAAAAGCATCCACTCCACTTCTAAATCTAGCCCCTAGAGTTGAGCAGAAGCATAAGATTCCCCACTGCTTCATTCCATTTCCATTAGATTATAGATGTAAATTGTTTTTGATGGTATGGTCTGTGCAGATTGAAATATTCAGAGCATATTCTGACTTTTAGTTAACACATCTGTAAGCAATTTGGCCATCACTGAATTCAACGTTTATCTCAATCGTAATAGAGAAGGATAATGACAAATATAGTTTACAATGTTATTAAGTACATCATTTTATTTAATTGTGTGAATAAAAGGAATCGTCTCCCCGTCGGGGAATTGAACCCCGGTCTCCCGCGTGACAGGCGGCGATACTGACCACTATACTAACGAGGACATATTGGCTTCAGTTCAACAGTGCTCACCTCCATGAGGTTAGGGCATGCCCTCAATCAATTCACAGTATTGTAATAGGCAGCTTTGCTTCCTTTGGTTAGGAGAAGCAATCTTTTTTCATAAATGATTACAAATCAGAAATTCCTAGCCAAAAATAATCTGCTTTAATAAGAAATGATTGATTAAAATAAATACCTATCTATCGATCTGTCTATCTATCTTTCTATCTATCTATGTATATGTATATATATATATATATATATATATATACAATCAGCTCACTTTACCATTTGCAGCTTATAACCATTTACCACCAGGGGTCACTACTAACAAAAAGCATCCACTCCACTTCTAAATCTAGCCCCTAGAGTTGAGCAGAAGCATAATATTCCCCACTGCTTCATTCCATTTCCATTAGATTATAGATGTAAATTGTTTTTGATGGTATGGTCTGTGCAGATTGAAATATTCAGAGCATATTCTGACTTTTAGTTAACACATCTGTAAGCAATTTGGCCATCACTGAATTCAACGTTTATCTCAATCGTAATAGACAAGGATAATGACAAATATAGTTTACAATGTTATTAAGTACATCATTTTATTTAATTGTGTGAATAAAAGGAATCGTCTCCCCGTCGGGGAATTGAACCCCGGTCTCCCGCGTGACAGGCAGGGATACTGACAACTATACTAACGAGGACATATTGTCTTCAGTTCAACAGTGCTCACCTTCATGAGGTTAGGGCATGCCCTCAATCAATTCACAGTATTGTAATAGGCAGCTTTGCTTCTTTTGGTTAGGAGAAGCAATCTTTTTTCATAAATGATTACAAATCAGAAATTCCTAGCCAAAAATAATCTGCTTTAATAAGAAATGATTGATTAAAATAAATACCTATTTATCGATCTGTCTATCTATCTTTCTATCTATCTATGTATATGTATATATATATATATATATATATATATACAATCAGCTCACTTTACCATTTGCAGCTTATAACCATTTACCACCAGGGGTCACTACTAACAAAAAGCATCCACTCCACTTCTAAATCTAGCCCCTAGAGTTGAGCAGAAGCATAATATTCCCCACTGCTTCATTCCATTTCCATTAGATTATAGATGTAAATTGTTTTTGATGGTATGGTCTGTGCAGATTGAAATATTCAGAGCATATTCTGACTTTTAGTTAACACATCTGTAAGCAATTTGGCCATCACTGAATTCAACGTTTATCTCAATCGTAATAGACAAGGATAATGACAAATATAGTTTACAATGTTATTAAGTACATCATTTTATTTAATTGTGTGAATAAAAGGAATCGTCTCCCCGTCGGGGAATTGAACCCCGGTCTCCCGCGTGACAGGCGGGGATACTGACAACTATACTAACGAGGACATATTGTCTTCAGTTCAACAGTGCTCACCTTCATGAGGTTAGGGCATGCCCTCAATCAATTCACAGTATTGTAATAGGCAGCTTTGCTTCTTTTGGTTAGGAGAAGCAATCTTTTTTCATAAATGATTACAAATCAGAAATTCCTAGCCAAAAATAATCTGCTTTAATAAGAAATGATTGATTAAAATAAATACCTATCTATCGATCTGTCTATCTATCTTTCTATCTATCTATGTATATGTATATATATATATATATATATATATATATACTATCAGCTCACTTTACCATTTGCAGCTTATAACCATTTACCACCAGGGGTCACTACTAACAAAAAGCATCCACTCCACTTCTAAATCTAGCCCCTAGAGTTGAGCAGAAGCATAAGATTCCCCACTGCTTCATTCCATTTCCATTAGATTATAGATGTAAATTGTTTTTGATGGTATGGTCTGTGCAGATTGAAATATTCAGAGCATATTCTGACTTTTAGTTAACACATCTGTAAGCAATTTGGCCATCACTGAATTCAACGTTTATCTCAATCGTAATAGAGAAGGATAATGACAAATATAGTTTACAATGTTATTAAGTACATCATTTTATTTAATTGTGTGAATAAAAGGAATCGTCTCCCCGTCGGGGAATTGAACCCCTGTCTCCCGCGTGACAGGCGGGGATTCTGACCACTATACTAACGAGGACATATTGGCTTCAGTTCAACAGTGCTCACCTCCATGAGGTTAGGGCATGCCCTCAATCAATTCACAGTATTGTAATAGGCAGCTTTGCTTCCTTTGGTTAGGAGAAGCAATCTTTTTTCATAAATGATTACAAATCAGAAATTCCTAGCCAAAAATAATCTGCTTTAATAAGAAATGATTGATTAAAATAAATACCTATCTATCGATCTGTCTATCTATCTTTCTATCTATCTATGTATATGTATATATATATATATATATATATATATATATACTATCAGCTCACTTTACCATTTGCAGCTTATAACCATTTACCACCAGGGGTCACTACTAACAAAAAGCATCCACTCCACTTCTAAATCTAGCCCCTAGAGTTGAGCAGAAGCATAAGATTCCCCACTGCTTCATTCCATTTCCATTAGATTATAGATGTAAATTTTTTTTGATGGTATGGTCTGTGCAGATTGAAATATTCAGAGCATATTCTGACTTTTAGTTAACACATCTGTAAGCAATTTGGCCATCACTGAATTCAACGTTTATCTCAATCGTAATAGACAAGGATAATGACAAATATAGTTTACAATGTTATTAAGTACATCATTTTATTTAATTGTGTGAATAAAAGGAATCGTCTCCCCGTCGGGGAATTGAACCCCGGTCTCCCGCGTGACAGGCGGGGATACTGACCACTATACTAACGAGGACATATTGGCTTCAGTTCAACAGTGCTCACCTTCATGAGGTTAGGGCATGCCCTCAATCAATTCACAGTATTGTAATAGGCAGCTTTGCTTCTTTTGGTTAGGAGAAGTAATCTTTTTTCATAAATGATTACAAATCAGAAATTCCTAGCTAAAAATAATCTGCTTTAATAAGAAATGATTGATTAAAATAAATACCTATTTATCGATCTGTCTATCTATCTTTCTATCTATCTATGTATATATATATATATATATATATATATATATATATATATATATACAATCAGCTCACTTTACCATTTGCAGCTTATAACCATTTACCACCAGGGGTCACTACTAACAAAAAGCATCCACTCCACTTCTAAATCTAGCCCCTAGAGTTGAGCAGAAGCATAAGATTCCCCACTGCTTCATTCCATTTCCATTAGATTATAGATGTAAATTGTTTTTGATGGTATGGTCTGTGCAGATTGAAATATTCAGAGCATATTCTGACTTTTAGTTAACACATCTGTAAGCAATTTGGCCATCACTGAATTCAACGTTTATCTCAATCGTAATAGAGAAGGATAATGACAAATATAGTTTACAATGTTATTAAGTACATCATTTTATTTAATTGTGTGAATAAAAGGAATCGTCTCCCCGTCGGGGAATTGAACCCCGGTCTCCCGCGTGACAGGCGGGGATACTGACCACTATACTAACGAGGACATATTGGCTTCAGTTCAACAGTGCTCACCTCCATGAGGTTAGGGCATGCCCTCAATCAATTCACAGTATTGTAATAGGCAGCTTTGCTTCTTTTGGTTAGGAGAAGCAATCTTTTTTCATAAATGATTACAAATCAGAAATTCCTAGCCAAAAATAATCTGCTTTAATAAGAAATGATTGATTAAAATAAATACCTATTTATCGATCTGTCTATCTATCTTTCTATCTATCTATGTATATGTATATATATATATATATATATATATATATATACAATCAGCTCACTTTACCATTTGCAGCTTATAACCATTTACCACCAGGGGTCACTACTAACAAAAAGCATCCACTCCACTTCTAAATCTAGCCCCTAGAGTTGAGCAGAAGCATAAGATTCCCCACTGCTTCATTCCATTTCCATTAGATTATAGATGTAAATTGTTTTTGATGGTATGGTCTGTGCAGATTGAAATATTCAGAGCATATTCTGACTTTTAGTTAACACATCTGTAAGCAATTTGGCCATCACTGAATTCAACGTTTATCTCAATCGTAATAGAGAAGGATAATGACAAATATAGTTTACAATGTTATTAAGTACATCATTTTATTTAATTGTGTGAATAAAAGGAATCGTCTCCCCGTCGGGGAATTGAACCCCGGTCTCCCGCGTGACAGGCGGGGATACTGACCACTATACTAACGAGGACATATTGGCTTCAGTTCAACAGTGCTCACCTCCATGAGGTTAGGGCATGCCCTCAATCAATTCACAGTATTGTAATAGGCAGCTTTGCTTCTTTTGGTTAGGAGAAGCAATCTTTTTTCATAAATGATTACAAATCAGAAATTCCTAGCCAAAAATAATCTGCTTTAATAAGAAATGATTGATTAAAATAAATACCTATTTATCGATCTGTCTATCTATCTTTCTATCTATCTATGTATATGTATATATATATATATATATATATATATATATACAATCAGCTCACTTTACCATTTGCAGCTTATAACCATTTACCACCAGGGGTCACTACTAACAAAAAGCATCCACTCCACTTCTAAATCTAGCCCCTAGAGTTGAGCAGAAGCATAAGATTCCCCACTGCTTCATTCCATTTCCATTAGATTATAGATGTAAATTGTTTTTGATGGTATGGTCTGTGCAGATTGAAATATTCAGAGCATATTCTGACTTTTAGTTAACACATCTGTAAGCAATTTGGCCATCACTGAATTCAACGTTTATCTCAATCGTAATAGAGAAGGATAATGACAAATATAGTTTACAATGTTATTAAGTACATCATTTTATTTAATTGTGTGAATAAAAGGAATCGTCTCCCCGTCGGGGAATTGAACCCCGGTCTCCCGCGTGACAGGCGGGGATACTGACCACTATACTAACGAGGACATATTGGCTTCAGTTCAACAGTGCTCACCTCCATGAGGTTAGGGCATGCCCTCAATCAATTCACAGTATTGTAATAGGCAGCTTTGCTTCTTTTGGTTAGGAGAAGCAATCTTTTTTCATAAATGATTACAAATCAGAAATTCCTAGCCAAAAATAATCTGCTTTAATAAGAAATGATTGATTAAAATAAATACCTATTTATCGATCTGTCTATCTATCTTTCTATCTATCTATGTATATGTATATATATATATATATATATATATATATACTATCAGCTCACTTTACCATTTGCAGCTTATAACCATTTACCACCAGGGGTCACTACTAACAAAAAGCATCCACTCCACTTCTAAATCTAGCCCCTAGAGTTGAGCAGAAGCATAAGATTCCCCACTGCTTCATTCCATTTCCATTAGATTATAGATGTAAATTGTTTTTGATGGTATGGTCTGTGCAGATTGAAATATTCAGAGCATATTCTGACTTTTAGTTAACACATCTGTAAGCAATTTGGCCATCACTGAATTCAACGTTTATCTCAATCGTAATAGAGAAGGATAATGACAAATATAGTTTACAATGTTATTAAGTACATCATTTTATTTAATTGTGTGAATAAAAGGAATCGTCTCCCCGTCGGGGAATTGAACCCCTGTCTCCCGCGTGACAGGCGGGGATTCTGACCACTATACTAACGAGGACATATTGGCTTCAGTTCAACAGTGCTCACCTCCATGAGGTTAGGGCATGCCCTCAATCAATTCACAGTATTGTAATAGGCAGCTTTGCTTCCTTTGGTTAGGAGAAGCAATCTTTTTTCATAAATGATTACAAATCAGAAATTCCTAGCCAAAAATAATCTGCTTTAATAAGAAATGATTGATTAAAATAAATACCTATCTATCGATCTGTCTATCTATCTTTCTATCTATCTATGTATATGTATATATATATATATATATATATATATATATACTATCAGCTCACTTTACCATTTGCAGCTTATAACCATTTACCACCAGGGGTCACTACTAACAAAAAGCATCCACTCCACTTCTAAATCTAGCCCCTAGAGTTGAGCAGAAGCATAAGATTCCCCACTGCTTCATTCCATTTCCATTAGATTATAGATGTAAATTTTTTTTGATGGTATGGTCTGTGCAGATTGAAATATTCAGAGCATATTCTGACTTTTAGTTAACACATCTGTAAGCAATTTGGCCATCACTGAATTCAACGTTTATCTCAATCGTAATAGACAAGGATAATGACAAATATAGTTTACAATGTTATTAAGTACATCATTTTATTTAATTGTGTGAATAAAAGGAATCGTCTCCCCGTCGGGGAATTGAACCCCGGTCTCCCGCGTGACAGGCGGGGATACTGACCACTATACTAACGAGGACATATTGGCTTCAGTTCAACAGTGCTCACCTTCATGAGGTTAGGGCATGCCCTCAATCAATTCACAGTATTGTAATAGGCAGCTTTGCTTCTTTTGGTTAGGAGAAGTAATCTTTTTTCATAAATGATTACAAATCAGAAATTCCTAGCTAAAAATAATCTGCTTTAATAAGAAATGATTGATTAAAATAAATACCTATTTATCGATCTGTCTATCTATCTTTCTATCTATCTATGTATATATATATATATATATATATATATATATATATATATATACAATCAGCTCACTTTACCATTTGCAGCTTATAACCATTTACCACCAGGGGTCACTACTAACAAAAAGCATCCACTCCACTTCTAAATCTAGCCCCTAGAGTTGAGCAGAAGCATAAGATTCCCCACTGCTTCATTCCATTTCCATTAGATTATAGATGTAAATTGTTTTTGATGGTATGGTCTGTGCAGATTGAAATATTCAGAGCATATTCTGACTTTTAGTTAACACATCTGTAAGCAATTTGGCCATCACTGAATTCAACGTTTATCTCAATCGTAATAGAGAAGGATAATGACAAATATAGTTTACAATGTTATTAAGTACATCATTTTATTTAATTGTGTGAATAAAAGGAATCGTCTCCCCGTCGGGGAATTGAACCCCGGTCTCCCGCGTGACAGGCGGGGATACTGACCACTATACTAACGAGGACATATTGGCTTCAGTTCAACAGTGCTCACCTCCATGAGGTTAGGGCATGCCCTCAATCAATTCACAGTATTGTAATAGGCAGCTTTGCTTCTTTTGGTTAGGAGAAGCAATCTTTTTTCATAAATGATTACAAATCAGAAATTCCTAGCCAAAAATAATCTGCTTTAATAAGAAATGATTGATTAAAATAAATACCTATTTATCGATCTGTCTATCTATCTTTCTATCTATCTATGTATATGTATATATATATATATATATATATATATATATACAATCAGCTCACTTTACCATTTGCAGCTTATAACCATTTACCACCAGGGGTCACTACTAACAAAAAGCATCCACTCCACTTCTAAATCTAGCCCCTAGAGTTGAGCAGAAGCATAAGATTCCCCACTGCTTCATTCCATTTCCATTAGATTATAGATGTAAATTGTTTTTGATGGTATGGTCTGTGCAGATTGAAATATTCAGAGCATATTCTGACTTTTAGTTAACACATCTGTAAGCAATTTGGCCATCACTGAATTCAACGTTTATCTCAATCGTAATAGAGAAGGATAATGACAAATATAGTTTACAATGTTATTAAGTACATCATTTTATTTAATTGTGTGAATAAAAGGAATCGTCTCCCCGTCGGGGAATTGAACCCCGGTCTCCCGCGTGACAGGCGGGGATACTGACCACTATACTAACGAGGACATATTGGCTTCAGTTCAACAGTGCTCACCTCCATGAGGTTAGGGCATGCCCTCAATCAATTCACAGTATTGTAATAGGCAGCTTTGCTTCTTTTGGTTAGGAGAAGCAATCTTTTTTCATAAATGATTACAAATCAGAAATTCCTAGCCAAAAATAATCTGCTTTAATAAGAAATGATTGATTAAAATAAATACCTATTTATCGATCTGTCTATCTATCTTTCTATCTATCTATGTATATGTATATATATATATATATATATATATATATATACAATCAGCTCACTTTACCATTTGCAGCTTATAACCATTTACCACCAGGGGTCACTACTAACAAAAAGCATCCACTCCACTTCTAAATCTAGCCCCTAGAGTTGAGCAGAAGCATAAGATTCCCCACTGCTTCATTCCATTTCCATTAGATTATAGATGTAAATTGTTTTTGATGGTATGGTCTGTGCAGATTGAAATATTCAGAGCATATTCTGACTTTTAGTTAACACATCTGTAAGCAATTTGGCCATCACTGAATTCAACGTTTATCTCAATCGTAATAGAGAAGGATAATGACAAATATAGTTTACAATGTTATTAAGTACATCATTTTATTTAATTGTGTGAATAAAAGGAATCGTCTCCCCGTCGGGGAATTGAACCCCGGTCTCCCGCGTGACAGGCGGGGATACTGACCACTATACTAACGAGGACATATTGGCTTCAGTTCAACAGTGCTCACCTCCATGAGGTTAGGGCATGCCCTCAATCAATTCACAGTATTGTAATAGGCAGCTTTGCTTCTTTTGGTTAGGAGAAGCAATCTTTTTTCATAAATGATTACAAATCAGAAATTCCTAGCCAAAAATAATCTGCTTTAATAAGAAATGATTGATTAAAATAAATACCTATTTATCGATCTGTCTATCTATCTTTCTATCTATCTATGTATATGTATATATATATATATATATATATATATACAATCAGCTCACTTTACCATTTGCAGCTTATAACCATTTACCACCAGGGGTCACTACTAACAAAAAGCATCCACTCCACTTCTAAATCTAGCCCCTAGAGTTGAGCAGAAGCATAATATTCCCCACTGCTTCATTCCATTTCCATTAGATTATAGATGTAAATTGTTTTTGATGGTATGGTCTGTGCAGATTGAAATATTCAGAGCATATTCTGACTTTTAGTTAACACATCTGTAAGCAATTTGGCCATCACTGAATTCAACGTTTATCTCAATCGTAATAGACAAGGATAATGACAAATATAGTTTACAATGTTATTAAGTACATCATTTTATTTAATTGTGTGAATAAAAGGAATCGTCTCCCCGTCGGGGAATTGAACCCCGGTCTCCCGCGTGACAGGCGGGGATACTGACCACTATACTAACGAGGACATATTGGCTTCAGTTCAACAGTGCTCACCTCCATGAGGTTAGGGCATGCCCTCAATCAATTCACAGTATTGTAATAGGCAGCTTTGCTTCTTTTGGTTAGGAGAAGCAATCTTTTTTCATAAATGATTACAAATCAGAAATTCCTAGCCAAAAATAATCTGCTTTAATAAGAAATGATTGATTAAAATAAATACCTATTTATCGATCTGTCTATCTATCTTTCTATCTATCTATGTATATGTATATATATATATATATATATATATATACAATCAGCTCACTTTACCATTTGCAGCTTATAACCATTTACCACCAGGGGTCACTACTAACAAAAAGCATCCACTCCACTTCTAAATCTAGCCCCTAGAGTTGAGCAGAAGCATAATATTCCCCACTGCTTCATTCCATTTCCATTAGATTATAGATGTAAATTGTTTTTGATGGTATGGTCTGTGCAGATTGAAATATTCAGAGCATATTCTGACTTTTAGTTAACACATCTGTAAGCAATTTGGCCATCACTGAATTCAACGTTTATCTCAATCGTAATAGACAAGGATAATGACAAATATAGTTTACAATGTTATTAAGTACATCATTTTATTTAATTGTGTGAATAAAAGGAATCGTCTCCCCGTCGGGGAATTGAACCCCGGTCTCCCGCGTGACAGGCGGGGATACTGACAACTATACTAACGAGGACATATTGTCTTCAGTTCAACAGTGCTCACCTTCATGAGGTTAGGGCATGCCCTCAATCAATTCACAGTATTGTAATAGGCAGCTTTGCTTCTTTTGGTTAGGAGAAGCAATCTTTTTTCATAAATGATTACAAATCAGAAATTCCTAGCCAAAAATAATCTGCTTTAATAAGAAATGATTGATTAAAATAAATACCTATCTATCGATCTGTCTATCTATCTTTCTATCTATCTATGTATATGTATATATATATATATATATATATATATATACTATCAGCTCACTTTACCATTTGCAGCTTATAACCATTTACCACCAGGGGTCACTACTAACAAAAAGCATCCACTCCACTTCTAAATCTAGCCCCTAGAGTTGAGCAGAAGCATAAGATTCCCCACTGCTTCATTCCATTTCCATTAGATTATAGATGTAAATTGTTTTTGATGGTATGGTCTGTGCAGATTGAAATATTCAGAGCATATTCTGACTTTTAGTTAACACATCTGTAAGCAATTTGGCCATCACTGAATTCAACGTTTATCTCAATCGTAATAGAGAAGGATAATGACAAATATAGTTTACAATGTTATTAAGTACATCATTTTATTTAATTGTGTGAATAAAAGGAATCGTCTCCCCGTCGGGGAATTGAACCCCGGTCTCCCGCGTGACAGGCGGGGATTCTGACCACTATACTAACGAGGACATATTGGCTTCAGTTCAACAGTGCTCACCTCCATGAGGTTAGGGCATGCCCTCAATCAATTCACAGTATTGTAATAGGCAGCTTTGCTTCCTTTGGTTAGGAGAAGCAATCTTTTTTCATAAATGATTACAAATCAGAAATTCCTAGCCAAAAATAATCTGCTTTAATAAGAAATGATTGATTAAAATAAATACCTATCTATCGATCTGTCTATCTATCTTTCTATCTATCTATGTATATGTATATATATATATATATATATATATATATACTATCAGCTCACTTTACCATTTGCAGCTTATAACCATTTACCACCAGGGGTCACTACTAACAAAAAGCATCCACTCCACTTCTAAATCTAGCCCCTAGAGTTGAGCAGAAGCATAAGATTCCCCACTGCTTCATTCCATTTCCATTAGATTATAGATGTAAATTTTTTTTGATGGTATGGTCTGTGCAGATTGAAATATTCAGAGCATATTCTGACTTTTAGTTAACACATCTGTAAGCAATTTGGCCATCACTGAATTCAACGTTTATCTCAATCGTAATAGACAAGGATAATGACAAATATAGTTTACAATGTTATTAAGTACATCATTTTATTTAATTGTGTGAATAAAAGGAATCGTCTCCCCGTCGGGGAATTGAACCCCGGTCTCCCGCGTGACAGGCGGGGATACTGACCACTATACTAACGAGGACATATTGGCTTCAGTTCAACAGTGCTCACCTTCATGAGGTTAGGGCATGCCCTCAATCAATTCACAGTATTGTAATAGGCAGCTTTGCTTCTTTTGGTTAGGAGAAGTAATCTTTTTTCATAAATGATTACAAATCAGAAATTCCTAGCTAAAAATAATCTGCTTTAATAAGAAATGATTGATTAAAATAAATACCTATTTATCGATCTGTCTATCTATCTTTCTATCTATCTATGTATATATATATATATATATATATATATATATACAATCAGCTCACTTTACCATTTGCAGCTTATAACCATTTACCACCAGGGGTCACTACTAACAAAAAGCATCCACTCCACTTCTAAATCTAGCCCCTAGAGTTGAGCAGAAGCATAAGATTCCCCACTGCTTCATTCCATTTCCATTAGATTATAGATGTAAATTGTTTTTGATGGTATGGTCTGTGCAGATTGAAATATTCAGAGCATATTCTGACTTTTAGTTAACACATCTGTAAGCAATTTGGCCATCACTGAATTCAACGTTTATCTCAATCGTAATAGAGAAGGATAATGACAAATATAGTTTACAATGTTATTAAGTACATCATTTTATTTAATTGTGTGAATAAAAGGAATCGTCTCCCCGTCGGGGAATTGAACCCCGGTCTCCCGCGTGACAGGCGGGGATACTGACCACTATACTAACGAGGACATATTGGCTTCAGTTCAACAGTGCTCACCTCCATGAGGTTAGGGCATGCCCTCAATCAATTCACAGTATTGTAATAGGCAGCTTTGCTTCTTTTGGTTAGGAGAAGCAATCTTTTTTCATAAATGATTACAAATCAGAAATTCCTAGCCAAAAATAATCTGCTTTAATAAGAAATGATTGATTAAAATAAATACCTATTTATCGATCTGTCTATCTATCTTTCTATCTATCTATGTATATGTATATATATATATATATATATATATATACAATCAGCTCACTTTACCATTTGCAGCTTATAACCATTTACCACCAGGGGTCACTACTAACAAAAAGCATCCACTCCACTTCTAAATCTAGCCCCTAGAGTTGAGCAGAAGCATAATATTCCCCACTGCTTCATTCCATTTCCATTAGATTATAGATGTAAATTGTTTTTGATGGTATGGTCTGTGCAGATTGAAATATTCAGAGCATATTCTGACTTTTAGTTAACACATCTGTAAGCAATTTGGCCATCACTGAATTCAACGTTTATCTCAATCGTAATAGACAAGGATAATGACAAATATAGTTTACAATGTTATTAAGTACATCATTTTATTTAATTGTGTGAATAAAAGGAATCGTCTCCCCGTCGGGGAATTGAACCCCGGTCTCCCGCGTGACAGGCGGGGATACTGACAACTATACTAACGAGGACATATTGTCTTCAGTTCAACAGTGCTCACCTTCATGAGGTTAGGGCATGCCCTCAATCAATTCACAGTATTGTAATAGGCAGCTTTGCTTCTTTTGGTTAGGAGAAGCAATCTTTTTTCATAAATGATTACAAATCAGAAATTCCTAGCCAAAAATAATCTGCTTTAATAAGAAATGATTGATTAAAATAAATACCTATCTATCGATCTGTCTATCTATCTTTCTATCTATCTATGTATATGTATATATATATATATATATATATATATATACTATCAGCTCACTTTACCATTTGCAGCTTATAACCATTTACCACCAGGGGTCACTACTAACAAAAAGCATCCACTCCACTTCTAAATCTAGCCCCTAGAGTTGAGCAGAAGCATAAGATTCCCCACTGCTTCATTCCATTTCCATTAGATTATAGATGTAAATTGTTTTTGATGGTATGGTCTGTGCAGATTGAAATATTCAGAGCATATTCTGACTTTTAGTTAACACATCTGTAAGCAATTTGGCCATCACTGAATTCAACGTTTATCTCAATCGTAATAGAGAAGGATAATGACAAATATAGTTTACAATGTTATTAAGTACATCATTTTATTTAATTGTGTGAATAAAAGGAATCGTCTCCCCGTCGGGGAATTGAACCCCGGTCTCCCGCGTGACAGGCGGGGATTCTGACCACTATACTAACGAGGACATATTGGCTTCAGTTCAACAGTGCTCACCTCCATGAGGTTAGGGCATGCCCTCAATCAATTCACAGTATTGTAATAGGCAGCTTTGCTTCCTTTGGTTAGGAGAAGCAATCTTTTTTCATAAATGATTACAAATCAGAAATTCCTAGCCAAAAATAATCTGCTTTAATAAGAAATGATTGATTAAAATAAATACCTATCTATCGATCTGTCTATCTATCTTTCTATCTATCTATGTATATGTATATATATATATATATATATATATATATACTATCAGCTCACTTTACCATTTGCAGCTTATAACCATTTACCACCAGGGGTCACTACTAACAAAAAGCATCCACTCCACTTCTAAATCTAGCCCCTAGAGTTGAGCAGAAGCATAAGATTCCCCACTGCTTCATTCCATTTCCATTAGATTATAGATGTAAATTTTTTTTGATGGTATGGTCTGTGCAGATTGAAATATTCAGAGCATATTCTGACTTTTAGTTAACACATCTGTAAGCAATTTGGCCATCACTGAATTCAACGTTTATCTCAATCGTAATAGACAAGGATAATGACAAATATAGTTTACAATGTTATTAAGTACATCATTTTATTTAATTGTGTGAATAAAAGGAATCGTCTCCCCGTCGGGGAATTGAACCCCGGTCTCCCGCGTGACAGGCGGGGATACTGACCACTATACTAACGAGGACATATTGGCTTCAGTTCAACAGTGCTCACCTTCATGAGGTTAGGGCATGCCCTCAATCAATTCACAGTATTGTAATAGGCAGCTTTGCTTCTTTTGGTTAGGAGAAGTAATCTTTTTTCATAAATGATTACAAATCAGAAATTCCTAGCTAAAAATAATCTGCTTTAATAAGAAATGATTGATTAAAATAAATACCTATTTATCGATCTGTCTATCTATCTTTCTATCTATCTATGTATATATATATATATATATATATATATATATACAATCAGCTCACTTTACCATTTGCAGCTTATAACCATTTACCACCAGGGGTCACTACTAACAAAAAGCATCCACTCCACTTCTAAATCTAGCCCCTAGAGTTGAGCAGAAGCATAAGATTCCCCACTGCTTCATTCCATTTCCATTAGATTATAGATGTAAATTGTTTTTGATGGTATGGTCTGTGCAGATTGAAATATTCAGAGCATATTCTGACTTTTAGTTAACACATCTGTAAGCAATTTGGCCATCACTGAATTCAACGTTTATCTCAATCGTAATAGAGAAGGATAATGACAAATATAGTTTACAATGTTATTAAGTACATCATTTTATTTAATTGTGTGAATAAAAGGAATCGTCTCCCCGTCGGGGAATTGAACCCCGGTCTCCCGCGTGACAGGCGGGGATACTGACCACTATACTAACGAGGACATATTGGCTTCAGTTCAACAGTGCTCACCTCCATGAGGTTAGGGCATGCCCTCAATCAATTCACAGTATTGTAATAGGCAGCTTTGCTTCTTTTGGTTAGGAGAAGCAATCTTTTTTCATAAATGATTACAAATCAGAAATTCCTAGCCAAAAATAATCTGCTTTAATAAGAAATGATTGATTAAAATAAATACCTATTTATCGATCTGTCTATCTATCTTTCTATCTATCTATGTATATGTATATATATATATATATATATATATATACAATCAGCTCACTTTACCATTTGCAGCTTATAACCATTTACCACCAGGGGTCACTACTAACAAAAAGCATCCACTCCACTTCTAAATCTAGCCCCTAGAGTTGAGCAGAAGCATAATATTCCCCACTGCTTCATTCCATTTCCATTAGATTATAGATGTAAATTGTTTTTGATGGTATGGTCTGTGCAGATTGAAATATTCAGAGCATATTCTGACTTTTAGTTAACACATCTGTAAGCAATTTGGCCATCACTGAATTCAACGTTTATCTCAATCGTAATAGACAAGGATAATGACAAATATAGTTTACAATGTTATTAAGTACATCATTTTATTTAATTGTGTGAATAAAAGGAATCGTCTCCCCGTCGGGGAATTGAACCCCGGTCTCCCGCGTGACAGGCGGGGATACTGACAACTATACTAACGAGGACATATTGTCTTCAGTTCAACAGTGCTCACCTTCATGAGGTTAGGGCATGCCCTCAATCAATTCACAGTATTGTAATAGGCAGCTTTGCTTCTTTTGGTTAGGAGAAGCAATCTTTTTTCATAAATGATTACAAATCAGAAATTCCTAGCCAAAAATAATCTGCTTTAATAAGAAATGATTGATTAAAATAAATACCTATCTATCGATCTGTCTATCTATCTTTCTATCTATCTATGTATATGTATATATATATATATATATATATATATATACTATCAGCTCACTTTACCATTTGCAGCTTATAACCATTTACCACCAGGGGTCACTACTAACAAAAAGCATCCACTCCACTTCTAAATCTAGCCCCTAGAGTTGAGCAGAAGCATAAGATTCCCCACTGCTTCATTCCATTTCCATTAGATTATAGATGTAAATTGTTTTTGATGGTATGGTCTGTGCAGATTGAAATATTCAGAGCATATTCTGACTTTTAGTTAACACATCTGTAAGCAATTTGGCCATCACTGAATTCAACGTTTATCTCAATCGTAATAGAGAAGGATAATGACAAATATAGTTTACAATGTTATTAAGTACATCATTTTATTTAATTGTGTGAATAAAAGGAATCGTCTCCCCGTCGGGGAATTGAACCCCGGTCTCCCGCGTGACAGGCGGGGATTCTGACCACTATACTAACGAGGACATATTGGCTTCAGTTCAACAGTGCTCACCTCCATGAGGTTAGGGCATGCCCTCAATCAATTCACAGTATTGTAATAGGCAGCTTTGCTTCCTTTGGTTAGGAGAAGCAATCTTTTTTCATAAATGATTACAAATCAGAAATTCCTAGCCAAAAATAATCTGCTTTAATAAGAAATGATTGATTAAAATAAATACCTATCTATCGATCTGTCTATCTATCTTTCTATCTATCTATGTATATGTATATATATATATATATATATATATATATATACTATCAGCTCACTTTACCATTTGCAGCTTATAACCATTTACCACCAGGGGTCACTACTAACAAAAAGCATCCACTCCACTTCTAAATCTAGCCCCTAGAGTTGAGCAGAAGCATAAGATTCCCCACTGCTTCATTCCATTTCCATTAGATTATAGATGTAAATTTTTTTTGATGGTATGGTCTGTGCAGATTGAAATATTCAGAGCATATTCTGACTTTTAGTTAACACATCTGTAAGCAATTTGGCCATCACTGAATTCAACGTTTATCTCAATCGTAATAGACAAGGATAATGACAAATATAGTTTACAATGTTATTAAGTACATCATTTTATTTAATTGTGTGAATAAAAGGAATCGTCTCCCCGTCGGGGAATTGAACCCCGGTCTCCCGCGTGACAGGCGGGGATACTGACCACTATACTAACGAGGACATATTGGCTTCAGTTCAACAGTGCTCACCTTCATGAGGTTAGGGCATGCCCTCAATCAATTCACAGTATTGTAATAGGCAGCTTTGCTTCTTTTGGTTAGGAGAAGTAATCTTTTTTCATAAATGATTACAAATCAGAAATTCCTAGCTAAAAATAATCTGCTTTAATAAGAAATGATTGATTAAAATAAATACCTATTTATCGATCTGTCTATCTATCTTTCTATCTATCTATGTATATATATATATATATATATATATATATATATACAATCAGCTCACTTTACCATTTGCAGCTTATAACCATTTACCACCAGGGGTCACTACTAACAAAAAGCATCCACTCCACTTCTAAATCTAGCCCCTAGAGTTGAGCAGAAGCATAAGATTCCCCACTGCTTCATTCCATTTCCATTAGATTATAGATGTAAATTGTTTTTGATGGTATGGTCTGTGCAGATTGAAATATTCAGAGCATATTCTGACTTTTAGTTAACACATCTGTAAGCAATTTGGCCATCACTGAATTCAACGTTTATCTCAATCGTAATAGAGAAGGATAATGACAAATATAGTTTACAATGTTATTAAGTACATCATTTTATTTAATTGTGTGAATAAAAGGAATCGTCTCCCCGTCGGGGAATTGAACCCCGGTCTCCCGCGTGACAGGCGGGGATACTGACCACTATACTAACGAGGACATATTGGCTTCAGTTCAACAGTGCTCACCTCCATGAGGTTAGGGCATGCCCTCAATCAATTCACAGTATTGTAATAGGCAGCTTTGCTTCTTTTGGTTAGGAGAAGCAATCTTTTTTCATAAATGATTACAAATCAGAAATTCCTAGCCAAAAATAATCTGCTTTAATAAGAAATGATTGATTAAAATAAATACCTATTTATCGATCTGTCTATCTATCTTTCTATCTATCTATGTATATGTATATATATATATATATATATATATATATACAATCAGCTCACTTTACCATTTGCAGCTTATAACCATTTACCACCAGGGGTCACTACTAACAAAAAGCATCCACTCCACTTCTAAATCTAGCCCCTAGAGTTGAGCAGAAGCATAATATTCCCCACTGCTTCATTCCATTTCCATTAGATTATAGATGTAAATTGTTTTTGATGGTATGGTCTGTGCAGATTGAAATATTCAGAGCATATTCTGACTTTTAGTTAACACATCTGTAAGCAATTTGGCCATCACTGAATTCAACGTTTATCTCAATCGTAATAGACAAGGATAATGACAAATATAGTTTACAATGTTATTAAGTACATCATTTTATTTAATTGTGTGAATAAAAGGAATCGTCTCCCCGTCGGGGAATTGAACCCCGGTCTCCCGCGTGACAGGCGGGGATACTGACAACTATACTAACGAGGACATATTGTCTTCAGTTCAACAGTGCTCACCTTCATGAGGTTAGGGCATGCCCTCAATCAATTCACAGTATTGTAATAGGCAGCTTTGCTTCTTTTGGTTAGGAGAAGCAATCTTTTTTCATAAATGATTACAAATCAGAAATTCCTAGCCAAAAATAATCTGCTTTAATAAGAAATGATTGATTAAAATAAATACCTATCTATCGATCTGTCTATCTATCTTTCTATCTATCTATGTATATGTATATATATATATATATATATATATATATACTATCAGCTCACTTTACCATTTGCAGCTTATAACCATTTACCACCAGGGGTCACTACTAACAAAAAGCATCCACTCCACTTCTAAATCTAGCCCCTAGAGTTGAGCAGAAGCATAAGATTCCCCACTGCTTCATTCCATTTCCATTAGATTATAGATGTAAATTGTTTTTGATGGTATGGTCTGTGCAGATTGAAATATTCAGAGCATATTCTGACTTTTAGTTAACACATCTGTAAGCAATTTGGCCATCACTGAATTCAACGTTTATCTCAATCGTAATAGAGAAGGATAATGACAAATATAGTTTACAATGTTATTAAGTACATCATTTTATTTAATTGTGTGAATAAAAGGAATCGTCTCCCCGTCGGGGAATTGAACCCCGGTCTCCCGCGTGACAGGCGGGGATTCTGACCACTATACTAACGAGGACATATTGGCTTCAGTTCAACAGTGCTCACCTCCATGAGGTTAGGGCATGCCCTCAATCAATTCACAGTATTGTAATAGGCAGCTTTGCTTCTTTTGGTTAGGAGAAGCAATCTTTTTTCATAAATGATTACAAATCAGAAATTCCTAGCCAAAAATAATCTGCTTTAATAAGAAATGATTGATTAAAATAAATACCTATTTATCGATCTGTCTATCTATCTTTCTATCTATCTATGTATATGTATATATATATATATATATATATATATACAATCAGCTCACTTTACCATTTGCAGCTTATAACCATTTACCACCAGGGGTCACTACTAACAAAAAGCATCCACTCCACTTCTAAATCTAGCCCCTAGAGTTGAGCAGAAGCATAAGATTCCCCACTGCTTCATTCCATTTCCATTAGATTATAGATGTAAATTGTTTTTGATGGTATGGTCTGTGCAGATTGAAATATTCAGAGCATATTCTGACTTTTAGTTAACACATCTGTAAGCAATTTGGCCATCACTGAATTCAACGTTTATCTCAATCGTAATAGAGAAGGATAATGACAAATATAGTTTACAATGTTATTAAGTACATCATTTTATTTAATTGTGTGAATAAAAGGAATCGTCTCCCCGTCGGGGAATTGAACCCCGGTCTCCCGCGTGACAGGCGGGGATTCTGACCACTATACTAACGAGGACATATTGGCTTCAGTTCAACAGTGCTCACCTCCATGAGGTTAGGGCATGCCCTCAATCAATTCACAGTATTGTAATAGGCAGCTTTGCTTCTTTTGGTTAGGAGAAGCAATCTTTTTTCATAAATGATTACAAATCAGAAATTCCTAGCCAAAAATAATCTGCTTTAATAAGAAATGATTGATTAAAATAAATACCTATTTATCGATCTGTCTATCTATCTTTCTATCTATCTATGTATATGTATATATATATATATATATATATATACAATCAGCTCACTTTACCATTTGCAGCTTATAACCATTTACCACCAGGGGTCACTACTAACAAAAAGCATCCACTCCACTTCTAAATCTAGCCCCTAGAGTTGAGCAGAAGCATAATATTCCCCACTGCTTCATTCCATTTCCATTAGATTATAGATGTAAATTGTTTTTGATGGTATGGTCTGTGCAGATTGAAATATTCAGAGCATATTCTGACTTTTAGTTAACACATCTGTAAGCAATTTGGCCATCACTGAATTCAACGTTTATCTCAATCGTAATAGACAAGGATAATGACAAATATAGTTTACAATGTTATTAAGTACATCATTTTATTTAATTGTGTGAATAAAAGGAATCGTCTCCCCGTCGGGGAATTGAACCCCGGTCTCCCGTGTGACAGGCAGGGATACTGACCACTATACTAACGAGGACATATTGTCTTCAGTTCAACAGTGCTCACCTTCATGAGGTTAGGGCATGCCCTCAATCAATTCACAGTATTGTAATAGGCAGCTTTGCTTCTTTTGGTTAGGAGAAGCAATCTTTTTTCATAAATGATTACAAATCAGAAATTCCTAGCCAAAAAGAATCTGCTTTAATAAGAAATGATTGATTAAAATAAATACCTATCTATCGATCTGTCTATCTATCTTTCTATCTATCTATGTATATGTATATATATATATATATATATATATATATATACTATCAGCTCACTTTACCATTTGCAGCTTATAACCATTTACCACCAGGGGTCACTACTAACAAAAAGCATCCACTCCACTTCTAAATCTAGCCCCTAGAGTTGAGCAGAAGCATAAGATTCCCCACTGCTTCATTCCATTTCCATTAGATTATAGATGTAAATTTTTTTTGATGGTATGGTCTGTGCAGATTGAAATATTCAGAGCATATTCTGACTTTTAGTTAACACATCTGTAAGCAATTTGGCCATCACTGAATTCAACGTTTATCTCAATCGTAATAGACAAGGATAATGACAAATATAGTTTACAATGTTATTAAGTACATCATTTTATTTAATTGTGTGAATAAAAGGAATCGTCTCCCCGTCGGGGAATTGAACCCCGGTCTCCCGCGTGACAGGCGGGGATACTGACCACTATACTAACGAGGACATATTGGCTTCAGTTCAACAGTGCTCACCTTCATGAGGTTAGGGCATGCCCTCAATCAATTCACAGTATTGTAATAGGCAGCTTTGCTTCTTTTGGTTAGGAGAAGTAATCTTTTTTCATAAATGATTACAAATCAGAAATTCCTAGCTAAAAATAATCTGCTTGAATAAGAAATGATTGATTAAAATAAATACCTATTTATCGATCTGTCTATCTATCTTTCTATCTATCTATGTATATATATATATATATATATATATATATATATATACAATCAGCTCACTTTACCATTTGCAGCTTATAACCATTTACCACCAGGGGTCACTACTAACAAAAAGCATCCACTCCACTTCTAAATCTAGCCCCTAGAGTTGAGCAGAAGCATAATATTCCCCACTGCTTCATTCCATTTCCATTAGATTATAGATGTAAATTGTTTTTGATGGTATGGTCTGTGCAGATTGAAATATTCAGAGCATATTCTGACTTTTAGTTAACACATCTGTAAGCAATTTGGCCATCACTGAATTCAACGTTTATCTCAATCGTAATAGACAAGGATAATGACAAATATAGTTTACAATGTTATTAAGTACATCATTTTATTTAATTGTGTGAATAAAAGGAATCGTCTCCCCGTCGGGGAATTGAACCCCGGTCTCCCGCGTGACAGGCGGGGATACTGACAACTATACTAACGAGGACATATTGTCTTCAGTTCAACAGTGCTCACCTTCATGAGGTTAGGGCATGCCCTCAATCAATTCACAGTATTGTAATAGGCAGCTTTGCTTCTTTTGGTTAGGAGAAGCAATCTTTTTTCATAAATGATTACAAATCAGAAATTCCTAGCCAAAAATAATCTGCTTTAATAAGAAATGATTGATTAAAATAAATACCTATCTATCGATCTGTCTATCTATCTTTCTATCTATCTATGTATATGTATATATATATATATATATATATATATATACTATCAGCTCACTTTACCATTTGCAGCTTATAACCATTTACCACCAGGGGTCACTACTAACAAAAAGCATCCACTCCACTTCTAAATCTAGCCCCTAGAGTTGAGCAGAAGCATAAGATTCCCCACTGCTTCATTCCATTTCCATTAGATTATAGATGTAAATTGTTTTTGATGGTATGGTCTGTGCAGATTGAAATATTCAGAGCATATTCTGACTTTTAGTTAACACATCTGTAAGCAATTTGGCCATCACTGAATTCAACGTTTATCTCAATCGTAATAGAGAAGGATAATGACAAATATAGTTTACAATGTTATTAAGTACATCATTTTATTTAATTGTGTGAATAAAAGGAATCGTCTCCCCGTCGGGGAATTGAACCCCGGTCTCCCGCGTGACAGGCGGGGATTCTGACCACTATACTAACGAGGACATATTGGCTTCAGTTCAACAGTGCTCACCTCCATGAGGTTAGGGCATGCCCTCAATCAATTCACAGTATTGTAATAGGCAGCTTTGCTTCTTTTGGTTAGGAGAAGCAATCTTTTTTCATAAATGATTACAAATCAGAAATTCCTAGCCAAAAATAATCTGCTTTAATAAGAAATGATTGATTAAAATAAATACCTATTTATCGATCTGTCTATCTATCTTTCTATCTATCTATGTATATGTATATATATATATATATATATATATATACAATCAGCTCACTTTACCATTTGCAGCTTATAACCATTTACCACCAGGGGTCACTACTAACAAAAAGCATCCACTCCACTTCTAAATCTAGCCCCTAGAGTTGAGCAGAAGCATAAGATTCCCCACTGCTTCATTCCATTTCCATTAGATTATAGATGTAAATTGTTTTTGATGGTATGGTCTGTGCAGATTGAAATATTCAGAGCATATTCTGACTTTTAGTTAACACATCTGTAAGCAATTTGGCCATCACTGAATTCAACGTTTATCTCAATCGTAATAGAGAAGGATAATGACAAATATAGTTTACAATGTTATTAAGTACATCATTTTATTTAATTGTGTGAATAAAAGGAATCGTCTCCCCGTCGGGGAATTGAACCCCGGTCTCCCGCGTGACAGGCGGGGATTCTGACCACTATACTAACGAGGACATATTGGCTTCAGTTCAACAGTGCTCACCTCCATGAGGTTAGGGCATGCCCTCAATCAATTCACAGTATTGTAATAGGCAGCTTTGCTTCTTTTGGTTAGGAGAAGCAATCTTTTTTCATAAATGATTACAAATCAGAAATTCCTAGCCAAAAATAATCTGCTTTAATAAGAAATGATTGATTAAAATAAATACCTATTTATCGATCTGTCTATCTATCTTTCTATCTATCTATGTATATGTATATATATATATATATATATATATACAATCAGCTCACTTTACCATTTGCAGCTTATAACCATTTACCACCAGGGGTCACTACTAACAAAAAGCATCCACTCCACTTCTAAATCTAGCCCCTAGAGTTGAGCAGAAGCATAATATTCCCCACTGCTTCATTCCATTTCCATTAGATTATAGATGTAAATTGTTTTTGATGGTATGGTCTGTGCAGATTGAAATATTCAGAGCATATTCTGACTTTTAGTTAACACATCTGTAAGCAATTTGGCCATCACTGAATTCAACGTTTATCTCAATCGTAATAGACAAGGATAATGACAAATATAGTTTACAATGTTATTAAGTACATCATTTTATTTAATTGTGTGAATAAAAGGAATCGTCTCCCCGTCGGGGAATTGAACCCCGGTCTCCCGTGTGACAGGCAGGGATACTGACCACTATACTAACGAGGACATATTGTCTTCAGTTCAACAGTGCTCACCTTCATGAGGTTAGGGCATGCCCTCAATCAATTCACAGTATTGTAATAGGCAGCTTTGCTTCTTTTGGTTAGGAGAAGCAATCTTTTTTCATAAATGATTACAAATCAGAAATTCCTAGCCAAAAATAATCTGCTTTAATAAGAAATGATTGATTAAAATAAATACCTATCTATCGATCTGTCTATCTATCTTTCTATCTATCTATGTATATGTATATATATATATATATATATATATATATATACTATCAGCTCACTTTACCATTTGCAGCTTATAACCATTTACCACCAGGGGTCACTACTAACAAAAAGCATCCACTCCACTTCTAAATCTAGCCCCTAGAGTTGAGCAGAAGCATAAGATTCCCCACTGCTTCATTCCATTTCCATTAGATTATAGATGTAAATTTTTTTTGATGGTATGGTCTGTGCAGATTGAAATATTCAGAGCATATTCTGACTTTTAGTTAACACATCTGTAAGCAATTTGGCCATCACTGAATTCAACGTTTATCTCAATCGTAATAGACAAGGATAATGACAAATATAGTTTACAATGTTATTAAGTACATCATTTTATTTAATTGTGTGAATAAAAGGAATCGTCTCCCCGTCGGGGAATTGAACCCCGGTCTCCCGCGTGACAGGCGGGGATACTGACCACTATACTAACGAGGACATATTGGCTTCAGTTCAACAGTGCTCACCTTCATGAGGTTAGGGCATGCCCTCAATCAATTCACAGTATTGTAATAGGCAGCTTTGCTTCTTTTGGTTAGGAGAAGTAATCTTTTTTCATAAATGATTACAAATCAGAAATTCCTAGCTAAAAATAATCTGCTTGAATAAGAAATGATTGATTAAAATAAATACCTATTTATCGATCTGTCTATCTATCTTTCTATCTATCTATGTATATATATATATATATATATATATATATATATATACAATCAGCTCACTTTACCATTTGCAGCTTATAACCATTTACCACCAGGGGTCACTACTAACAAAAAGCATCCACTCCACTTCTAAATCTAGCCCCTAGAGTTGAGCAGAAGCATAAGATTCCCCACTGCTTCATTCCATTTCCATTAGATTATAGATGTAAATTGTTTTTGATGGTATGGTCTGTGCAGATTGAAATATTCAGAGCATATTCTGACTTTTAGTTAACACATCTGTAAGCAATTTGGCCATCACTGAATTCAACGTTTATCTCAATCGTAATAGAGAAGGATAATGACAAATATAGTTTACAATGTTATTAAGGACATCATTTTATTTAATTGTGTGAATAAAAGGAATCGTCTCCCCGTCGGGGAATTGAACCCCGGTCTCCCGCGTGACAGGCGGGGATACTGACCACTATACTAACGAGGACATATTGGCTTCAGTTCAACAGTGCTCACCTCCATGAGGTTAGGGCATGCCCTCAATCAATTCACAGTATTGTAATAGGCAGCTTTGCTTCTTTTGGTTAGGAGAAGCAATCTTTTTTCATAAATGATTACAAATCAGAAATTCCTAGCCAAAAATAATCTGCTTTAATAAGAAATGATTGATTAAAATAAATACCTATTTATCGATCTGTCTATCTATCTTTCTATCTATCTATGTATATGTATATATATATATATATATATATATATATATACAATCAGCTCACTTTACCATTTGCAGCTTATAACCATTTACCACCAGGGGTCACTACTAACAAAAAGCATCCACTCCACTTCTAAATCTAGCCCCTAGAGTTGAGCAGAAGCATAAGATTCCCCACTGCTTCATTCCATTTCCATTAGATTATAGATGTAAATTGTTTTTGATGGTATGGTCTGTGCAGATTGAAATATTCAGAGCATATTCTGACTTTTAGTTAACACATCTGTAAGCAATTTGGCCATCACTGAATTCAACGTTTATCTCAATCGTAATAGACAAGGATAATGACAAATATAGTTTACAATGTTATTAAGTACATCATTTTATTTAATTGTGTGAATAAAAGGAATCGTCTCCCCGTCGGGGAATTGAACCCCGGTCTCCCGCGTGACAGGCGGGGATACTGACCACTATACTAACGAGGACATATTGGCTTCAGTTCAACAGTGCTCACCTCCATGAGGTTAGGGCATGCCCTCAATCAATTCACAGTATTGTAATAGGCAGCTTTGCTTCTTTTGGTTAGGAGAAGTAATCTTTTTTCATAAATGATTACAAATCAGAAATTCCTAGCTAAAAATAATCTGCTTTAATAAGAAATGATTGATTAAAATAAATACCTATTTATCGATCTGTCTATCTATCTTTCTATCTATCTATGTATATATATATATATATATATATATATATATATATATATATATATATATATACAATCAGCTCACTTTACCATTTGCAGCTTATAACCATTTACCACCAGGGGTCACTGCTAACAAAAAGCATCCACTCCACTTCTAAATCTAGCCCCTAGAGTTGAGCAGAAGCATAAGATTCCCCACTGCTTCATTCCATTTTCCATTAGATTACAGATGTAAATTGTTTTTGATGGTATGGTCTGTGCAGATTGAAATATTCAGAGCATATTCTGACTTTTAGTTAACACATCTGTAAGCAATTTGGCCATCACTGAATTCAACGTTTATCTCAATCGTAATAGAGAAGGATAATGACAAATATAGTTTACAATGTTATTAAGTACATCATTTTATTTAATTGTGTGAATAAAAGGAATCGTCTCCCCGTCGGGGAATTGAACCCCGGTCTGCCGCGTGACAGGCGGGGATACTGACCACTATACTAACGAGGACATATTGGCTTCAGTTCAACAGTGCTCACCTCCATGAGGTTAGGGCATGCCCTCAATCAATTCACAGTATTGTAATAGGCAGCTTTGCTTCTTTTGGTTAGGAGAAGCAATCTTTTTTCATAAATGATTACAAATCAGAAATTCCTAGCTAAAAATAATCTGCTTTAATAAGAAATGATTGATTAAAATAAATACCTATTTATCGATCTGTCTATCTATCTTTCTATCTATCTATGTATATATATATATATATATATATATATATATATATATATATATATATACAATCAGCTCACTTTACCATTTGCAGCTTATAACCATTTACCACCAGGGGTCACTACTAACAAAAAGCATCCACTCCACTTCTAAATCTAGCCCCTAGAGTTGAGCAGAAGCATAAGATTCCCCACTGCTTCATTCCATTTCCATTAGATTATAGATGTAAATTGTTTTTGATGGTATGGTCTGTGCAGATTGAAATATTCAGAGCATATTCTGACTTTTAGTTAACACATCTGTAAGCAATTTGGCCATCACTGAATTCAACGTTTATCTCAATCGTAATAGAGAAGGATAATGACAAATATAGTTTACAATGTTATTAAGTACATCATTTTATTTAATTGTGTGAATAAAAGGAATCGTCTCCCCGTCGGGGAATTGAACCCCGGTCTCCCGCGTGACAGGCGGGGATACTGACCACTATACTAACGAGGACATATTGGCTTCAGTTCAACAGTGCTCACCTCCATGAGGTTAGGGCATGCCCTCAATCAATTCACAGTATTGTAATAGGCAGCTTTGCTTCTTTTGGTTAGGAGAAGCAATCTTTTTTCATAAATGATTACAAATCAGAAATTCCTAGCCAAAAATAATCTGCTTTAATAAGAAATGATTGATTAAAATAAATACCTATTTATCGATCTGTCTATCTATCTTTCTATCTATCTATGTATATGTATATATATATATATATATATATATATATATACAATCAGCTCACTTTACCATTTGCAGCTTATAACCATTTACCACCAGGGGTTACTACTAACAAAAAGCATCCACTCCACTTCTAAATCTAGCCCCTAGAGTTGAGCAGAAGCATAAGATTCCCCACTGCTTCATTCCATTTCCATTAGATTATAGATGTAAATTTTTTTTGATGGTATGGTCTGTGCAGATTGAAATATTCAGAGCATATTCTGACTTTTAGTTAACACATCTGTAAGCAATTTGGCCATCACTGAATTCAACGTTTATCTCAATCGTAATAGACAAGGATAATGACAAATATAGTTTACAATGTTATTAAGTACATCATTTTATTTAATTGTGTGAATAAAAGGAATCGTCTCCCCGTCGGGGAATTGAACCCCGGTCTCCCGCGTGACAGGCGGGGATACTGACCACTATACTAACGAGGACATATTGGCTTCAGTTCAACAGTGCTCACCTTCATGAGGTTAGGGCATGCCCTCAATCAATTCACAGTATTGTAATAGGCAGCTTTGCTTCTTTTGGTTAGGAGAAGTAATCTTTTTTCATAAATGATTACAAATCAGAAATTCCTAGCTAAAAATAATCTGCTTTAATAAGAAATGATTGATTAAAATAAATACCTATTTATCGATCTGTCTATCTATCTTTCTATCTATCTATGTATATGTATATATATATATATATATATATATATACAATCAGCTCACTTTACCATTTGCAGCTTATAACCATTTACCACCAGGGGTCACTACTAACAAAAAGCATCCACTCCACTTCTAAATCTAGCCCCTAGAGTTGAGCAGAAGCATAAGATTCCCCACTGCTTCATTCCATTTTCCATTAGATTACAGATGTAAATTGTTTTTGATGGTATGGTCTGTGCAGATTGAAATATTCAGAGCATATTCTGACTTTTAGTTAACACATCTGTAAGCAATTTGGCCATCACTGAATTCAACGTTTATCTCAATCGTAATAGAGAAGGATAATGACAAATATAGTTTACAATGTTATTAAGTACATCATTTTATTTAATTGTGTGAATAAAAGGAATCGTCTCCCCGTCGGGGAATTGAACCCCGGTCTGCCGCGTGACAGGCGGGGATACTGACCACTATACTAACGAGGACATATTGGCTTCAGTTAAACAGTGCTCACCTCCATGAGGTTAGGGCATGCCCTCAATCAATTCACAGTATTGTAATAGGCAGCTTTGCTTCTTTTGGTTAGGAGAAGCAATCTTTTTTCATAAATGATTACAAATCAGAAATTCCTAGCCAAAAATAATCTGCTTTAATAAGAAATGATTGATTAAAATAAATACCTATTTATCGATCTGTCTATCTATCTTTCTATCTATCTATGTATATGTATATATATATATATATATATACAATCAGCTCACTTTACCATTTGCAGCTTATAACCATTTACCACCAGGGGTCACTACTAACAAAAAGCATCCACTCCACTTCTAAATCTAGCCCCTAGAGTTGAGCAGAAGCATAAGATTCCCCACTGCTTCATTCCATTTCCATTAGATTATAGATGTAAATTGTTTTTGATGGTATGGTCTGTGCAGATTGAAATATTCAGAGCATATTCTGACTTTAAGTTAACACATCTGTAAGCAATTTGGCCATCACTGAATTCAACGTTTATCTCAATCGTAATAGACAAGGATAATGACAAATATAGTTTACAATGTTATTAAGTACATCATTTTATTTAATTGTGTGAATAAAAGGAATCGTCTCCCCGTCGGGGAATTGAACCCCGGTCTCCCGCGTGACAGGCGGGGATACTGACCACTATACTAACGAGGACATATTGGCTTCAGTTAAACAGTGCTCACCTCCATGAGGTTAGGGCATGCCCTCAATCAATTCACAGTATTGTAATAGGCAGCTTTGCTTCTTTTGGTTAGGAGAAGCAATCTTTTTTCATAAATGATTACAAATCAGAAATTCCTAGCCAAAAATAATCTGCTTTAATAAGAAATGATTGATTAAAATAAATACCTATTTATCGATCTGTCTATCTATCTTTCTATCTATCTATGTATATGTATATATATATATACAATCAGCTCACTTTACCATTTGCAGCTTATAACCATTTACCACCAGGGGTCACTACTAACAAAAAGCATCCACTCCACTTCTAAATCTAGCCCCTAGAGTTGAGCAGAAGCATAAGATTCCCCACTGCTTCATTCCATTTCCATTAGATTATAGATGTAAATTGTTTTTGATGGTATGGTCTGTGCAGATTGAAATATTCAGAGCATATTCTGACTTTTAGTTAACACATCTGTAAGCAATTTGGCCATCACTGAATTCAACGTTTATCCCAATCGTAATAGAGAAGGATAATGACAAATATAGTTTACAATGTTATTAAGTACATCATTTTATTTAATTGTGTGAATAAAAGGAATCGTCTCCCCGTCGGGGAATTGAACCCCGGTCTCCCGCGTGACAGGCGGGGATACTGACCACTATACTAACGAGGACATATTGGCTTCAGTTCAACAGTGCTCACCTCCATGAGGTTAGGGCATGCCCTCAATCAATTCACAGTATTGTAATAGGCAGCTTTGCTTCTTTTGGTTAGGAGAAGCAATCTTTTTTCATAAATGATTACAAATCAGAAATTCCTAGCCAAAAATAATCTGCTTTAATAAGAAATGATTGATTAAAATAAATACCTATTTATCGATCTGTCTATCTATCTTTCTATCTATGTATATGTATATATATATATATATATATATATATATATATACAATCAGCTCACTTTACCATTTGCAGCTTATAACCATTTACCACCAGGGGTCACTACTAACAAAAAGCATCCACTCCACTTCTAAATCTAGCCCCTAGAGTTGAGCAGAAGCATAAGATTCCCCACTGCTTCATTCCATTTCCATTAGACTATAGATGTAAATTGTTTTTGATGGTATGGTCTGTGCAGATTGAAATATTCAGAGCATATTCTGACTTTTAGTTAACACATCTGTAAGCAATTTGGCCATCACTGAATTCAACGTTTATCTCAATCGTAATAGACAAGGATAATGACAAATATAGTTTACAATGTTATTAAGTACATCATTTTATTTAATTGTGTGAATAAAAGGAATCGTCTCCCCGTCGGGGAATTGAACCCCGGTCTCCCGCGTGACAGGCGGGGATACTGACCACTATACTAACGAGGACATATTGGCTTCAGTTCAACAGTGCTCACCTCCATGAGGTTAGGGCATGCCCTCAATCAATTCACAGTATTGTAATAGGCAGCTTTGCTTCCTTTGGTTAGGAGAAGCAATCTTTTTTCATAAATGATTACAAATCAGAAATTCCTAGCCAAAAATAATCTGCTTTAATAAGAAATGATTGATTAAAATAAATACCTATCTATCGATCTGTCTATCTATCTTTCTATCTATCTATGTATATGTATATATATATATATATATATATATATATATATATACAATCAGCTCACTTTACCATTTGCAGCTTATAACCATTTACCACCAGGGGTCACTACTAACAAAAAGCATCCACTCCACTTCTAAATCTAGCCCCTAGAGTTGAGCAGAAGCATAAGATTCCCCACTGCTTCATTCCATTTCCATTAGATTATAGATGTAAATTGTTTTTGATGGTATGGTCTGTGCAGATTGAAATATTCAGAGCATATTCTGACTTTTAGTTAACACATCTGTAAGCAATTTGGCCATCACTGAATTCAACGTTTATCTCAATCGTAATAGACAAGGATAATGACAAATATAGTTTACAATGTTATTAAGTACATCATTTTATTTAATTGTGTGAATAAAAGGAATCGTCTCCCCGTCGGGGAATTGAACCCCGGTCTCCCGCGTGACAGGCGGGGATACTGACCACTATACTAACGAGGACATATTGGCTTCAGTTCAACAGTGCTCACCTCCATGAGGTTAGGGCATGCCCTCAATCAATTCACAGTATTGTAATAGGCAGCTTTGCTTCCTTTGGTTAGGAGAAGCAATCTTTTTTCATAAATGATTACAAATCAGAAATTCCTAGCCAAAAATAATCTGCTTTAATAAGAAATGATTGATTAAAATAAATACCTATCTATCGATCTGTCTATCTATCTTTCTATCTATCTATGTATATGTATATATATATATATATATATATATATACTATCAGCTCACTTTACCATTTGCAGCTTATAACCATTTACCACCAGGGGTCACTACTAACAAAAAGCATCCACTCCACTTCTAAATCTAGCCCCTAGAGTTGAGCAGAAGCATAAGATTCCCCACTGCTTCATTCCATTTCCATTAGATTATAGATGTAAATTGTTTTTGATGGTATGGTCTGTGCAGATTGAAATATTCAGAGCATATTCTGACTTTTAGTTAACACATCTGTAAGCAATTTGGCCATCACTGAATTCAACGTTTATCTCAATCGTAATAGACAAGGATAATGACAAATATAGTTTACAATGTTATTAAGTACATCATTTTATTTAATTGTGTGAATAAAAGGAATCGTCTCCCCGTCGGGGAATTGAACCCCGGTCTCCCGCGTGACAGGCGGGGATACTGACCACTATACTAACGAGGACATATTGTCTTCAGTTCAACAGTGCTCACCTTCATGAGGTTAGGGCATGCCCTCAATCAATTCACAGTATTGTAATAGGCAGCTTTGCTTCTTTTGGTTAGGAGAAGCAATCTTTTTTCATAAATGATTACAAATCAGAAATTCCTAGCCAAAAATAATCTGCTTTAATAAGAAATGATTGATTAAAATAAATACCTATTTATCGATCTGTCTATCTATCTTTCTATCTATCTATGTATATGTATATATATATATATATATATATATATATATATACAATCAGCTCACTTTACCATTTGCAGCTTATAACCATTTACCACCAGGGGTTACTACTAACAAAAAGCATCCACTCCACTTCTAAATCTAGCCCCTAGAGTTGAGCAGAAGCATAAGATTCCCCACTGCTTCATTCCATTTCCATTAGATTATAGATGTAAATTTTTTTTGATGGTATGGTCTGTGCAGATTGAAATATTCAGAGCATATTCTGACTTTTAGTTAACACATCTGTAAGCAATTTGGCCATCACTGAATTCAACGTTTATCTCAATCGTAATAGACAAGGATAATGACAAATATAGTTTACAATGTTATTAAGTACATCATTTTATTTAATTGTGTGAATAAAAGGAATCGTCTCCCCTTCGGGGAATTGAACCCCGGTCTCCCGCGTGACAGGCGGGGATACTGACCACTATACTAACGAGGACATATTGGCTTCAGTTCAACAGTGCTCACCTTCATGAGGTTAGGGCATGCCCTCAATCAATTCACAGTATTGTAATAGGCAGCTTTGCTTCTTTTGGTTAGGAGAAGCAATCTTTTTTCATAAATGATTACAAATCAGAAATTCCTAGCCAAAAATAATCTGCTTTAATAAGAAATGATTGATTAAAATAAATACCTATTTATCGATCTGTCTATCTATCTTTCTATCTATCTATGTATATGTATATATATATATATATATATATATATATATACAATCAGCTCACTTTACCATTTGCAGCTTATAACCATTTACCACCAGGGGTCACTACTAACAAAAAGCATCCACTCCACTTCTAAATCTAGCCCCTAGAGTTGAGCAGAAGCATAAGATTCCCCACTGCTTCATTCCATTTTCCATTAAATTACAGATGTAAATTGTTTTTGATGGTATGGTCTGTGCAGATTGAAATATTCAGAGCATATTCTGACTTTTAGTTAACACATCTGTAAGCAATTTGGCCATCACTGAATTCAACGTTTATCTCAATCGTAATAGAGAAGGATAATGACAAATATAGTTTACAATGTTATTAAGTACATCATTTTATTTAATTGTGTGAATAAAAGGAATCGTCTCCCCGTCGGGGAATTGAACCCCGGTCTCCCGCGTGACAGGCGGGGATACTGACCACTATACTAACGAGGACATATTGGCTTCAGTTCAACAGTGCTCACCTCCATGAGGTTAGGGCATGCCCTCAATCAATTCACAGTATTGTAATAGGCAGCTTTGCTTCCTTTGGTTAGGAGAAGCAATCTTTTTTCATAAATGATTACAAATCAGAAATTCCTAGCCAAAAATAATCTGCTTTAATAAGAAATGATTGATTAAAATAAATACCTATCTATCGATCTGTCTATCTATCTTTCTATCTATCTATGTATATGTATATATATATATATATATATATATATACTATCAGCTCACTTTACCATTTGCAGCTTATAACCATTTACCACCAGGGGTCACTACTAACAAAAAGCATCCACTCCACTTCTAAATCTAGCCCCTAGAGTTGAGCAGAAGCATAAGATTCCCCACTGCTTCATTCCATTTCCATTAGATTATAGATGTAAATTGTTTTTGATGGTATGGTCTGTGCAGATTGAAATATTCAGAGCATATTCTGACTTTTAGTTAACACATCTGTAAGCAATTTGGCCATCACTGAATTCAACGTTTATCTCAATCGTAATAGAGAAGGATAATGACAAATATAGTTTACAATGTTATTAAGTACATCATTTTATTTAATTGTGTGAATAAAAGGAATCGTCTCCCCGTCGGGGAATTGAACCCCGGTCTCCCGCGTGACAGGCGGGGATACTGACCACTATACTAACGAGGACATATTGGCTTCAGTTCAACAGTGCTCACCTCCATGAGGTTAGGGCATGCCCTCAATCAATTCACAGTATTGTAATAGGCAGCTTTGCTTCTTTTGGTTAGGAGAAGCAATCTTTTTTCATAAATGATTACAAATCAGAAATTCCTAGCCAAAAATAATCTGCTTTAATAAGAAATGATTGATTAAAATAAATACCTATTTATCGATCTGTCTATCTATCTTTCTATCTATCTATGTATATCTATATATATATATATATATATATATATATATATATATACAATCAGCTCACTTTACCATTTGCAGCTTATAACCATTTACCACCAGGGGTTACTACTAACAAAAAGCATCCACTCCACTTCTAAATCTAGCCCCTAGAGTTGAGCAGAAGCATAAGATTCCCCACTGCTTCATTCCATTTCCATTAGATTATAGATGTAAATTTTTTTTGATGGTATGGTCTGTGCAGATTGAAATATTCAGAGCATATTCTGACTTTTAGTTAACACATCTGTAAGCAATTTGGCCATCACTGAATTCAACGTTTATCTCAATCGTAATAGACAAGGATAATGACAAATATAGTTTACAATGTTATTAAGTACATCATTTTATTTAATTGTGTGAATAAAAGGAATCGTCTCCCCTTCGGGGAATTGAACCCCGGTCTCCCGCGTGACAGGCGGGGATACTGACCACTATACTAACGAGGACATATTGGCTTCAGTTCAACAGTGCTCACCTTCATGAGGTTAGGGCATGCCCTCAATCAATTCACAGTATTGTAATAGGCAGCTTTGCTTCTTTTGGTTAGGAGAAGTAATCTTTTTTCATAAATGATTACAAATCAGAAATTCCTAGCTAAAAATAATCTGCTTTAATAAGAAATGATTGATTAAAATAAATACCTATTTATCGATCTGTCTGTCTATCTTTCTATCTATCTATGTATATGTATATATATATATATATATATATATACAATCAGCTCACTTTACCATTTGCAGCTTATAACCATTTACCACCAGGGGTCACTACTAACAAAAAGCATCCACTCCACTTCTAAATCTAGCCCCTAGAGTTGAGCAGAAGCATAAGATTCCCCACTGCTTCATTCCATTTTCCATTAGATTACAGATGTAAATTGTTTTTGATGGTATGGTCTGTGCAGATTGAAATATTCAGAGCATATTCTGACTTTTAGTTAACACATCTGTAAGCAATTTGGCCATCACTGAATTCAACGTTTATCTCAATCGTAATAGAGAAGGATAATGACAAATATAGTTTACAATGTTATTAAGTACATCATTTTATTTAATTGTGTGAATAAAAGGAATCGTCTCCCCGTCGGGGAATTGAACCCCGGTCTCCCGCGTGACAGGCGGGGATACTGACCACTATACTAACGAGGACATATTGGCTTCAGTTCAACAGTGCTCACCTCCATGAGGTTAGGGCATGCCCTCAATCAATTCACAGTATTGTAATAGGCAGCTTTGCTTCCTTTGGTTAGGAGAAGCAATCTTTTTTCATAAATGATTACAAATCAGAAATTCCTAGCCAAAAATAATCTGCTTTAATAAGAAATGATTGATTAAAATAAATACCTATCTATCGATCTGTCTATCTATCTTTCTATCTATCTATGTATATGTATATATATATATATATATATATATACAATCAGCTCACTTTACCATTTGCAGCTTATAACCATTTACCACCAGGGGTCACTACTAACAAAAAGCATCCACTCCACTTCTAAATCTAGCCCCTAGAGTTGAGCAGAAGCATAAGATTCCCCACTGCTTCATTCCATTTCCATTAGATTATAGATGTAAATTGTTTTTGATGGTATGGTCTGTGCAGATTGAAATATTCAGAGCATATTCTGACTTTTAGTTAACACATCTGTAAGCAATTTGGCCATCACTGAATTCAACGTTTATCTCAATCGTAATAGAGAAGGATAATGACAAATATAGTTTACAATGTTATTAAGTACATCATTTTATTTAATTGTGTGAATAAAAGGAATCGTCTCCCCGTCGGGGAATTGAACCCCGGTCTCCCGCGTGACAGGCGGGGATACTGACCACTATACTAACGAGGACATATTGGCTTCAGTTCAACAGTGCTCACCTCCATGAGGTTAGGGCATGCCCTCAATCAATTCACAGTATTGTAATAGGCAGCTTTGCTTCTTTTGGTTAGGAGAAGCAATCTTTTTTCATAAATGATTACAAATCAGAAATTCCTAGCCAAAAATAATCTGCTTTAATAAGAAATGATTGATTAAAATAAATACCTATTTATCGATCTGTCTATCTATCTTTCTATCTATGTATATGTATATATATATATATATATATATATATATATATATATATATATACAATCAGCTCACTTTACCATTTGCAGCTTATAACCATTTACCACCAGGGGTCACTACTAACAAAAAGCATCCACTCCACTTCTAAATCTAGCCCCTAGAGTTGAGCAGAAGCATAAGATTCCCCACTGCTTCATTCCATCTCCATTAGATTATAGATGTAAATTGTTTTTGATGGTATGGTCTGTGCAGATTGAAATATTCAGAGCATATTCTGACTTTTAGTTAACACATCTGTAAGCAATTTGGCCATCACTGAATTCAACGTTTATCTCAATCGTAATAGAGAAGGATAATGACAAATATAGTTTACAATGTTATTAAGTACATCATTTTATTTAATTGTGTGAATAAAAGGAATCGTCTCCCCGTCGGGGAATTGAACCCCGGTCTCCCGCGTGACAGGCGGGGATACTGACCACTATACTAACGAGGACATATTGGCTTCAGTTCAACAGTGCTCACCTCCATGAGGTTAGGGCATGCCCTCAATCAATTCACAGTATTGTAATAGGCAGCTTTGCTTCCTTTGGTTAGGAGAAGCAATCTTTTTTCATAAATGATTACAAATCAGAAATTCCTAGCCAAAAATAATCTGCTTTAATAAGAAATGATTGATTAAAATAAATACCTATCTATCGATCTGTCTATCTATCTTTCTATCTATCTATGTATATGTATATATATATATATATATATATATATACTATCAGCTCACTTTACCATTTGCAGCTTATAACCATTTACCACCAGGGGTCACTACTAACAAAAAGCATCCACTCCACTTCTAAATCTAGCCCCTAGAGTTGAGCAGAAGCATAAGATTCCCCACTGCTTCATTCCATTTCCATTAGATTATAGATGTAAATTGTTTTTGATGGTATGGTCTGTGCAGATTGAAATATTCAGAGCATATTCTGACTTTTAGTTAACACATCTGTAAGCAATTTGGCCATCACTGAATTCAACGTTTATCTCAATCGTAATAGAGAAGGATAATGACAAATATAGTTTACAATGTTATTAAGTACATCATTTTATTTAATTGTGTGAATAAAAGGAATCGTCTCCCCGTCGGGGAATTGAACCCCGGTCTCCCGCGTGACAGGCGGGGATACTGACCACTATACTAACGAGGACATATTGGCTTCAGTTCAACAGTGCTCACCTCCATGAGGTTAGGGCATGCCCTCAATCAATTCACAGTATTGTAATAGGCAGCTTTGCTTCTTTTGGTTAGGAGAAGCAATCTTTTTTCATAAATGATTACAAATCAGAAATTCCTAGCCAAAAATAATCTGCTTTAATAAGAAATGATTGATTAAAATAAATACCTATTTATCGATCTGTCTATCTATCTTTCTATCTATCTATGTATATCTATATATATATATATATATATATATATATATATACAATCAGCTCACTTTACCATTTGCAGCTTATAACCATTTACCACCAGGGGTTACTACTAACAAAAAGCATCCACTCCACTTCTAAATCTAGCCCCTAGAGTTGAGCAGAAGCATAAGATTCCCCACTGCTTCATTCCATTTCCATTAGATTATAGATGTAAATTTTTTTTGATGGTATGGTCTGTGCAGATTGAAATATTCAGAGCATATTCTGACTTTTAGTTAACACATCTGTAAGCAATTTGGCCATCACTGAATTCAACGTTTATCTCAATCGTAATAGACAAGGATAATGACAAATATAGTTTACAATGTTATTAAGTACATCATTTTATTTAATTGTGTGAATAAAAGGAATCGTCTCCCCTTCGGGGAATTGAACCCCGGTCTCCCGCGTGACAGGCGGGGATACTGACCACTATACTAACGAGGACATATTGGCTTCAGTTCAACAGTGCTCACCTTCATGAGGTTAGGGCATGCCCTCAATCAATTCACAGTATTGTAATAGGCAGCTTTGCTTCTTTTGGTTAGGAGAAGTAATCTTTTTTCATAAATGATTACAAATCAGAAATTCCTAGCTAAAAATAATCTGCTTTAATAAGAAATGATTGATTAAAATAAATACCTATTTATCGATCTGTCTGTCTATCTTTCTATCTATCTATGTATATGTATATATATATATATATATATATATACAATCAGCTCACTTTACCATTTGCAGCTTATAACCATTTACCACCAGGGGTCACTACTAACAAAAAGCATCCACTCCACTTCTAAATCTAGCCCCTAGAGTTGAGCAGAAGCATAAGATTCCCCACTGCTTCATTCCATTTTCCATTAGATTACAGATGTAAATTGTTTTTGATGGTATGGTCTGTGCAGATTGAAATATTCAGAGCATATTCTGACTTTTAGTTAACACATCTGTAAGCAATTTGGCCATCACTGAATTCAACGTTTATCTCAATCGTAATAGAGAAGGATAATGACAAATATAGTTTACAATGTTATTAAGTACATCATTTTATTTAATTGTGTGAATAAAAGGAATCGTCTCCCCGTCGGGGAATTGAACCCCGGTCTCCCGCGTGACAGGCGGGGATACTGACCACTATACTAACGAGGACATATTGGCTTCAGTTCAACAGTGCTCACCTCCATGAGGTTAGGGCATGCCCTCAATCAATTCACAGTATTGTAATAGGCAGCTTTGCTTCCTTTGGTTAGGAGAAGCAATCTTTTTTCATAAATGATTACAAATCAGAAATTCCTAGCCAAAAATAATCTGCTTTAATAAGAAATGATTGATTAAAATAAATACCTATCTATCGATCTGTCTATCTATCTTTCTATCTATCTATGTATATGTATATATATATATATATATATATATACAATCAGCTCACTTTACCATTTGCAGCTTATAACCATTTACCACCAGGGGTCACTACTAACAAAAAGCATCCACTCCACTTCTAAATCTAGCCCCTAGAGTTGAGCAGAAGCATAAGATTCCCCACTGCTTCATTCCATTTCCATTAGATTATAGATGTAAATTGTTTTTGATGGTATGGTCTGTGCAGATTGAAATATTCAGAGCATATTCTGACTTTTAGTTAACACATCTGTAAGCAATTTGGCCATCACTGAATTCAACGTTTATCTCAATCGTAATAGAGAAGGATAATGACAAATATAGTTTACAATGTTATTAAGTACATCATTTTATTTAATTGTGTGAATAAAAGGAATCGTCTCCCCGTCGGGGAATTGAACCCCGGTCTCCCGCGTGACAGGCGGGGATACTGACCACTATACTAACGAGGACATATTGGCTTCAGTTCAACAGTGCTCACCTCCATGAGGTTAGGGCATGCCCTCAATCAATTCACAGTATTGTAATAGGCAGCTTTGCTTCTTTTGGTTAGGAGAAGCAATCTTTTTTCATAAATGATTACAAATCAGAAATTCCTAGCCAAAAATAATCTGCTTTAATAAGAAATGATTGATTAAAATAAATACCTATTTATCGATCTGTCTATCTATCTTTCTATCTATGTATATGTATATATATATATATATATATATATATATATATATATATATACAATCAGCTCACTTTACCATTTGCAGCTTATAACCATTTACCACCAGGGGTCACTACTAACAAAAAGCATCCACTCCACTTCTAAATCTAGCCCCTAGAGTTGAGCAGAAGCATAAGATTCCCCACTGCTTCATTCCATCTCCATTAGATTATAGATGTAAATTGTTTTTGATGGTATGGTCTGTGCAGATTGAAATATTCAGAGCATATTCTGACTTTTAGTTAACACATCTGTAAGCAATTTGGCCATCACTGAATTCAACGTTTATCTCAATCGTAATAGACAAGGATAATGACAAATATAGTTTACAATGTTATTAAGTACATCATTTTATTTAATTGTGTGAATAAAAGGAATCGTCTCCCCGTCGGGGAATTGAACCCCGGTCTCCCGCGTGACAGGCGGGGATACTGACCACTATACTAACGAGGACATATTGGCTTCAGTTCAACAGTGCTCACCTCCATGAGGTTAGGGCATGCCCTCAATCAATTCACAGTATTGTAATAGGCAGCTTTGCTTCCTTTGGTTAGGAGAAGCAATCTTTTTTCATAAATGATTACAAATCAGAAATTCCTAGCCAAAAATAATCTGCTTTAATAAGAAATGATTGATTAAAATAAATACCTATCTATCGATCTGTCTATCTATCTTTCTATCTATCTATGTATATGTATATATATATATATATATATATATATACTATCAGCTCACTTTACCATTTGCAGCTTATAACCATTTACCACCAGGGGTCACTACTAACAAAAAGCATCCACTCCACTTCTAAATCTAGCCCCTAGAGTTGAGCAGAAGCATAAGATTCCCCACTGCTTCATTCCATTTCCATTAGATTATAGATGTAAATTGTTTTTGATGGTATGGTCTGTGCAGATTGAAATATTCAGAGCATATTCTGACTTTTAGTTAACACATCTGTAAGCAATTTGGCCATCACTGAATTCAACGTTTATCTCAATCGTAATAGAGAAGGATAATGACAAATATAGTTTACAATGTTATTAAGTACATCATTTTATTTAATTGTGTGAATAAAAGGAATCGTCTCCCCGTCGGGGAATTGAACCCCGGTCTCCCGCGTGACAGGCGGGGATACTGACCACTATACTAACGAGGACATATTGGCTTCAGTTCAACAGTGCTCACCTCCATGAGGTTAGGGCATGCCCTCAATCAATTCACAGTATTGTAATAGGCAGCTTTGCTTCTTTTGGTTAGGAGAAGCAATCTTTTTTCATAAATGATTACAAATCAGAAATTCCTAGCCAAAAATAATCTGCTTTAATAAGAAATGATTGATTAAAATAAATACCTATTTATCGATCTGTCTATCTATCTTTCTATCTATCTATGTATATCTATATATATATATATATATATATATATATATATACAATCAGCTCACTTTACCATTTGCAGCTTATAACCATTTACCACCAGGGGTTACTACTAACAAAAAGCATCCACTCCACTTCTAAATCTAGCCCCTAGAGTTGAGCAGAAGCATAAGATTCCCCACTGCTTCATTCCATTTCCATTAGATTATAGATGTAAATTTTTTTTGATGGTATGGTCTGTGCAGATTGAAATATTCAGAGCATATTCTGACTTTTAGTTAACACATCTGTAAGCAATTTGGCCATCACTGAATTCAACGTTTATCTCAATCGTAATAGACAAGGATAATGACAAATATAGTTTACAATGTTATTAAGTACATCATTTTATTTAATTGTGTGAATAAAAGGAATCGTCTCCCCTTCGGGGAATTGAACCCCGGTCTCCCGCGTGACAGGCGGGGATACTGACCACTATACTAACGAGGACATATTGGCTTCAGTTCAACAGTGCTCACCTTCATGAGGTTAGGGCATGCCCTCAATCAATTCACAGTATTGTAATAGGCAGCTTTGCTTCTTTTGGTTAGGAGAAGTAATCTTTTTTCATAAATGATTACAAATCAGAAATTCCTAGCTAAAAATAATCTGCTTTAATAAGAAATGATTGATTAAAATAAATACCTATTTATCGATCTGTCTGTCTATCTTTCTATCTATCTATGTATATGTATATATATATATATATATATATATACAATCAGCTCACTTTACCATTTGCAGCTTATAACCATTTACCACCAGGGGTCACTACTAACAAAAAGCATCCACTCCACTTCTAAATCTAGCCCCTAGAGTTGAGCAGAAGCATAAGATTCCCCACTGCTTCATTCCATTTTCCATTAGATTACAGATGTAAATTGTTTTTGATGGTATGGTCTGTGCAGATTGAAATATTCAGAGCATATTCTGACTTTTAGTTAACACATCTGTAAGCAATTTGGCCATCACTGAATTCAACGTTTATCTCAATCGTAATAGAGAAGGATAATGACAAATATAGTTTACAATGTTATTAAGTACATCATTTTATTTAATTGTGTGAATAAAAGGAATCGTCTCCCCGTCGGGGAATTGAACCCCGGTCTCCCGCGTGACAGGCGGGGATACTGACCACTATACTAACGAGGACATATTGGCTTCAGTTCAACAGTGCTCACCTCCATGAGGTTAGGGCATGCCCTCAATCAATTCACAGTATTGTAATAGGCAGCTTTGCTTCCTTTGGTTAGGAGAAGCAATCTTTTTTCATAAATGATTACAAATCAGAAATTCCTAGCCAAAAATAATCTGCTTTAATAAGAAATGATTGATTAAAATAAATACCTATCTATCGATCTGTCTATCTATCTTTCTATCTATCTATGTATATGTATATATATATATATATATATATATACAATCAGCTCACTTTACCATTTGCAGCTTATAACCATTTACCACCAGGGGTCACTACTAACAAAAAGCATCCACTCCACTTCTAAATCTAGCCCCTAGAGTTGAGCAGAAGCATAAGATTCCCCACTGCTTCATTCCATTTCCATTAGATTATAGATGTAAATTGTTTTTGATGGTATGGTCTGTGCAGATTGAAATATTCAGAGCATATTCTGACTTTTAGTTAACACATCTGTAAGCAATTTGGCCATCACTGAATTCAACGTTTATCTCAATCGTAATAGAGAAGGATAATGACAAATATAGTTTACAATGTTATTAAGTACATCATTTTATTTAATTGTGTGAATAAAAGGAATCGTCTCCCCGTCGGGGAATTGAACCCCGGTCTCCCGCGTGACAGGCGGGGATACTGACCACTATACTAACGAGGACATATTGGCTTCAGTTCAACAGTGCTCACCTCCATGAGGTTAGGGCATGCCCTCAATCAATTCACAGTATTGTAATAGGCAGCTTTGCTTCCTTTGGTTAGGAGAAGCAATCTTTTTTCATAAATGATTACAAATCAGAAATTCCTAGCCAAAAATAATCTGCTTTAATAAGAAATGATTGATTAAAATAAATACCTATCTATCGATCTGTCTATCTATCTTTCTATCTATCTATGTATATGTATATATATATATATATATATATATATATACTATCAGCTCACTTTACCATTTGCAGCTTATAACCATTTACCACCAGGGGTCACTACTAACAAAAAGCATCCACTCCACTTCTAAATCTAGCCCCTAGAGTTGAGCAGAAGCATAAGATTCCCCACTGCTTCATTCCATTTCCATTAGATTATAGATGTAAATTTTTTTTGATGGTATGGTCTGTGCAGATTGAAATATTCAGAGCATATTCTGACTTTTAGTTAACACATCTGTAAGCAATTTGGCCATCACTGAATTCAACGTTTATCTCAATCGTAATAGACAAGGATAATGACAAATATAGTTTACAATGTTATTAAGTACATCATTTTATTTAATTGTGTGAATAAAAGGAATCGTCTCCCCGTCGGGGAATTGAACCCCGGTCTCCCGCGTGACAGGCGGGGATACTGACCACTATACTAACGAGGACATATTGGCTTCAGTTCAACAGTGCTCACCTTCATGAGGTTAGGGCATGCCCTCAATCAATTCACAGTATTGTAATAGGCAGCTTTGCTTCTTTTGGTTAGGAGAAGTAATCTTTTTTCATAAATGATTACAAATCAGAAATTCCTAGCTAAAAATAATCTGCTTTAATAAGAAATGATTGATTAAAATAAATACCTATTTATCGATCTGTCTATCTATCTTTCTATCTATCTATGTATATATATATATATATATATATATATATATATATATATACAATCAGCTCACTTTACCATTTGCCGCTTATAACCATTTACCACCAGGGGTCACTACTAACAAAAAGCATCCACTCCACTTCTAAATCTAGCCCCTAGAGTTGAGCAGAAGCATAAGATTCCCCACTGCTTCATTCCATTTCCATTAGATTATAGATGTAAATTGTTTTTGATGGTATGGTCTGTGCAGATTGAAATATTCAGAGCATATTCTGACTTTTAGTTAACACATCTGTAAGCAATTTGGCCATCACTGAATTCAACGTTTATCTCAATCGTAATAGAGAAGGATAATGACAAATATAGTTTACAATGTTATTAAGTACATCATTTTATTTAATTGTGTGAATAAAAGGAATCGTCTCCCCGTCGGGGAATTGAACCCCGGTCTCCCGCATGACAGGCGGGGATACTGACCACTATACTAACGAGGACATATTGGCTTCAGTTCAACAGTGCTCACCTTCATGAGGTTAGGGCATGCCCTCAATCAATTCACAGTATTGTAATAGGCAGCTTTGCTTCTTTTGGTTAGGAGAAGCAATCTTTTTTCATAAATGATTACAAATCAGAAATTCCTAGCCAAAAATAATCTGCTTTAATAAGAAATGATTGATTAAAATAAATACCTATTTATCGATCTGTCTATCTATCTTTCTATCTATCTATGTATATGTATATATATATATATATATATATATATACAATCAGCTCACTTTACCATTTGCAGCTTATAACCATTTACCACCAGGGGTCACTACTAACAAAAAGCATCCACTCCACTTCTAAATCTAGCCCCTAGAGTTGAGCAGAAGCATAAGATTCCCCACTGCTTCATTCCATTTCCATTAGATTATAGATGTAAATTGTTTTTGATGGTATGGTCTGTGCAGATTGAAATATTCAGAGCATATTCTGACTTTTAGTTAACACATCTGTAAGCAATTTGGCCATCACTGAATTCAACGTTTATCTCAATCGTAATAGACAAGGATAATGACAAATATAGTTTACAATGTTATTAAGTACATCATTTTATTTAATTGTGTGAATAAAAGGAATCGTCTCCCCGTCGGGGAATTGAACCCCGGTCTCCCGCGTGACAGGTAGGGATACTGACCACTATACTAACAAGGACATATTGGCTTCAGTTCAACAGTGCTCACCTCCATGAGGTTAGGGCATGCCCTCAATCAATTCACAGTATTGTAATAGGCAGCTTTGCTTCCTTTGGTTAGGAGAAGCAATCTTTTTTCATAAATGATTACAAATCAGAAATTCCTAGCCAAAAATAATCTGCTTTAATAAGAAATGATTGATTAAAATAAATACCTATTTATCGATCTGTCTATCTATCTTTCTATCTATCTATGTATATGTATATATATATATATATATATATATATATATACAATCAGCTCACTTTACCATTTGCAGCTTATAACCATTTACCACCAGGGGTCCCTACTAACAAAAAGCATCCACTCCACTTCTAAATCTAGCCCCTAGAGTTGAGCAGAAGCATAAGATTCCCCACTGCTTCATTCCATTTCCATTAGATTATAGATGTAAATTGTTTTTGATGGTATGGTCTGTGCAGATTGAAATATTCAGAGCATATTCTGACTTTTAGTTAACACATCTGTAAGCAATTTGGCCATCACTGAATTCAACGTTTATCTCAATCGTAATAGACAAGGATAATGACAAATATAGTTTACAATGTTATTAAGTACATCATTTTATTTAATTGTGTGAATAAAAGGAATCGTCTCCCCGTCGGGGAATTGAACCCCGGTCTCCCGCGTGACAGGCGGGGATACTGACCACTATACTAACAAGGACATATTGGCTTCAGTTCAACAGTGCTCACCTCCATGAGGTTAGGGCATGCCCTCAATCAATTCACAGTATTGTAATAGGCAGCTTTGCTTCCTTTGGTTAGGAGAAGCAATCTTTTTTCATAAATGATTACAAATCAGAAATTCCTAGCCAAAAATAATCTGCTTTAATAAGAAATGATTGATTAAAATAAATACCTATCTATCGATCTGTCTATCTATCTTTCTATCTATCTATGTATATGTATATATATATATATATATATATATATACTATCAGCTCACTTTACCATTTGCAGCTTATAACCATTTACCACCAGGGGTCACTACTAACAAAAAGCATCCACTCCACTTCTAAATCTAGCCCCTAGAGTTGAGCAGAAGCATAAGATTCCCCACTGCTTCATTCCATTTCCATTAGATTATAGATGTAAATTTTTTTTGATGGTATGGTCTGTGCAGATTGAAATATTCAGAGCATATTCTGACTTTTAGTTAACACATCTGTAAGCAATTTGGCCATCACTGAATTCAACGTTTATCTCAATCGTAATAGACAAGGATAATGACAAATATAGTTTACAATGTTATTAAGTACATCATTTTATTTAATTGTGTGAATAAAAGGAATCGTCTCCCCGTCGGGGAATTGAACCCCGGTCTCCCGCGTGACAGGCGGGGATACTGACCACTATACTAACGAGGACATATTGGCTTCAGTTCAACAGTGCTCACCTTCATGAGGTTAGGGCATGCCCTCAATCAATTCACAGTATTGTAATAGGCAGCTTTGCTTCTTTTGGTTAGGAGAAGTAATCTTTTTTCATAAATGATTACAAATCAGAAATTCCTAGCTAAAAATAATCTGCTTTAATAAGAAATGATTGATTAAAATAAATACCTATTTATCGATCTGTCTATCTATCTTTCTATCTATCTATGTATATATATATATATATATATATATATATATATATATATATATACAATCAGCTCACTTTACCATTTGCAGCTTATAACCATTTACCACCAGGGGTCACTACTAACAAAAAGCATCCACTCCACTTCTAAATCTAGCCCCTAGAGTTGAGCAGAAGCATAAGATTCCCCACTGCTTCATTCCATTTCCATTAGATTATAGATGTAAATTGTTTTTGATGGTATGGTCTGTGCAGATTGAAATATTCAGAGCATATTCTGACTTTTAGTTAACACATCTGTAAGCAATTTGGCCATCACTGAATTCAACGTTTATCTCAATCGTAATAGAGAAGGATAATGACAAATATAGTTTACAATGTTATTAAGTACATCATTTTATTTAATTGTGTGAATAAAAGGAATAGTCTCCCCGTCGGGGAATTGAACCCCGGTCTCCAGCATGACAGGCGGGGATACTGACCACTATACTAACGAGGACATATTGGCTTCAGTTCAACAGTGCTCACCTCCATGAGGTTAGGGCATGCCCTCAATCAATTCACAGTATTGTAATAGGCAGCTTTGCTTCTTTTGGTTAGGAGAAGCAATCTTTTTTCATAAATGATTACAAATCAGAAATTCCTAGCCAAAAATAATCTGCTTTAATAAGAAATGATTGATTAAAATAAATACCTATTTATCGATCTGTCTATCTATCTTTCTATCTATCTATGTATATGTATATATATATATATATATATATATATATATACAATCAGCTCACTTTACCATTTGCAGCTTATAACCATTTACCACCAGGGGTCACTACTAACAAAAAGCATCCACTCCACTTCTAAATCTAGCCCCTAGAGTTGAGCAGAAGCATAAGATTCCCCACTGCTTCATTCCATTTCCATTAGATTATAGATGTAAATTGTTTTTGATGGTATGGTCTGTGCAGATTGAAATATTCAGAGCATATTCTGACTTTTAGTTAACACATCTGTAAGCAATTTGGCCATCACTGAATTCAACGTTTATCTCAATCGTAATAGACAAGGATAATGACAAATATAGTTTACAATGTTATTAAGTACATCATTTTATTTAATTGTGTGAATAAAAGGAATCGTCTCCCCGTCGGGGAATTGAACCCCGGTCTCCCGCGTGACAGGCAGGGATACTGACCACTATACTAACAAGGACATATTGGCTTCAGTTCAACAGTGCTCACCTCCATGAGGTTAGGGCATGCCCTCAATCAATTCACAGTATTGTAATAGGCAGCTTTGCTTCCTTTGGTTAGGAGAAGCAATCTTTTTTCATAAATGATTACAAATCAGAAATTCCTAGCCAAAAATAATCTGCTTTAATAAGAAATGATTGATTAAAATAAATACCTATTTATCGATCTGTCTATCTATCTTTCTATCTATCTATGTATATGTATATATATATATATATATATATATATATATACAATCAGCTCACTTTACCATTTGCAGCTTATAACCATTTACCACCAGGGGTCCCTACTAACAAAAAGCATCCACTCCACTTCTAAATCTAGCCCCTAGAGTTGAGCAGAAGCATAAGATTCCCCACTGCTTCATTCCATTTCCATTAGATTATAGATGTAAATTGTTTTTGATGGTATGGTCTGTGCAGATTGAAATATTCAGAGCATATTCTGACTTTTAGTTAACACATCTGTAAGCAATTTGGCCATCACTGAATTCAACGTTTATCTCAATCGTAATAGACAAGGATAATGACAAATATAGTTTACAATGTTATTAAGTACATCATTTTATTTAATTGTGTGAATAAAAGGAATCGTCTCCCCGTCGGGGAATTGAACCCCGGTCTCCCGCGTGACAGGCGGGGATACTGACCACTATACTAACAAGGACATATTGGCTTCAGTTCAACAGTGCTCACCTCCATGAGGTTAGGGCATGCCCTCAATCAATTCACAGTATTGTAATAGGCAGCTTTGCTTCCTTTGGTTAGGAGAAGCAATCTTTTTTCATAAATGATTACAAATCAGAAATTCCTAGCCAAAAATAATCTGCTTTAATAAGAAATGATTGATTAAAATAAATACCTATCTATCGATCTGTCTATCTATCTTTCTATCTATCTATGTATATGTATATATATATATATATATATATATATACTATCAGCTCACTTTACCATTTGCAGCTTATAACCATTTACCACCAGGGGTCACTACTAACAAAAAGCATCCACTCCACTTCTAAATCTAGCCCCTAGAGTTGAGCAGAAGCATAAGATTCCCCACTGCTTCATTCCATTTCCATTAGATTATAGATGTAAATTTTTTTTGATGGTATGGTCTGTGCAGATTGAAATATTCAGAGCATATTCTGACTTTTAGTTAACACATCTGTAAGCAATTTGGCCATCACTGAATTCAACGTTTATCTCAATCGTAATAGACAAGGATAATGACAAATATAGTTTACAATGTTATTAAGTACATCATTTTATTTAATTGTGTGAATAAAAGGAATCGTCTCCCCGTCGGGGAATTGAACCCCGGTCTCCCGCGTGACAGGCGGGGATACTGACCACTATACTAACGAGGACATATTGGCTTCAGTTCAACAGTGCTCACCTTCATGAGGTTAGGGCATGCCCTCAATCAATTCACAGTATTGTAATAGGCAGCTTTGCTTCTTTTGGTTAGGAGAAGTAATCTTTTTTCATAAATGATTACAAATCAGAAATTCCTAGCTAAAAATAATCTGCTTTAATAAGAAATGATTGATTAAAATAAATACCTATTTATCGATCTGTCTATCTATCTTTCTATCTATCTATGTATATATATATATATATATATATATATATATATATATATATATATATATACAATCAGCTCACTTTACCATTTGCAGCTTATAACCATTTACCACCAGGGGTCACTACTAACAAAAAGCATCCACTCCACTTCTAAATCTAGCCCCTAGAGTTGAGCAGAAGCATAAGATTCCCCACTGCTTCATTCCATTTCCATTAGATTATAGATGTAAATTGTTTTTGATGGTATGGTCTGTGCAGATTGAAATATTCAGAGCATATTCTGACTTTTAGTTAACACATCTGTAAGCAATTTGGCCATCACTGAATTCAACGTTTATCTCAATCGTAATAGAGAAGGATAATGACAAATATAGTTTACAATGTTATTAAGTACATCATTTTATTTAATTGTGTGAATAAAAGGAATAGTCTCCCCGTCGGGGAATTGAACCCCGGTCTCCAGCATGACAGGCGGGGATACTGACCACTATACTAACGAGGACATATTGGCTTCAGTTCAACAGTGCTCACCTCCATGAGGTTAGGGCATGCCCTCAATCAATTCACAGTATTGTAATAGGCAGCTTTGCTTCCTTTGGTTAGGAGAAGCAATCTTTTTTCATAAATGATTACAAATCAGAAATTCCTAGCCAAAAATAATCTGCTTTAATAAGAAATGATTGATTAAAATAAATACCTATTTATCGATCTGTCTATCTATCTTTCTATCTATCTATGTATATGTATATATATATATATATATATACAATCAGCTCACTTTACCATTTGCAGCTTATAACCATTTACCACCAGGGGTCACTACTAACAAAAAGCATCCACTCCACTTCTAAATCTAGCCCCTAGAGTTGAGCAGAAGCATAAGATTCCCCACTGCTTCATTCCATTTCCATTAGATTATAGATGTAAATTGTTTTTGATGGTATGGTCTGTGCAGATTGAAATATTCAGAGCATATTCTGACTTTTAGTTAACACATCTGTAAGCAATTTGGCCATCACTGAATTCAACATTTATCTCAATCGTAATAGACAAGGATAATGACAAATATAGTTTACAATGTTATTAAGTACATCATTTTATTTAATTGTGTGAATAAAAGGAATCGTCTCCCCGTCGGGGAATTGAACCCCGGTCTCCCGCGTGACAGGCGGGGATACTGACCACTATACTAACGAGGACATATTGGCTTCAGTTCAACAGTGCTCACCTCCATGAGGTTAGGGCATGCCCTCAATCAATTCACAGTATTGTAATAGGCAGCTTTGCTTCCTTTGGTTAGGAGAAGCAATCTTTTTTCATAAATGATTACAAATCAGAAATTCCTAGCTAAAAATAATCTGCTTTAATAAGAAATGATTGATTAAAATAAATACCTATTTATCGATCTGTCTATCTATCTTTCTATCTATCTATGTATATGTATATATATATATATATATATATATATATATATATACAATCAGCTCACTTTACCATTTGCAGCTTATAACCATTTACCACCAGGGGTCACTACTAACAAAAAGCATCCACTCCACTTCTAAATCCAGCCCCTAGAGTTGAGCAGAAGCATAAGATTCCCCACTGCTTCATTCCATTTTCCATTAGATTACAGATGTAAATTGTTTTTGATGGTATGGTCTGTGCAGATTGAAATATTCAGAGCATATTCTGACTTTTAGTTAACACATCTGTAAGCAATTTGGCCATCACTGAATTCAACGTTTATCTCAATCGTAATAGAGAAGGATAATGACAAATATAGTTTACAATGTTATTAAGTACATCATTTTATTTAATTGTGTGAATAAAAGGAATCGTCTCCCCGTCGGGGAATTGAACCCCGGTCTCCCGCATGACAGGCGGGGATACTGACCACTATACTAACGACGACATATTGGCTTCAGTTCAACAGTGCTCACCTTCATGAGGTTAGGGCATGCCCTCAATCAATTCACAGTATTGTAATAGGCAGCTTTGCTTCTTTTGGTTAGGAGAAGCAATCTTTTTTCATAAATGATTACAAATCAGAAATTCCTAGCCAAAAATAATCTGCTTTAATAAGAAATGATTGATTAAAATAAATACCTATTTATCGATCTGTCTATCTATCTTTCTATCTATCTATGTATATGTATATATATATATATATATATATATATATATACAATCAGCTCACTTTACCATTTGCAGCTTATAACCATTTACCACCAGGGGTCACTACTAACAAAAAGCATCCACTCCACTTCTAAATCTAGCCCCTAGAGTTGAGCAGAAGCATAAGATTCCCCACTGCTTCATTCCATTTCCATTAGATTATAGATGTAAATTGTTTTTGATGGTATGGTCTGTGCAGATTGAAATATTCAGAGCATATTCTGACTTTTAGTTAACACATCTGTAAGCAATTTGGCCATCACTGAATTCAACGTTTATCTCAATCGTAATAGACAAGGATAATGACAAATATAGTTTACAATGTTATTAAGTACATCATTTTATTTAATTGTGTGAATAAAAGGAATCGTCCCCCCGTCGGGGAATTGAACCCCGGTCTCCCGCGTGACAGGCGGGGATACTGACCACTATACTAACAAGGACATATTGGCTTCAGTTCAACAGTGCTCACCTCCATGAGGTTAGGGCATGCCCTCAATCAATTCACAGTATTGTAATAGGCAGCTTTGCTTCCTTTGGTTAGGAGAAGCAATCTTTTTTCATAAATGATTACAAATCAGAAATTCCTAGCCAAAAATAATCTGCTTTAATAAGAAATGATTGATTAAAATAAATACCTATCTATCGATCTGTCTATCTATCTTTCTATCTATCTATGTATATGTATATATATATATATATATATATATATATATATATACAATCAGCTCACTTTACCATTTGCAGCTTATAACCATTTACCACCAGGGGTCACTACTAACAAAAAGCATCCACTCCACTTCTAAATCTAGCCCCTAGAGTTGAGCAGAAGCATAAGATTCCCCACTGCTTCATTCCATTTCCATTAGATTATAGATGTAAATTGTTTTTGATGGTATGGTCTGTGCAGATTGAAATATTCAGAGCATATTCTGACTTTTAGTTAACACATCTGTAAGCAATTTGGCCATCACTGAATTCAACGTTTATCTCAATCGTAATAGACAAGGATAATGACAAATATAGTTTACAATGTTATTAAGTACATCATTTTATTTAATTGTGTGAATAAAAGGAATCGTCTCCCCGTCGGGGAATTGAACCCCGGTCTCCCGCGTGACAGGCGGGGATACTGACCACTATACTAACGAGGACATATTGGCTTCAGTTCAACAGTGCTCACCTCCATGAGGTTAGGGCATGCCCTCAATCAATTCACAGTATTGTAATAGGCAGCTTTGCTTCCTTTGGTTAGGAGAAGCAATCTTTTTTCATAAATGATTACAAATCAGAAATTCCTAGCCAAAAATAATCTGCTTTAATAAGAAATGATTGATTAAAATAAATACCTATCTATCGATCTGTCTATCTATCTTTCTATCTATCTATGTATATGTATATATATATATATATATATATATATATACTATCAGCTCACTTTACCATTTGCAGCTTATAACCATTTACCACCAGGGGTCACTACTAACAAAAAGCATCCACTCCACTTCTAAATCTAGCCCCTAGAGTTGAGCAGAAGCATAAGATTCCCCACTGCTTCATTCCATTTCCATTAGATTATAGATGTAAATTTTTTTTGATGGTATGGTCTGTGCAGATTGAAATATTCAGAGCATATTCTGACTTTTAGTTAACACATCTGTAAGCAATTTGGCCATCACTGAATTCAACGTTTATCTCAATCGTAATAGACAAGGATAATGACAAATATAGTTTACAATGTTATTAAGTACATCATTTTATTTAATTGTGTGAATAAAAGGAATCGTCTCCCCGTCGGGGAATTGAACCCCGGTCTCCCGCGTGACAGGCGGGGATACTGACCACTATACTAACGAGGACATATTGGCTTCAGTTCAACAGTGCTCACCTTCATGAGGTTAGGGCATGCCCTCAATCAATTCACAGTATTGTAATAGGCAGCTTTGCTTCTTTTGGTTAGGAGAAGTAATCTTTTTTCATAAATGATTACAAATCAGAAATTCCTAGCTAAAAATAATCTGCTTTAATAAGAAATGATTGATTAAAATAAATACCTATTTATCGATCTGTCTATCTATCTTTCTATCTATCTATGTATATATATATATATATATATATATATATATATATATATACAATCAGCTCACTTTACCATTTGCCGCTTATAACCATTTACCACCAGGGGTCACTACTAACAAAAAGCATCCACTCCACTTCTAAATCTAGCCCCTAGAGTTGAGCAGAAGCATAAGATTCCCCACTGCTTCATTCCATTTCCATTAGATTATAGATGTAAATTGTTTTTGATGGTATGGTCTGTGCAGATTGAAATATTCAGAGCATATTCTGACTTTTAGTTAACACATCTGTAAGCAATTTGGCCATCACTGAATTCAACGTTTATCTCAATCGTAATAGAGAAGGATAATGACAAATATAGTTTACAATGTTATTAAGTACATCATTTTATTTAATTGTGTGAATAAAAGGAATCGTCTCCCCGTCGGGGAATTGAACCCCGGTCTCCCGCATGACAGGCGGGGATACTGACCACTATACTAACGAGGACATATTGGCTTCAGTTCAACAGTGCTCACCTTCATGAGGTTAGGGCATGCCCTCAATCAATTCACAGTATTGTAATAGGCAGCTTTGCTTCTTTTGGTTAGGAGAAGCAATCTTTTTTCATAAATGATTACAAATCAGAAATTCCTAGCCAAAAATAATCTGCTTTAATAAGAAATGATTGATTAAAATAAATACCTATTTATCGATCTGTCTATCTATCTTTCTATCTATCTATGTATATGTATATATATATATATATATATATATATATATACAATCAGCTCACTTTACCATTTGCAGCTTATAACCATTTACCACCAGGGGTCACTACTAACAAAAAGCATCCACTCCACTTCTAAATCTAGCCCCTAGAGTTGAGCAGAAGCATAAGATTCCCCACTGCTTCATTCCATTTCCATTAGATTATAGATGTAAATTGTTTTTGATGGTATGGTCTGTGCAGATTGAAATATTCAGAGCATATTCTGACTTTTAGTTAACACATCTGTAAGCAATTTGGCCATCACTGAATTCAACGTTTATCTCAATCGTAATAGACAAGGATAATGACAAATATAGTTTACAATGTTATTAAGTACATCATTTTATTTAATTGTGTGAATAAAAGGAATCGTCTCCCCGTCGGGGAATTGAACCCCGGTCTCCCGCGTGACAGGCGGGGATACTGACCACTATACTAACAAGGACATATTGGCTTCAGTTCAACAGTGCTCACCTCCATGAGGTTAGGGCATGCCCTCAATCAATTCACAGTATTGTAATAGGCAGCTTTGCTTCCTTTGGTTAGGAGAAGCAATCTTTTTTCATAAATGATTACAAATCAGAAATTCCTAGCCAAAAATAATCTGCTTTAATAAGAAATGATTGATTAAAATAAATACCTATCTATCGATCTGTCTATCTATCTTTCTATCTATCTATGTATATGTATATATATATATATATATATATATATACTATCAGCTCACTTTACCATTTGCAGCTTATAACCATTTACCACCAGGGGTCACTACTAACAAAAAGCATCCACTCCACTTCTAAATCTAGCCCCTAGAGTTGAGCAGAAGCTTAAGATTCCCCACTGCTTCATTCCATTTCCATTAGATTATAGATGTAAATTTTTTTTGATGGTATGGTCTGTGCAGATTGAAATATTCAGAGCATATTCTGACTTTTAGTTAACACATCTGTAAGCAATTTGGCCATCACTGAATTCAACGTTTATCTCAATCGTAATAGACAAGGATAATGACAAATATAGTTTACAATGTTATTAAGTACATCATTTTATTTAATTGTGTGAATAAAAGGAATCGTCTCCCCGTCGGGGAATTGAACCCCGGTCTCCCGCGTGACAGGCGGGGATACTGACCACTATACTAACGAGGACATATTGGCTTCAGTTCAACAGTGCTCACCTTCATGAGGTTAGGGCATGCCCTCAATCAATTCACAGTATTGTAATAGGCAGCTTTGCTTCTTTTGGTTAGGAGAAGTAATCTTTTTTCATAAATGATTACAAATCAGAAATTCCTAGCTAAAAATAATCTGCTTTAATAAGAAATGATTGATTAAAATAAATACCTATTTATCGATCTGTCTATCTATCTTTCTATCTATCTATGTATATATATATATATATATATATATATATATATATATATATATATATACAATCAGCTCACTTTACCATTTGCAGCTTATAACCATTTACCACCAGGGGTCACTACTAACAAAAAGCATCCACTCCACTTCTAAATCTAGCCCCTAGAGTTGAGCAGAAGCATAAGATTCCCCACTGCTTCATTCCATTTCCATTAGATTATAGATGTAAATTGTTTTTGATGGTATGGTCTGTGCAGATTGAAATATTCAGAGCATATTCTGACTTTTAGTTAACACATCTGTAAGCAATTTGGCCATCACTGAATTCAACGTTTATCTCAATCGTAATAGAGAAGGATAATGACAAATATAGTTTACAATGTTATTAAGTACATCATTTTATTTAATTGTGTGAATAAAAGGAATAGTCTCCCCGTCGGGGAATTGAACCCCGGTCTCCAGCATGACAGGCGGGGATACTGACCACTATACTAACGAGGACATATTGGCTTCAGTTCAACAGTGCTCACCTCCATGAGGTTAGGGCATGCCCTCAATCAATTCACAGTATTGTAATAGGCAGCTTTGCTTCCTTTGGTTAGGAGAAGCAATCTTTTTTCATAAATGATTACAAATCAGAAATTCCTAGCCAAAAATAATCTGCTTTAATAAGAAATGATTGATTAAAATAAATACCTATTTATCGATCTGTCTATCTATCTTTCTATCTATCTATGTATATGTATATATATATATATATATATACAATCAGCTCACTTTACCATTTGCAGCTTATAACCATTTACCACCAGGGGTCACTACTAACAAAAAGCATCCACTCCACTTCTAAATCTAGCCCCTAGAGTTGAGCAGAAGCATAAGATTCCCCACTGCTTCATTCCATTTCCATTAGATTATAGATGTAAATTGTTTTTGATGGTATGGTCTGTGCAGATTGAAATATTCAGAGCATATTCTGACTTTTAGTTAACACATCTGTAAGCAATTTGGCCATCACTGAATTCAACATTTATCTCAATCGTAATAGACAAGGATAATGACAAATATAGTTTACAATGTTATTAAGTACATCATTTTATTTAATTGTGTGAATAAAAGGAATCGTCTCCCCGTCGGGGAATTGAACCCCGGTCTCCCGCGTGACAGGCGGGGATACTGACCACTATACTAACAAGGACATATTGGCTTCAGTTCAACAGTGCTCACCTCCATGAGGTTAGGGCATGCCCTCAATCAATTCACAGTATTGTAATAGGCAGCTTTGCTTCCTTTGGTTAGGAGAAGCAATCTTTTTTCATAAATGATTACAAATCAGAAATTCCTAGCCAAAAATAATCTGCTTTAATAAGAAATGATTGATTAAAATAAATACCTATCTATCGATCTGTCTATCTATCTTTCTATCTATCTATGTATATGTATATATATATATATATATATATATATACTATCAGCTCACTTTACCATTTGCAGCTTATAACCATTTACCACCAGGGGTCACTACTAACAAAAAGCATCCACTCCACTTCTAAATCTAGCCCCTAGAGTTGAGCAGAAGCATAAGATTCCCCACTGCTTCATTCCATTTCCATTAGATTATAGATGTAAATTTTTTTTGATGGTATGGTCTGTGCAGATTGAAATATTCAGAGCATATTCTGACTTTTAGTTAACACATCTGTAAGCAATTTGGCCATCACTGAATTCAACGTTTATCTCAATCGTAATAGACAAGGATAATGACAAATATAGTTTACAATGTTATTAAGTACATCATTTTATTTAATTGTGTGAATAAAAGGAATCGTCTCCCCGTCGGGGAATTGAACCCCGGTCTCCCGCGTGACAGGCGGGGATACTGACCACTATACTAACGAGGACATATTGGCTTCAGTTCAACAGTGCTCACCTTCATGAGGTTAGGGCATGCCCTCAATCAATTCACAGTATTGTAATAGGCAGCTTTGCTTCTTTTGGTTAGGAGAAGTAATCTTTTTTCATAAATGATTACAAATCAGAAATTCCTAGCTAAAAATAATCTGCTTTAATAAGAAATGATTGATTAAAATAAATACCTATTTATCGATCTGTCTATCTATCTTTCTATCTATCTATGTATATATATATATATATATATATATATATATATATATATATATATATATACAATCAGCTCACTTTACCATTTGCAGCTTATAACCATTTACCACCAGGGGTCACTACTAACAAAAAGCATCCACTCCACTTCTAAATCTAGCCCCTAGAGTTGAGCAGAAGCATAAGATTCCCCACTGCTTCATTCCATTTCCATTAGATTATAGATGTAAATTGTTTTTGATGGTATGGTCTGTGCAGATTGAAATATTCAGAGCATATTCTGACTTTTAGTTAACACATCTGTAAGCAATTTGGCCATCACTGAATTCAACGTTTATCTCAATCGTAATAGAGAAGGATAATGACAAATATAGTTTACAATGTTATTAAGTACATCATTTTATTTAATTGTGTGAATAAAAGGAATAGTCTCCCCGTCGGGGAATTGAACCCCGGTCTCCAGCATGACAGGCGGGGATACTGACCACTATACTAACGAGGACATATTGGCTTCAGTTCAACAGTGCTCACCTCCATGAGGTTAGGGCATGCCCTCAATCAATTCACAGTATTGTAATAGGCAGCTTTGCTTCCTTTGGTTAGGAGAAGCAATCTTTTTTCATAAATGATTACAAATCAGAAATTCCTAGCCAAAAATAATCTGCTTTAATAAGAAATGATTGATTAAAATAAATACCTATTTATCGATCTGTCTATCTATCTTTCTATCTATCTATGTATATGTATATATATATATATATATATACAATCAGCTCACTTTACCATTTGCAGCTTATAACCATTTACCACCAGGGGTCACTACTAACAAAAAGCATCCACTCCACTTCTAAATCTAGCCCCTAGAGTTGAGCAGAAGCATAAGATTCCCCACTGCTTCATTCCATTTCCATTAGATTATAGATGTAAATTGTTTTTGATGGTATGGTCTGTGCAGATTGAAATATTCAGAGCATATTCTGACTTTTAGTTAACACATCTGTAAGCAATTTGGCCATCACTGAATTCAACATTTATCTCAATCGTAATAGACAAGGATAATGACAAATATAGTTTACAATGTTATTAAGTACATCATTTTATTTAATTGTGTGAATAAAAGGAATCGTCTCCCCGTCGGGGAATTGAACCCCGGTCTCCCGCGTGACAGGCGGGGATACTGACCACTATACTAACGAGGACATATTGGCTTCAGTTCAACAGTGCTCACCTCCATGAGGTTAGGGCATGCCCTCAATCAATTCACAGTATTGTAATAGGCAGCTTTGCTTCCTTTGGTTAGGAGAAGCAATCTTTTTTCATAAATGATTACAAATCAGAAATTCCTAGCTAAAAATAATCTGCTTTAATAAGAAATGATTGATTAAAATAAATACCTATTTATCGATCTGTCTATCTATCTTTCTATCTATCTATGTATATGTATATATATATATATATATATATATATATATATACAATCAGCTCACTTTACCATTTGCAGCTTATAACCATTTACCACCAGGGGTCACTACTAACAAAAAGCATCCACTCCACTTCTAAATCCAGCCCCTAGAGTTGAGCAGAAGCATAAGATTCCCCACTGCTTCATTCCATTTTCCATTAGATTACAGATGTAAATTGTTTTTGATGGTATGGTCTGTGCAGATTGAAATATTCAGAGCATATTCTGACTTTTAGTTAACACATCTGTAAGCAATTTGGCCATCACTGAATTCAACGTTTATCTCAATCGTAATAGAGAAGGATAATGACAAATATAGTTTACAATGTTATTAAGTACATCATTTTATTTAATTGTGTGAATAAAAGGAATCGTCTCCCCGTCGGGGAATTGAACCCCGGTCTCCCGCATGACAGGCGGGGATACTGACCACTATACTAACGACGACATATTGGCTTCAGTTCAACAGTGCTCACCTTCATGAGGTTAGGGCATGCCCTCAATCAATTCACAGTATTGTAATAGGCAGCTTTGCTTCTTTTGGTTAGGAGAAGCAATCTTTTTTCATAAATGATTACAAATCAGAAATTCCTAGCCAAAAATAATCTGCTTTAATAAGAAATGATTGATTAAAATAAATACCTATTTATCGATCTGTCTATCTATCTTTCTATCTATCTATGTATATGTATATATATATATATATATATATATATATATACAATCAGCTCACTTTACCATTTGCAGCTTATAACCATTTACCACCAGGGGTCACTACTAACAAAAAGCATCCACTCCACTTCTAAATCTAGCCCCTAGAGTTGAGCAGAAGCATAAGATTCCCCACTGCTTCATTCCATTTCCATTAGATTATAGATGTAAATTGTTTTTGATGGTATGGTCTGTGCAGATTGAAATATTCAGAGCATATTCTGACTTTTAGTTAACACATCTGTAAGCAATTTGGCCATCACTGAATTCAACATTTATCTCAATCGTAATAGACAAGGATAATGACAAATATAGTTTACAATGTTATTAAGTACATCATTTTATTTAATTGTGTGAATAAAAGGAATCGTCTCCCCGTCGGGGAATTGAACCCCGGTCTCCCGCGTGACAGGCGGGGATACTGACCACTATACTAACAAGGACATATTGGCTTCAGTTCAACAGTGCTCACCTCCATGAGGTTAGGGCATGCCCTCAATCAATTCACAGTATTGTAATAGGCAGCTTTGCTTCCTTTGGTTAGGAGAAGCAATCTTTTTTCATAAATGATTACAAATCAGAAATTCCTAGCTAAAAATAATCTGCTTTAATAAGAAATGATTGATTAAAATAAATACCTATTTATCGATCTGTCTATCTATCTTTCTATCTATCTATGTATATGTATATATATATATATATATATATATATATATATACAATCAGCTCACTTTACCATTTGCAGCTTATAACCATTTACCACCAGGGGTCACTACTAACAAAAAGCATCCACTCCACTTCTAAATCCAGCCCCTAGAGTTGAGCAGAAGCATAAGATTCCCCACTGCTTCATTCCATTTTCCATTAGATTACAGATGTAAATTGTTTTTGATGGTATGGTCTGTGCAGATTGAAATATTCAGAGCATATTCTGACTTTTAGTTAACACATCTGTAAGCAATTTGGCCATCACTGAATTCAACGTTTATCTCAATCGTAATAGAGAAGGATAATGACAAATATAGTTTACAATGTTATTAAGTACATCATTTTATTTAATTGTGTGAATAAAAGGAATCGTCTCCCCGTCGGGGAATTGAACCCCGGTCTCCCGCATGACAGGCGGGGATACTGACCACTATACTAACGACGACATATTGGCTTCAGTTCAACAGTGCTCACCTTCATGAGGTTAGGGCATGCCCTCAATCAATTCACAGTATTGTAATAGGCAGCTTTGCTTCTTTTGGTTAGGAGAAGCAATCTTTTTTCATAAATGATTACAAATCAGAAATTCCTAGCCAAAAATAATCTGCTTTAATAAGAAATGATTGATTAAAATAAATACCTATTTATCGATCTGTCTATCTATCTTTCTATCTATCTATGTATATGTATATATATATATATATATATATATATATATACAATCAGCTCACTTTACCATTTGCAGCTTATAACCATTTACCACCAGGGGTCACTACTAACAAAAAGCATCCACTCCACTTCTAAATCTAGCCCCTAGAGTTGAGCAGAAGCATAAGATTCCCCACTGCTTCATTCCATTTCCATTAGATTATAGATGTAAATTGTTTTTGATGGTATGGTCTGTGCAGATTGAAATATTCAGAGCATATTCTGACTTTTAGTTAACACATCTGTAAGCAATTTGGCCATCACTGAATTCAACGTTTATCTCAATCGTAATAGACAAGGATAATGACAAATATAGTTTACAATGTTATTAAGTACATCATTTTATTTAATTGTGTGAATAAAAGGAATCGTCTCCCCGTCGGGGAATTGAACCCCGGTCTCCCGCGTGACAGGCGGGGATACTGACCACTATACTAACAAGGACATATTGGCTTCAGTTCAACAGTGCTCACCTCCATGAGGTTAGGGCATGCCCTCAATCAATTCACAGTATTGTAATAGGCAGCTTTGCTTCCTTTGGTTAGGAGAAGCAATCTTTTTTCATAAATGATTACAAATCAGAAATTCCTAGCCAAAAATAATCTGCTTTAATAAGAAATGATTGATTAAAATAAATACCTATCTATCGATCTGTCTATCTATCTTTCTATCTATCTATGTATATGTATATATATATATATATATATATATATATATATACTATCAGCTCACTTTACCATTTGCAGCTTATAACCATTTACCACCAGGGGTCACTACTAACAAAAAGCATCCACTCCACTTCTAAATCTAGCCCCTAGAGTTGAGCAGAAGCATAAGATTCCCCACTGCTTCATTCCATTTCCATTAGATTATAGATGTAAATTTTTTTTGATGGTATGGTCTGTGCAGATTGAAATATTCAGAGCATATTCTGACTTTTAGTTAACACATCTGTAAGCAATTTGGCCATCACTGAATTCAACGTTTATCTCAATCGTAATAGACAAGGATAATGACAAATATAGTTTACAATGTTATTAAGTACATCATTTTATTTAATTGTGTGAATAAAAGGAATCGTCTCCCCGTCGGGGAATTGAACCCCGGTCTCCCGCGTGACAGGCGGGGATACTGACCACTATACTAACGAGGACATATTGGCTTCAGTTCAACAGTGCTCACCTTCATGAGGTTAGGGCATGCCCTCAATCAATTCACAGTATTGTAATAGGCAGCTTTGCTTCTTTTGGTTAGGAGAAGTAATCTTTTTTCATAAATGATTACAAATCAGAAATTCCTAGCTAAAAATAATCTGCTTTAATAAGAAATGATTGATTAAAATAAATACCTATTTATCGATCTGTCTATCTATCTTTCTATCTATCTATGTATATATATATATATATATATATATATATATATATATATATATATATATACAATCAGCTCACTTTACCATTTGCAGCTTATAACCATTTACCACCAGGGGTCACTACTAACAAAAAGCATCCACTCCACTTCTAAATCTAGCCCCTAGAGTTGAGCAGAAGCATAAGATTCCCCACTGCTTCATTCCATTTCCATTAGATTATAGATGTAAATTGTTTTTGATGGTATGGTCTGTGCAGATTGAAATATTCAGAGCATATTCTGACTTTTAGTTAACACATCTGTAAGCAATTTGGCCATCACTGAATTCAACGTTTATCTCAATCGTAATAGAGAAGGATAATGACAAATATAGTTTACAATGTTATTAAGTACATCATTTTATTTAATTGTGTGAATAAAAGGAATAGTCTCCCCGTCGGGGAATTGAACCCCGGTCTCCCGCATGACAGGCGGGGATACTGACCACTATACTAACGAGGACATATTGGCTTCAGTTCAACAGTGCTCACCTCCATGAGGTTAGGGCATGCCCTCAATCAATTCACAGTATTGTAATAGGCAGCTTTGCTTCCTTTGGTTAGGAGAAGCAATCTTTTTTCATAAATGATTACAAATCAGAAATTCCTAGCCAAAAATAATCTGCTTTAATAAGAAATGATTGATTAAAATAAATACCTATTTATCGATCTGTCTATCTATCTTTCTATCTATCTATGTATATGTATATATATATATATATATATACAATCAGCTCACTTTACCATTTGCAGCTTATAACCATTTACCACCAGGGGTCACTACTAACAAAAAGCATCCACTCCACTTCTAAATCTAGCCCCTAGAGTTGAGCAGAAGCATAAGATTCCCCACTGCTTCATTCCATTTCCATTAGATTATAGATGTAAATTGTTTTTGATGGTATGGTCTGTGCAGATTGAAATATTCAGAGCATATTCTGACTTTTAGTTAACACATCTGTAAGCAATTTGGCCATCACTGAATTCAACGTTTATCTCAATCGTAATAGACAAGGATAATGACAAATATAGTTTACAATGTTATTAAGTACATCATTTTATTTAATTGTGTGAATAAAAGGAATCGTCTCCCCGTCGGGGAATTGAACCCCGGTCTCCTGCGTGACAGGCGGGGATACTGACCACTATACTAACGAGGACATATTGGCTTCAGTTCAACAGTGCTCACCTCCATGAGGTTAGGGCATGCCCTCAATCAATTCACAGTATTGTAATAGGCAGCTTTGCTTCCTTTGGTTAGGAGAAGCAATCTTTTTTCATAAATGATTACAAATCAGAAATTCCTAGCTAAAAATAATCTGCTTTAATAAGAAATGATTGATTAAAATAAATACCTATTTATCGATCTGTCTATCTATCTTTCTATCTATCTATGTATATGTATATATATATATATATATATATATATATATATACAATCAGCTCACTTTACCATTTGCAGCTTATAACCATTTACCACCAGGGGTCACTACTAACAAAAAGCATCCACTCCACTTCTAAATCCAGCCCCTAGAGTTGAGCAGAAGCATAAGATTCCCCACTGCTTCATTCCATTTTCCATTAGATTACAGATGTAAATTGTTTTTGATGGTATGGTCTTGCAGATTGAAATATTCAGAGCATATTCTGACTTTTAGTTAACACATCTGTAAGCAATTTGGCCATCACTGAATTCAACGTTTATCTCAATCGTAATAGAGAAGGATAATGACAAATATAGTTTACAATGTTATTAAGTACATCATTTTATTTAATTGTGTGAATAAAAGGAATCGTCTCCCCGTCGGGGAATTGAACCCCGGTCTGCCGCGTGACAGGCGGGGATACTGACCACTATACTAACGAGGACATATTGGCTTCAGTTCAACAGTGCTCACCTCCATGAGGTTAGGGCATGCCCTCAATCAATTCACAGTATTGTAATAGGCAGCTTTGCTTCCTTTGGTTAGGAGAAGCAATCTTTTTTCATAAATGATTACAAATCAGAAATTCCTAGCTAAAAATAATCTGCTTTAATAAGAAATGATTGATTAAAATAAATACCTATTTATCGATCTGTCTATCTATCTTTCTATCTATCTATGTATATGTATATATATATATATATATATATATATATATATACAATCAGCTCACTTTACCATTTGCAGCTTATAACCATTTACCACCAGGGGTCACTACTAACAAAAAGCATCCACTCCACTTCTAAATCCAGCCCCTAGAGTTGAGCAGAAGCATAAGATTCCCCACTGCTTCATTCCATTTTCCATTAGATTACAGATGTAAATTGTTTTTGATGGTATGGTCTGTGCAGATTGAAATATTCAGAGCATATTCTGACTTTTAGTTAACACATCTGTAAGCAATTTGGCCATCACTGAATTCAACGTTTATCTCAATCGTAATAGAGAAGGATAATGACAAATATAGTTTACAATGTTATTAAGTACATCATTTTATTTAATTGTGTGAATAAAAGGAATCGTCTCCCCGTCGGGGAATTGAACCCCGGTCTGCCGCGTGACAGGCGGGGATACTGACCACTATACTAACGAGGACATATTGGCTTCAGTTCAACAGTGCTCACCTCCATGAGGTTAGGGCATGCCCTCAATCAATTCACAGTATTGTAATAGGCAGCTTTGCTTCTTTTGGTTAGGAGAAGCAATCTTTTTTCATAAATGATTACAAATCAGAAATTCCTAGCCAAAAATAATCTGCTTTAATAAGAAATGATTGATTAAAATAAATACCTATTTATCGATCTGTCTATCTATCTTTCTATCTATCTATGTATATGTATATATATATATATATATATACAATCAGCTCACTTTACCATTTGCAGCTTATAACCATTTACCACCAGGGGTCACTACTAACAAAAAGCATCCACTCCACTTCTAAATCTAGCCCCTAGAGTTGAGCAGAAGCATAAGATTCCCCACTGCTTCATTCCATTTCCATTAGATTATAGATGTAAATTGTTTTTGATGGTATGGTCTGTGCAGATTGAAATATTCAGAGCATATTCTGACTTTTAGTTAACACATCTGTAAGCAATTTGGCCATCACTGAATTCAACGTTTATCTCAATCGTAATAGACAAGGATAATGACAAATATAGTTTACAATGTTATTAAGTACATCATTTTATTTAATTGTGTGAATAAAAGGAATCGTCTCCCCGTCGGGGAATTGAACCCCGGTCTCCCGCGTGACAGGCGGGGATACTGACCACTATACTAACGAGGACATATTGGCTTCAGTTCAACAGTGCTCACCTCCATGAGGTTAGGGCATGCCCTCAATCAATTCACAGTATTGTAATAGGCAGCTTTGCTTCTTTTGGTTAGGAGAAGCAATCTTTTTTCATAAATGATTACAAATCAGAAATTCCTAGCCAAAAATAATCTGCTTTAATAAGAAATGATTGATTAAAATAAATACCTATTTATCGATCTGTCTATCTATCTTTCTATCTATCTATGTATATGTATATATATATATATATATATACAATCAGCTCACTTTACCATTTGCAGCTTATAACCATTTACCACCAGGGGTCACTACTAACAAAAAGCATCCACTCCACTTCTAAATCTAGCCCCTAGAGTTGAGCAGAAGCATAAGATTCCCCACTGCTTCATTCCATTTCCATTAGATTATAGATGTAAATTGTTTTTGATGGTATGGTCTGTGCAGATTGAAATATTCAGAGCATATTCTGACTTTTAGTTAACACATCTGTAAGCAATTTGGCCATCACTGAATTCAACGTTTATCTCAATCGTAATAGACAAGGATAATGACAAATATAGTTTACAATGTTATTAAGTACATCATTTTATTTAATTGTGTGAATAAAAGGAATCGTCTCCCCGTCGGGGAATTGAACCCCGGTCTCCCGCGTGACAGGCGGGGATACTGACCACTATACTAACGAGGACATATTGGCTTCAGTTCAACAGTGCTCACCTCCATGAGGTTAGGGCATGCCCTCAATCAATTCACAGTATTGTAATAGGCAGCTTTGCTTCTTTTGGTTAGGAGAAGTAATCTTTTTTCATAAATGATTACAAATCAGAAATTCCTAGCTAAAAATAATCTGCTTTAATAAGAAATGATTGATTAAAATAAATACCTATTTATCGATCTGTCTATCTATCTTTCTATGTATCTATGTATATATATATATATATATATATATATATATATATATATATACAATCAGCTCACTTTACCATTTGCAGCTTATAACCATTTACCACCAGGGGTCACTACTAACAAAAAGCATCCACTCCACTTCTAAATCTAGCCCCTAGAGTTGAGCAGAAGCATAAGATTCCCCACTGCTTCATTCCATTTTCCATTAGATTACAGATGTAAATTGTTTTTGATGGTATGGTCTGTGCAGATTGAAATATTCAGAGCATATTCTGACTTTTAGTTAACACATCTGTAAGCAATTTGGCCATCACTAAATTCAACGTTTATCTCAATCGTAATAGAGAAGGATAATGACAAATATAGTTTACAATGTTATTAAGTACATCATTTTATTTAATTGTGTGAATAAAAGGAATCGTCTCCCCGTCGGGGAATTGAACCCCGGTCTGCCGCGTGACAGGCGGGGATACTGACCACTATACTAACGAGGACATATTGGCTTCAGTTCAACAGTGCTCACCTCCATGAGGTTAGGGCATGCCCTCAATCAATTCACAGTATTGTAATAGGCAGCTTTGCTTCTTTTGGTTAGGAGAAGCAATCTTTTTTCATAAATGATTACAAATCAGAAATTCCTAGCCAAAAATAATCTGCTTTAATAAGAAATGATTGATTAAAATAAATACCTATTTATCGATCTGTCTATCTATCTTTCTATCTATCTATGTATATGTATATATATATATATATATATATATACAATCAGCTCACTTTACCATTTGCAGCTTATAACCATTTACCACCAGGGGTCACTACTAACAAAAAGCATCCACTCCACTTCTAAATCTAGCCCCTAGAGTTGAGCAGAAGCATAAGATTCCCCACTGCTTCATTCCATTTCCATTAGATTATAGATGTAAATTTTTTTTGATGGTATGGTCTGTGCAGATTGAAATATTCAGAGCATATGCTGACTTTTAGTTAACACATCTGTAAGCAATTTGGCCATCACTGAATTCAACGTTTATCTCAATCGTAATAGACAAGGATAATGACAAATATAGTTTACAATGTTATTAAGTACATCATTTTATTTAATTGTGTGAATAAAAGGAATCGTCTCCCCGTCGGGGAATTGAACCCCGGTCTCCCGCGTGACAGGCGGGGATACTGACCACTATACTAACGAGGACATATTGGCTTCAGTTCAACAGTGCTCACCTTCATGAGGTTAGGGCATGCCCTCAATCAATTCACAGTATTGTAATAGGCAGCTTTGCTTCTTTTGGTTAGGAGAAGTAATCTTTTTTCATAAATGATTACAAATCAGAAATTCCTAGCTAAAAATAATCTGCTTTAATAAGAAATGATTGATTAAAATAAATACCTATTTATCGATCTGTCTATCTATCTTTCTATCTATCTATGTATATATATATATATATATATATATATATATATATATATATATATACAATCAGCTCACTTTACCATTTGCAGCTTATAACCATTTACCACCAGGGGTCACTACTAACAAAAAGCATCCACTCCACTTCTAAATCTAGCCCCTAGAGTTGAGCAGAAGCATAAGATTCCCCACTGCTTCATTCCATTTCCATTAGATTATAGATGTAAATTGTTTTTGATGGTATGGTCTGTGCAGATTGAAATATTCAGAGCATATTCTGACTTTTAGTTAACACATCTGTAAGCAATTTGGCCATCACTGAATTCAACGTTTATCTCAATCGTAATAGAGAAGGATAATGACAAATATAGTTTACAATGTTATTAAGTACATCATTTTATTTAATTGTGTGAATAAAAGGAATAGTCTCCCCGTCGGGGAATTGAACCCCGGTCTCCCGCATGACAGGCGGGGATACTGACCACTATACTAACGAGGACATATTGGCTTCAGTTCAACAGTGCTCACCTCCATGAGGTTAGGGCATGCCCTCAATCAATTCACAGTATTGTAATAGGCAGCTTTGCTTCCTTTGGTTAGGAGAAGCAATCTTTTTTCATAAATGATTACAAATCAGAAATTCCTAGCCAAAAATAATCTGCTTTAATAAGAAATGATTGATTAAAATAAATACCTATTTATCGATCTGTCTATCTATCTTTCTATCTATCTATGTATATGTATATATATATATATATATATACAATCAGCTCACTTTACCATTTGCAGCTTATAACCATTTACCACCAGGGGTCACTACTAACAAAAAGCATCCACTCCACTTCTAAATCTAGCCCCTAGAGTTGAGCAGAAGCATAAGATTCCCCACTGCTTCATTCCATTTCCATTAGATTATAGATGTAAATTGTTTTTGATGGTATGGTCTGTGCAGATTGAAATATTCAGAGCATATTCTGACTTTTAGTTAACACATCTGTAAGCAATTTGGCCATCACTGAATTCAACGTTTATCTCAATCGTAATAGACAAGGATAATGACAAATATAGTTTACAATGTTATTAAGTACATCATTTTATTTAATTGTGTGAATAAAAGGAATCGTCTCCCCGTCGGGGAATTGAACCCCGGTCTCCCGCGTGACAGGCGGGGATACTGACCACTATACTAACGAGGACATATTGGCTTCAGTTCAACAGTGCTCACCTCCATGAGGTTAGGGCATGCCCTCAATCAATTCACAGTATTGTAATAGGCAGCTTTGCTTCCTTTGGTTAGGAGAAGCAATCTTTTTTCATAAATGATTACAAATCAGAAATTCCTAGCTAAAAATAATCTGCTTTAATAAGAAATGATTGATTAAAATAAATACCTATTTATCGATCTGTCTATCTATCTTTCTATCTATCTATGTATATGTATATATATATATATATATATATATATATACAATCAGCTCACTTTACCATTTGCAGCTTATAACCATTTACCACCAGGGGTCACTACTAACAAAAAGCATCCACTCCACTTCTAAATCCAGCCCCTAGAGTTGAGCAGAAGCATAAGATTCCCCACTGCTTCATTCCATTTTCCATTAGATTACAGATGTAAATTGTTTTTGATGGTATGGTCTTGCAGATTGAAATATTCAGAGCATATTCTGACTTTTAGTTAACACATCTGTAAGCAATTTGGCCATCACTGAATTCAACGTTTATCTCAATCGTAATAGACAAGGATAATGACAAATATAGTTTACAATGTTATTAAGTACATCATTTTATTTAATTGTGTGAATAAAAGGAATCGTCTCCCCGTCGGGGAATTGAACCCCGGTCTCCCGCGTGACAGGCGGGGATACTGACCACTATACTAACGAGGACATATTGGCTTCAGTTCAACAGTGCTCACCTCCATGAGGTTAGGGCATGCCCTCAATCAATTCACAGTATTGTAATAGGCAGCTTTGCTTCCTTTGGTTAGGAGAAGCAATCTTTTTTCATAAATGATTACAAATCAGAAATTCCTAGCTAAAAATAATCTGCTTTAATATGAAATGATTGATTAAAATAAATACCTATTTATCGATCTGTCTATCTATCTTTCTATCTATCTATGTATATGTATATATATATATATATATATATATATATATATACAATCAGCTCACTTTACCATTTGCAGCTTATAACCATTTACCACCAGGGGTCACTACTAACAAAAAGCATCCACTCCACTTCTAAATCCAGCCCCTAGAGTTGAGCAGAAGCATAAGATTCCCCACTGCTTCATTCCATTTTCCATTAGATTACAGATGTAAATTGTTTTTGATGGTATGGTCTGTGCAGATTGAAATATTCAGAGCATATTCTGACTTTTAGTTAACACATCTGTAAGCAATTTGGCCATCACTGAATTCAACGTTTATCTCAATCGTAATAGAGAAGGATAATGACAAATATAGTTTACAATGTTATTAAGTACATCATTTTATTTAATTGTGTGAATAAAAGGAATCGTCTCCCCGTCGGGGAATTGAACCCCGGTCTGCCGCGTGACAGGCGGGGATACTGACCACTATACTAACGAGGACATATTGGCTTCAGTTCAACAGTGCTCACCTCCATGAGGTTAGGGCATGCCCTCAATCAATTCACAGTATTGTAATAGGCAGCTTTGCTTCTTTTGGTTAGGAGAAGCAATCTTTTTTCATAAATGATTACAAATCAGAAATTCCTAGCCAAAAATAATCTGCTTTAATAAGAAATGATTGATTAAAATAAATACCTATTTATCGATCTGTCTATCTATCTTTCTATCTATCTATGTATATGTATATATATATATATATATATATATATATATATACAATCAGCTCACTTTACCATTTGCAGCTTATAACCATTTACCACCAGGGGTCACTACTAACAAAAAGCATCCACTCCACTTCTAAATCTAGCCCCTAGAGTTGAGCAGAAGCATAAGATTCCCCACTGCTTCATTCCATTTCCATTAGATTATAGATGTAAATTGTTTTTGATGGTATGGTCTGTGCAGATTGAAATATTCAGAGCATATTCTGACTTTTAGTTAACACATCTGTAAGCAATTTGGCCATCACTGAATTCAACGTTTATCTCAATCGTAATAGACAAGGATAATGACAAATATAGTTTACAATGTTATTAAGTACATCATTTTATTTAATTGTGTGAATAAAAGGAATCGTCTCCCCGTCGGGGAATTGAACCCCGGTCTCCCGCGTGACAGGCGGGGATACTGACCACTATACTAACGAGGACATATTGGCTTCAGTTCAACAGTGCTCACCTCCATGAGGTTAGGGCATGCCCTCAATCAATTCACAGTATTGTAATAGGCAGCTTTGCTTCCTTTGGTTAGGAGAAGCAATCTTTTTTCATAAATGATTACAAATCAGAAATTCCTAGCCAAAAATAATCTGCTTTAATAAGAAATGATTGATTAAAATAAATACCTATCTATCGATCTGTCTATCTATCTTTCTATCTATCTATGTATATGTATATATATATATATATATATATATATATATATATATATACTATCAGCTCACTTTACCATTTGCAGCTTATAACCATTTACCACCAGGGGTCACTACTAACAAAAAGCATCCACTCCACTTCTAAATCTAGCCCCTAGAGTTGAGCAGAAGCATAAGATTCCCCACTGCTTCATTCCATTTCCATTAGATTATAGATGTAAATTTTTTTTGATGGTATGGTCTGTGCAGATTGAAATATTCAGAGCATATTCTGACTTTTAGTTAACACATCTGTAAGCAATTTGGCCATCACTGAATTCAACGTTTATCTCAATCGTAATAGACAAGGATAATGACAAATATAGTTTACAATGTTATTAAGTACATCATTTTATTTAATTGTGTGAATAAAAGGAATCGTCTCCCCGTCGGGGAATTGAACCCCGGTCTCCCGCGTGACAGGCGGGGATACTGACCACTATACTAACGAGGACATATTGGCTTCAGTTCAACAGTGCTCACCTTCATGAGGTTAGGGCATGCCCTCAATCAATTCACAGTATTGTAATAGGCAGCTTTGCTTCTTTTGGTTAGGAGAAGTAATCTTTTTTCATAAATGATTACAAATCAGAAATTCCTAGCTAAAAATAATCTGCTTTAATAAGAAATGATTGATTAAAATAAATACCTATTTATCGATCTGTCTATCTATCTTTCTATCTATCTATGTATATATATATATATATATATATATATATATATATATATATATATATATATATACAATCAGCTCACTTTACCATTTGCAGCTTATAACCATTTACCACCAGGGGTCACTACTAACAAAAAGCATCCACTCCACTTCTAAATCTAGCCCCTAGAGTTGAGCAGAAGCATAAGATTCCCCACTGCTTCATTCCATTTTCCATTAGATTACAGATGTAAATTGTTTTTGATGGTATGGTCTGTGCAGATTGAAATATTCAGAGCATATTCTGACTTTTAGTTAACACATCTGTAAGCAATTTGGCCATCACTGAATTCAACGTTTATCTCAATCGTAATAGACAAGGATAATGACAAATATAGTTTACAATGTTATTAAGTACATCATTTTATTTAATTGTGTGAATAAAAGGAATCGTCTCCCCGTCGGGGAATTGAACCCCGGTCTCCCGCGTGACAGGCGGGGATACTGACCACTATACTAACGAGGACATATTGGCTTCAGTTCAACAGTGCTCACCTCCATGAGGTTAGGGCATGCCCTCAATCAATTCACAGTATTGTAATAGGCAGCTTTGCTTCCTTTGGTTAGGAGAAGCAATCTTTTTTCATAAATGATTACAAATCAGAAATTCCTAGCTAAAAATAATCTGCTTTAATAAGAAATGATTGATTAAAATAAATACCTATTTATCGATCTGTCTATCTATCTTTCTATCTATCTATGTATATGTATATATATATATATATATATATATATATACAATCAGCTCACTTTACCATTTGCAGCTTATAACCATTTACCACCAGGGGTCACTACTAACAAAAAGCATCCACTCCACTTCTAAATCCAGCCCCTAGAGTTGAGCAGAAGCATAAGATTCCCCACTGCTTCATTCCATTTTCCATTAGATTACAGATGTAAATTGTTTTTGATGGTATGGTCTGTGCAGATTGAAATATTCAGAGCATATTCTGACTTTTAGTTAACACATCTGTAAGCAATTTGGCCATCACTGAATTCAACGTTTATCTCAATCGTAATAGAGAAGGATAATGACAAATATAGTTTACAATGTTATTAAGTACATCATTTTATTTAATTGTGTGAATAAAAGGAATCGTCTCCCCGTCGGGGAATTGAACCCCGGTCTGCCGCGTGACAGGCGGGGATACTGACCACTATACTAACGAGGACATATTGGCTTCAGTTCAACAGTGCTCACCTCCATGAGGTTAGGGCATGCCCTCAATCAATTCACAGTATTGTAATAGGCAGCTTTGCTTCTTTTGGTTAGGAGAAGCAATCTTTTTTCATAAATGATTACAAATCAGAAATTCCTAGCCAAAAATAATCTGCTTTAATAAGAAATGATTGATTAAAATAAATACCTATTTATCGATCTGTCTATCTATCTTTCTATCTATCTATGTATATGTATATATATATATATATATATACAATCAGCTCACTTTACCATTTGCAGCTTATAACCATTTACCACCAGGGGTCACTACTAACAAAAAGCATCCACTCCACTTCTAAATCTAGCCCCTAGAGTTGAGCAGAAGCATAAGATTCCCCACTGCTTCATTCCATTTCCATTAGATTATAGATGTAAATTGTTTTTGATGGTATGGTCTGTGCAGATTGAAATATTCAGAGCATATTCTGACTTTTAGTTAACACATCTGTAAGCAATTTGGCCATCACTGAATTCAACGTTTATCTCAATCGTAATAGACAAAGATAATGACAAATATAGTTTACAATGTTATTAAGTACATCATTTTATTTAATTGTGTGAATAAAAGGAATCGTCTCCCCGTCTGGGAATTGAACCCCGGTCTCCCGCGTGACAGGCGGGGATACTGACCACTATACTAACGAGGACATATTGGCTTCAGTTCAACAGTGCTCACCTCCATGAGGTTAGGGCATGCCCTCAATCAATTCACAGTATTGTAATAGGCAGCTTTGCTTCCTTTGGTTAGGAGAAGCAATCTTTTTTCATAAATGATTACAAATCAGAAATTCCTAGCCAAAAATAATCTGCTTTAATAAGAAATGATTGATTAAAATAAATACCTATTTATCGATCTGTCTATCTATCTTTCTATCTATCTATGTATATGTATATATATATATATATATATACAATCAGCTCACTTTACCATTTGCAGCTTATAACCATTTACCACCAGGGGTCACTACTAACAAAAAGCATCCACTCCACTTCTAAATCTAGCCCCTAGAGTTGAGCAGAAGCATAAGATTCCCCACTGCTTCATTCCATTTCCATTAGATTATAGATGTAAATTGTTTTTGATGGTATGGTCTGTGCAGATTGAAATATTCAGAGCATATTCTGACTTTTAGTTAACACATCTGTAAGCAATTTGGCCATCACTGAATTCAACGTTTATCTCAATCGTAATAGAGAAGGATAATGACAAATATAGTTTACAATGTTATTAAGTACATCATTTTATTTAATTGTGTGAATAAAAGGAATCGTCTCCCCGTCGGGGAATTGAACCCCGGTCTCCCGCGTGACAGGCGGGGATACTGACCACTATACTAACGAGGACATATTGGCTTCAGTTCAACAGTGCTCACCTCCATGAGGTTAGGGCATGCCCTCAATCAATTCACAGTATTGTAATAGGCAGCTTTGCTTCCTTTGGTTAGGAGAAGCAATCTTTTTTCATAAATGATTACAAATCAGAAATTCCTAGCTAAAAATAATCTGCTTTAATAAGAAATGATTGATTAAAATAAATACCTATTTATCGATCTGTCTATCTATCTTTCTATCTATCTATGTATATGTATATATATATATATATATATATATATATATATATATATATATATACAATCAGCTCACTTTACCATTTGCAGCTTATAACCATTTACCACCAGGGGTCACTACTAACAAAAAGCATCCACTCCACTTCTAAATCTAGCCCCTAGAGTTGAGCAGAAGCATAAGATTCCCCACTGCTTCATTCCATTTCCATTAGATTATAGATGTAAATTGTTTTTGATGGTATGGTCTGTGCAGATTGAAATATTCAGAGCATATTCTGACTTTTAGTTAACACATCTGTAAGCAATTTGGCCATCACTGAATTCAACGTTTATCTCAATCGTAATAGAGAAGGATAATGACAAATATAGTTTACAATGTTATTAAGTACATCATTTTATTTAATTGTGTGAATAAAAGGAATCGTCTCCCCGTCGGGGAATTGAACCCCGGTCTCCCGCGTGACAGGCGGGGATACTGACCACTATACTAACGAGGACATATTGGCTTCAGTTCAACAGTGCTCACCTCCATGAGGTTAGGGCATGCCCTCAATCAATTCACAGTATTGTAATAGGCAGCTTTGCTTCCTTTGGTTAGGAGAAGCAATCTTTTTTCATAAATGATTACAAATCAGAAATTCCTAGCTAAAAATAATCTGCTTTAATAAGAAATGATTGATTAAAATAAATACCTATTTATCGATCTGTCTATCTATCTTTCTATCTATCTATGTATATGTATATATATATATATATATATATATATATATATATATATATATATACAATCAGCTCACTTTACCATTTGCAGCTTATAACCATTTACCACCAGGGGTCACTACTAACAAAAAGCATCCACTCCACTTCTAAATCTAGCCCCTAGAGTTGAGCAGAAGCATAAGATTCCCCACTGCTTCATTCCATTTCCATTAGATTATAGATGTAATTTTTTTTTGATGGTATGGTCTGTGCAGATTGAAATATTCAGATCATATTCTGACTTTTAGTTAACACATCTGTAAGCAATTTGGCCATCACTGAATTCAACGTTTATCTCAATCGTAATAGACAAGGATAATGACAAATATAGTTTACAATGTTATTAAGTACATCATTTTATTTAATTGTGTGAATAAAAGGAATCGTCTCCCCGTCGGGGAATTGAACCCCGGTCTCCCGCGTGACAGGCGGGGATACTGACAACTATACTAACGAGGACATATTGGCTTCAGTTCAACAGTGCTCACCTTCATGAGGTTAGGGCATGCCCTCAATCAATTCACAGTATTGTAATAGGCAGCTTTGCTTCTTTTGGTTAGGAGAAGTAATCTTTTTTCATAAATGATTACAAATCAGAAATTCCTAGCTAAAAATAATCTGCTTTAATAAGAAATGATTGATTAAAATAAATACCTATTTATCGATCTGTCTATCTATCTTTCTATCTATCTATGTATATATATATATATATATATATATATATATATATATACAATCAGCTCACTTTACCATTTGCAGCTTATAACCATTTACCACCAGGGGTCACTACTAACAAAAAGCATCCACTCCACTTCTAAATCTAGCCCCTAGAGTTGAGCAGAAGCATAAGATTCCCCACTGCTTCATTCCATTTTCCATTAGATTACAGATGTAAATTGTTTTTGATGGTATGGTCTGTGCAGATTGAAATATTCAGAGCATATTCTGACTTTTAGTTAACACATCTGTAAGCAATTTGGCCATCACTAAATTCAACGTTTATCTCAATCGTAATAGAGAAGGATAATGACAAATATAGTTTACAATGTTATTAAGTACATCATTTTATTTAATTGTGTGAATAAAAGGAATCGTCTCCCCGTCGGGGAATTGAACCCCGGTCTGCCGCGTGACAGGCGGGGATACTGACCACTATACTAACGAGGACATATTGGCTTCAGTTCAACAGTGCTCACCTCCATGAGGTTAGGGCATGCCCTCAATCAATTCACAGTATTGTAATAGGCAGCTTTGCTTCCTTTGGTTAGGAGAAGCAATCTTTTTTCATAAATGATTACAAATCAGAAATTCCTAGCCAAAAATAATCTGCTTTAATAAGAAATGATTGATTAAAATAAATACCTATTTATCGATCTGTCTATCTATCTTTCTATCTATCTATGTATATGTATATATATATATATATATATACAATCAGCTCACTTTACCATTTGCAGCTTATAACCATTTACCACCAGGGGTCACTACTAACAAAAAGCATCCACTCCACTTCTAAATCTAGCCCCTAGAGTTGAGCAGAAGCATAAGATTCCCCACTGCTTCATTCCATTTCCATTAGATTATAGATGTAAATTGTTTTTGATGGTATGGTCTGTGCAGATTGAAATATTCAGAGCATATTCTGACTTTTAGTTAACACATCTGTAAGCAATTTGGCCATCACTGAATTCAACGTTTATCTCAATCGTAATAGAGAAGGATAATGACAAATATAGTTTACAATGTTATTAAGTACATCATTTTATTTAATTGTGTGAATAAAAGGAATCGTCTCCCCGTCGGGGAATTGAACCCCGGTCTCCCGCGTGACAGGCGGGGATACTGACCACTATACTAACGAGGACATATTGGCTTCAGTTCAACAGTGCTCACCTCCATGAGGTTAGGGCATGCCCTCAATCAATTCACAGTATTGTAATAGGCAGCTTTGCTTCCTTTGGTTAGGAGAAGCAATCTTTTTTCATAAATGATTACAAATCAGAAATTCCTAGCTAAAAATAATCTGCTTTAATAAGAAATGATTGATTAAAATAAATACCTATTTATCGATCTGTCTATCTATCTTTCTATCTATCTATGTATATGTATATATATATATATATATATATATATATATATATATATATATATACAATCAGCTCACTTTACCATTTGCAGCTTATAACCATTTACCACCAGGGGTCACTACTAACAAAAAGCATCCACTCCACTTCTAAATCTAGCCCCTAGAGTTGAGCAGAAGCATAAGATTCCCCACTGCTTCATTCCATTTCCATTAGATTATAGATGTAAATTGTTTTTGATGGTATGGTCTGTGCAGATTGAAATATTCAGAGCATATTCTGACTTTTAGTTAACACATCTGTAAGCAATTTGGCCATCACTGAATTCAACGTTTATCTCAATCGTAATAGACAAGGATAATGACAAATATAGTTTACAATGTTATTAAGTACATCATTTTATTTAATTGTGTGAATAAAAGGAATCGTCTCCCCGTCGGGGAATTGAACCCCGGTCTCCCGCATGACAGGCGGGGATACTGACCACTATACTAACGAGGACATATTGGCTTCAGTTCAACAGTGCTCACCTCCATGAGGTTAGGGCATGCCCTCAATCACTTCACAGTATTGTAATAGGCAGCTTTGCTTCCTTTGGTTAGGAGAAGCAATCTTTTTTCATAAATGATTACAAATCAGAAATTCCTAGCTAAAAATAATCTGCTTTAATAAGAAATGATTGATTAAAATAAATACCTATTTATCGATCTGTCTATCTATCTTTCTATCTATCTATGTATATGTATATATATATATATATATATATATATACTATCAGCTCACTTTACCATTTGCAGCTTATAACCATTTACCACCAGGGGTCACTACTAACAAAAAGCATCCACTCCACTTCTAAATCTAGCCCCTAGAGTTGAGCAGAAGCATAAGATTCCCCACTGCTTCATTCCATTTCCATTAGATTATAGATGTAATTTTTTTTTGATGGTATGGTCTGTGCAGATTGAAATATTCAGATCATATTCTGACTTTTAGTTAACACATCTGTAAGCAATTTGGCCATCACTGAATTCAACGTTTATCTCAATCGTAATAGACAAGGATAATGACAAATATAGTTTACAATGTTATTAAGTACATCATTTTATTTAATTGTGTGAATAAAAGGAATCGTCTCCCCGTCGGGGAATTGAACCCCGGTCTCCCGCGTGACAGGCGGGGATACTGACAACTATACTAACGAGGACATATTGGCTTCAGTTCAACAGTGCTCACCTTCATGAGGTTAGGGCATGCCCTCAATCAATTCACAGTATTGTAATAGGCAGCTTTGCTTCTTTTGGTTAGGAGAAGTAATCTTTTTTCATAAATGATTACAAATCAGAAATTCCTAGCTAAAAATAATCTGCTTTAATAAGAAATGATTGATTAAAATAAATACCTATTTATCGATCTGTCTATCTATCTTTCTATCTATCTATGTATATATATATATATATATATATATATATATATATATATATACAATCAGCTCACTTTACCATTTGCAGCTTATAACCATTTACCACCAGGGGTCACTACTAACAAAAAGCATCCACTCCACTTCTAAATCTAGCCCCTAGAGTTGAGCAGAAGCATAAGATTCCCCACTGCTTCATTCCATTTTCCATTAGATTACAGATGTAAATTGTTTTTGATGGTATGGTCTGTGCAGATTGAAATATTCAGAGCATATTCTGACTTTTAGTTAACACATCTGTAAGCAATTTGGCCATCACTAAATTCAACGTTTATCTCAATCGTAATAGAGAAGGATAATGACAAATATAGTTTACAATGTTATTAAGTACATCATTTTATTTAATTGTGTGAATAAAAGGAATCGTCTCCCCGTCGGGGAATTGAACCCCGGTCTCCCGCGTGACAGGCGGGGATACTGACCACTATACTAACGAGGACATATTGGCTTCAGTTCAACAGTGCTCACCTCCATGAGGTTAGGGCATGCCCTCAATCAATTCACAGTATTGTAATAGGCAGCTTTGCTTCCTTTGGTTAGGAGAAGCAATCTTTTTTCATAAATGATTACAAATCAGAAATTCCTAGCTAAAAATAATCTGCTTTAATAAGAAATGATTGATTAAAATAAATACCTATTTATCGATCTGTCTATCTATCTTTCTATCTATCTATGTATATGTATATATATATATATATATATATATATATATATATATATATATATACAATCAGCTCACTTTACCATTTGCAGCTTATAACCATTTACCACCAGGGGTCACTACTAACAAAAAGCATCCACTCCACTTCTAAATCTAGCCCCTAGAGTTGAGCAGAAGCATAAGATTCCCCACTGCTTCATTCCATTTCCATTAGATTATAGATGTAATTTTTTTTTGATGGTATGGTCTGTGCAGATTGAAATATTCAGATCATATTCTGACTTTTAGTTAACACATCTGTAAGCAATTTGGCCATCACTGAATTCAACGTTTATCTCAATCGTAATAGACAAGGATAATGACAAATATAGTTTACAATGTTATTAAGTACATCATTTTATTTAATTGTGTGAATAAAAGGAATCGTCTCCCCGTCGGGGAATTGAACCCCGGTCTCCCGCGTGACAGGCGGGGATACTGACAACTATACTAACGAGGACATATTGGCTTCAGTTCAACAGTGCTCACCTTCATGAGGTTAGGGCATGCCCTCAATCAATTCACAGTATTGTAATAGGCAGCTTTGCTTCTTTTGGTTAGGAGAAGTAATCTTTTTTCATAAATGATTACAAATCAGAAATTCCTAGCTAAAAATAATCTGCTTTAATAAGAAATGATTGATTAAAATAAATACCTATTTATCGATCTGTCTATCTATCTTTCTATCTATCTATGTATATATATATATATATATATATATATATATATATATACAATCAGCTCACTTTACCATTTGCAGCTTATAACCATTTACCACCAGGGGTCACTACTAACAAAAAGCATCCACTCCACTTCTAAATCTAGCCCCTAGAGTTGAGCAGAAGCATAAGATTCCCCACTGCTTCATTCCATTTTCCATTAGATTACAGATGTAAATTGTTTTTGATGGTATGGTCTGTGCAGATTGAAATATTCAGAGCATATTCTGACTTTTAGTTAACACATCTGTAAGCAATTTGGCCATCACTAAATTCAACGTTTATCTCAATCGTAATAGAGAAGGATAATGACAAATATAGTTTACAATGTTATTAAGTACATCATTTTATTTAATTGTGTGAATAAAAGGAATCGTCTCCCCGTCGGGGAATTGAACCCCGGTCTGCCGCGTGACAGGCGGGGATACTGACCACTATACTAACGAGGACATATTGGCTTCAGTTCAACAGTGCTCACCTCCATGAGGTTAGGGCATGCCCTCAATCAATTCACAGTATTGTAATAGGCAGCTTTGCTTCCTTTGGTTAGGAGAAGCAATCTTTTTTCATAAATGATTACAAATCAGAAATTCCTAGCCAAAAATAATCTGCTTTAATAAGAAATGATTGATTAAAATAAATACCTATTTATCGATCTGTCTATCTATCTTTCTATCTATCTATGTATATGTATATATATATATATATATATACAATCAGCTCACTTTACCATTTGCAGCTTATAACCATTTACCACCAGGGGTCACTACTAACAAAAAGCATCCACTCCACTTCTAAATCTAGCCCCTAGAGTTGAGCAGAAGCATAAGATTCCCCACTGCTTCATTCCATTTCCATTAGATTATAGATGTAAATTGTTTTTGATGGTATGGTCTGTGCAGATTGAAATATTCAGAGCATATTCTGACTTTTAGTTAACACATCTGTAAGCAATTTGGCCATCACTGAATTCAACGTTTATCTCAATCGTAATAGACAAGGATAATGACAAATATAGTTTACAATGTTATTAAGTACATCATTTTATTTAATTGTGTGAATAAAAGGAATCGTCTCCCCGTCGGGGAATTGAACCCCGGTCTCCCGCATGACAGGCGGGGATACTGACCACTATACTAACGAGGACATATTGGCTTCAGTTCAACAGTGCTCACCTCCATGAGGTTAGGGCATGCCCTCAATCACTTCACAGTATTGTAATAGGCAGCTTTGCTTCCTTTGGTTAGGAGAAGCAATCTTTTTTCATAAATGATTACAAATCAGAAATTCCTAGCTAAAAATAATCTGCTTTAATAAGAAATGATTGATTAAAATAAATACCTATTTATCGATCTGTCTATCTATCTTTCTATCTATCTATGTATATGTATATATATATATATATATATATATATATACTATCAGCTCACTTTACCATTTGCAGCTTATAACCATTTACCACCAGGGGTCACTACTAACAAAAAGCATCCACTCCACTTCTAAATCTAGCCCCTAGAGTTGAGCAGAAGCATAAGATTCCCCACTGCTTCATTCCATTTCCATTAGATTATAGATGTAATTTTTTTTTGATGGTATGGTCTGTGCAGATTGAAATATTCAGATCATATTCTGACTTTTAGTTAACACATCTGTAAGCAATTTGGCCATCACTGAATTCAACGTTTATCTCAATCGTAATAGACAAGGATAATGACAAATATAGTTTACAATGTTATTAAGTACATCATTTTATTTAATTGTGTGAATAAAAGGAATCGTCTCCCCGTCGGGGAATTGAACCCCGGTCTCCCGCGTGACAGGCGGGGATACTGACCACTATACTAACGAGGACATATTGGCTTCAGTTCAACAGTGCTCACCTCCATGAGGTTAGGGCATGCCCTCAATCAATTCACAGTATTGTAATAGGCAGCTTTGCTTCCTTTGGTTAGGAGAAGCAATCTTTTTTCATAAATGATTACAAATCAGAAATTCCTAGCTAAAAATAATCTGCTTTAATAAGAAATGATTGATTAAAATAAATACCTATTTATCGATCTGTCTATCTATCTTTCTATCTATCTATGTATATGTATATATATATATATATATATATATATATATATATATATATATATATATATATACAATCAGCTCACTTTACCATTTGCAGCTTATAACCATTTACCACCAGGGGTCACTACTAACAAAAAGCATCCACTCCACTTCTAAATCTAGCCCCTAGAGTTGAGCAGAAGCATAAGATTCCCCACTGCTTCATTCCATTTCCATTAGATTATAGATGTAAATTGTTTTTGATGGTATGGTCTGTGCAGATTGAAATATTCAGAGCATATTCTGACTTTTAGTTAACACATCTGTAAGCAATTTGGCCATCACTGAATTCAACGTTTATCTCAATCGTAATAGACAAGGATAATGACAAATATAGTTTACAATGTTATTAAGTACATCATTTTATTTAATTGTGTGAATAAAAGGAATCGTCTCCCCGTCGGGGAATTGAACCCCGGTCTCCCGCATGACAGGCGGGGATACTGACCACTATACTAACGAGGACATATTGGCTTCAGTTCAACAGTGCTCACCTCCATGAGGTTAGGGCATGCCCTCAATCACTTCACAGTATTGTAATAGGCAGCTTTGCTTCCTTTGGTTAGGAGAAGCAATCTTTTTTCATAAATGATTACAAATCAGAAATTCCTAGCTAAAAATAATCTGCTTTAATAAGAAATGATTGATTAAAATAAATACCTATTTATCGATCTGTCTATCTATCTTTCTATCTATCTATGTATATGTATATATATATATATATATATATATATATATATACTATCAGCTCACTTTACCATTTGCAGCTTATAACCATTTACCACCAGGGGTCACTACTAACAAAAAGCATCCACTCCACTTCTAAATCTAGCCCCTAGAGTTGAGCAGAAGCATAAGATTCCCCACTGCTTCATTCCATTTCCATTAGATTATAGATGTAATTTTTTTTTGATGGTATGGTCTGTGCAGATTGAAATATTCAGAGCATATTCTGACTTTTAGTTAACACATCTGTAAGCAATTTGGCCATCACTGAATTCAACGTTTATCTCAATCGTAATAGACAAGGATAATGACAAATATAGTTTACAATGTTATTAAGTACATCATTTTATTTAATTGTGTGAATAAAAGGAATCGTCTCCCCGTCGGGGAATTGAACCCCGGTCTCCCGCATGACAGGCGGGGATACTGACCACTATACTAACGAGGACATATTGGCTTCAGTTCAACAGTGCTCACCTCCATGAGGTTAGGGCATGCCCTCAATCACTTCACAGTATTGTAATAGGCAGCTTTGCTTCCTTTGGTTAGGAGAAGCAATCTTTTTTCATAAATGATTACAAATCAGAAATTCCTAGCTAAAAATAATCTGCTTTAATAAGAAATGATTGATTAAAATAAATACCTATTTATCGATCTGTCTATCTATCTTTCTATCTATCTATGTATATGTATATATATATATATATATATATATATATACTATCAGCTCACTTTACCATTTGCAGCTTATAACCATTTACCACCAGGGGTCACTACTAACAAAAAGCATCCACTCCACTTCTAAATCTAGCCCCTAGAGTTGAGCAGAAGCATAAGATTCCCCACTGCTTCATTCCATTTCCATTAGATTATAGATGTAATTTTTTTTTGATGGTATGGTCTGTGCAGATTGAAATATTCAGATCATATTCTGACTTTTAGTTAACACATCTGTAAGCAATTTGGCCATCACTGAATTCAACGTTTATCTCAATCGTAATAGACAAGGATAATGACAAATATAGTTTACAATGTTATTAAGTACATCATTTTATTTAATTGTGTGAATAAAAGGAATCGTCTCCCCGTCGGGGAATTGAACCCCGGTCTCCCGCGTGACAGGCGGGGATACTGACCACTATACTAACGAGGACATATTGGCTTCAGTTCAACAGTGCTCACCTCCATGAGGTTAGGGCATGCCCTCAATCAATTCACAGTATTGTAATAGGCAGCTTTGCTTCCTTTGGTTAGGAGAAGCAATCTTTTTTCATAAATGATTACAAATCAGAAATTCCTAGCTAAAAATAATCTGCTTTAATAAGAAATGATTGATTAAAATAAATACCTATTTATCGATCTGTCTATCTATCTTTCTATCTATCTATGTATATGTATATATATATATATATATATATATATATATATATATATATATATATATATATATACAATCAGCTCACTTTACCATTTGCAGCTTATAACCATTTACCACCAGGGGTCACTACTAACAAAAAGCATCCACTCCACTTCTAAATCTAGCCCCTAGAGTTGAGCAGAAGCATAAGATTCCCCACTGCTTCATTCCATTTCCATTAGATTATAGATGTAAATTGTTTTTGATGGTATGGTCTGTGCAGATTGAAATATTCAGAGCATATTCTGACTTTTAGTTAACACATCTGTAAGCAATTTGGCCATCACTGAATTCAACGTTTATCTCAATCGTAATAGACAAGGATAATGACAAATATAGTTTACAATGTTATTAAGTACATCATTTTATTTAATTGTGTGAATAAAAGGAATCGTCTCCCCGTCGGGGAATTGAACCCCGGTCTCCCGCATGACAGGCGGGGATACTGACCACTATACTAACGAGGACATATTGGCTTCAGTTCAACAGTGCTCACCTCCATGAGGTTAGGGCATGCCCTCAATCACTTCACAGTATTGTAATAGGCAGCTTTGCTTCCTTTGGTTAGGAGAAGCAATCTTTTTTCATAAATGATTACAAATCAGAAATTCCTAGCTAAAAATAATCTGCTTTAATAAGAAATGATTGATTAAAATAAATACCTATTTATCGATCTGTCTATCTATCTTTCTATCTATCTATGTATATGTATATATATATATATATATATATATATATATATACTATCAGCTCACTTTACCATTTGCAGCTTATAACCATTTACCACCAGGGGTCACTACTAACAAAAAGCATCCACTCCACTTCTAAATCTAGCCCCTAGAGTTGAGCAGAAGCATAAGATTCCCCACTGCTTCATTCCATTTCCATTAGATTATAGATGTAATTTTTTTTTGATGGTATGGTCTGTGCAGATTGAAATATTCAGATCATATTCTGACTTTTAGTTAACACATCTGTAAGCAATTTGGCCATCACTGAATTCAACGTTTATCTCAATCGTAATAGACAAGGATAATGACAAATATAGTTTACAATGTTATTAAGTACATCATTTTATTTAATTGTGTGAATAAAAGGAATCGTCTCCCCGTCGGGGAATTGAACCCCGGTCTCCCGCGTGACAGGCGGGGATACTGACAACTATACTAACGAGGACATATTGGCTTCAGTTCAACAGTGCTCACCTTCATGAGGTTAGGGCATGCCCTCAATCAATTCACAGTATTGTAATAGGCAGCTTTGCTTCTTTTGGTTAGGAGAAGTAATCTTTTTTCATAAATGATTACAAATCAGAAATTCCTAGCTAAAAATAATCTGCTTTAATAAGAAATGATTGATTAAAATAAATACCTATTTATCGATCTGTCTATCTATCTTTCTATCTATCTATGTATATATATATATATATATATATATATATATATATATATATACAATCAGCTCACTTTACCATTTGCAGCTTATAACCATTTACCACCAGGGGTCACTACTAACAAAAAGCATCCACTCCACTTCTAAATCTAGCCCCTAGAGTTGAGCAGAAGCATAAGATTCCCCACTGCTTCATTCCATTTTCCATTAGATTACAGATGTAAATTGTTTTTGATGGTATGGTCTGTGCAGATTGAAATATTCAGAGCATATTCTGACTTTTAGTTAACACATCTGTAAGCAATTTGGCCATCACTAAATTCAACGTTTATCTCAATCGTAATAGAGAAGGATAATGACAAATATAGTTTACAATGTTATTAAGTACATCATTTTATTTAATTGTGTGAATAAAAGGAATCGTCTCCCCGTCGGGGAATTGAACCCCGGTCTGCCGCGTGACAGGCGGGGATACTGACCACTATACTAACGAGGACATATTGGCTTCAGTTCAACAGTGCTCACCTCCATGAGGTTAGGGCATGCCCTCAATCAATTCACAGTATTGTAATAGGCAGCTTTGCTTCTTTTGGTTAGGAGAAGCAATCTTTTTTCATAAATGATTACAAATCAGAAATTCCTAGCCAAAAATAATCTGCTTTAATAAGAAATGATTGATTAAAATAAATACCTATTTATCGATCTGTCTATCTATCTTTCTATCTATCTATGTATATGTATATATATATATATATATATATATATACTATCAGCTCACTTTACCATTTGCAGCTTATAACCATTTACCACCAGGGGTCACTACTAACAAAAAGCATCCACTCCACTTCTAAATCTAGCCCCTAGAGTTGAGCAGAAGCATAAGATTCCCCACTGCTTCATTCCATTTCCATTAGATTATAGATGTAATTTTTTTTTGATGGTATGGTCTGTGCAGATTGAAATATTCAGATCATATTCTGACTTTTAGTTAACACATCTGTAAGCAATTTGGCCATCACTGAATTCAACGTTTATCTCAATCGTAATAGACAAGGATAATGACAAATATAGTTTACAATGTTATTAAGTACATCATTTTATTTAATTGTGTGAATAAAAGGAATCGTCTCCCCGTCGGGGAATTGAACCCCGGTCTCCCGCGTGACAGGCGGGGATACTGACCACTATACTAACGAGGACATATTGGCTTCAGTTCAACAGTGCTCACCTTCATGAGGTTAGGGCATGCCCTCAATCAATTCACAGTATTGTAATAGGCAGCTTTGCTTCTTTTGGTTAGGAGAAGTAATCTTTTTTCATAAATGATTACAAATCAGAAATTCCTAGCTAAAAATAATCTGCTTTAATAAGAAATGATTGATTAAAATAAATACCTATTTATCGATCTGTCTATCTATCTTTCTATCTATCTATGTATATATATATATATATATATATATATATATATATATATATACAATCAGCTCACTTTACCATTTGCAGCTTATAACCATTTACCACCAGGGGTCACTACTAACAAAAAGCATCCACTCCACTTCTAAATCTAGCCCCTAGAGTTGAGCAGAAGCATAAGATTCCCCACTGCTTCATTCCATTTTCCATTAGATTACAGATGTAAATTGTTTTTGATGGTATGGTCTGTGCAGATTGAAATATTCAGAGCATATTCTGACTTTTAGTTAACACATCTGTAAGCAATTTGGCCATCACTAAATTCAACGTTTATCTCAATCGTAATAGAGAAGGATAATGACAAATATAGTTTACAATGTTATTAAGTACATCATTTTATTTAATTGTGTGAATAAAAGGAATCGTCTCCCCGTCGGGGAATTGAACCCCGGTCTGCCGCGTGACAGGCGGGGATACTGACCACTATACTAACGAGGACATATTGGCTTCAGTTCAACAGTGCTCACCTCCATGAGGTTAGGGCATGCCCTCAATCAATTCACAGTATTGTAATAGGCAGCTTTGCTTCTTTTGGTTAGGAGAAGCAATCTTTTTTCATAAATGATTACAAATCAGAAATTCCTAGCCAAAAATAATCTGCTTTAATAAGAAATGATTGATTAAAATAAATACCTATTTATCGATCTGTCTATCTATCTTTCTATCTATCTATGTATATGTATATATATATATATATATATACAATCAGCTCACTTTACCATTTGCAGCTTATAACCATTTACCACCAGGGGTCACTACTAACAAAAAGCATCCACTCCACTTCTAAATCTAGCCCCTAGAGTTGAGCAGAAGCATAAGATTCCCCACTGCTTCATTCCATTTCCATTAGATTATAGATGTAAATTGTTTTTGATGGTATGGTCTGTGCAGATTGAAATATTCAGAGCATATTCTGACTTTTAGTTAACACATCTGTAAGCAATTTGGCCATCACTGAATTCAACGTTTATCTCAATCGTAATAGACAAGGATAATGACAAATATAGTTTACAATGTTATTAAGTACATCATTTTATTTAATTGTGTGAATAAAAGGAATCGTCTCCCCGTCGGGGAATTGAACCCCGGTCTCCCGCGTGACAGGCGGGGATACTGACCACTATACTAACGAGGACATATTGGCTTCAGTTCAACAGTGCTCACCTCCATGAGGTTAGGGCATGCCCTCAATCAATTCACAGTATTGTAATAGGCAGCTTTGCTTCCTTTGGTTAGGAGAAGCAATCTTTTTTCATAAATGATTACAAATCAGAAATTCCTAGCTAAAAATAATCTGCTTTAATAAGAAATGATTGATTAAAATAAATACCTATTTATCGATCTGTCTATCTATCTTTCTATCTATCTATGTATATGTATATATATATATATATATATATATATATATACAATCAGCTCACTTTACCATTTGCAGCTTATAACCATTTACCACCAGGGGTCACTACTAACAAAAAGCATCCACTCCACTTCTAAATCCAGCCCCTAGAGTTGAGCAGAAGCATAAGATTCCCCACTGCTTCATTCCATTTTCCATTAGATTACAGATGTAAATTGTTTTTGATGGTATGGTCTGTGCAGATTGAAATATTCAGAGCATATTCTGACTTTTAGTTAACACATCTGTAAGCAATTTGGCCATCACTGAATTCAACGTTTATCTCAATCGTAATAGACAAGGATAATGACAAATATAGTTTACAATGTTATTAAGTACATCATTTTATTTAATTGTGTGAATAAAAGGAATCGTCTCCCCGTCGGGGAATTGAACCCCGGTCTCCCGCGTGACAGGCGGGGATACTGACCACTATACTAACGAGGACATATTGGCTTCAGTTCAACAGTGCTCACCTCCATGAGGTTAGGGCATGCCCTCAATCAATTCACAGTATTGTAATAGGCAGCTTTGCTTCCTTTGGTTAGGAGAAGCAATCTTTTTTCATAAATGATTACAAATCAGAAATTCCTAGCTAAAAATAATCTGCTTTAATAAGAAATGATTGATTAAAATAAATACCTATTTATCGATCTGTCTATCTATCTTTCTATCTATCTATGTATATGTATATATATATATATATATATATATATATATACAATCAGCTCACTTTACCATTTGCAGCTTATAACCATTTACCACCAGGGGTCACTACTAACAAAAAGCATCCACTCCACTTCTAAATCTAGCCCCTAGAGTTGAGCAGAAGCATAAGATTCCCCACTGCTTCATTCCATTTCCATTAGATTATAGATGTAAATTGTTTTTGATGGTATGGTCTGTGCAGATTGAAATATTCAGAGCATATTCTGACTTTTAGTTAACACATCTGTAAGCAATTTGGCCATCACTGAATTCAACGTTTATCTCAATCGTAATAGACAAGGATAATGACAAATATAGTTTACAATGTTATTAAGTACATCATTTTATTTAATTGTGTGAATAAAAGGAATCGTCTCCCCGTCGGGGAATTGAACCCCGGTCTCCCGCGTGACAGGCGGGGATACTGACCACTATACTAACGAGGACATATTGGCTTCAGTTCAACAGTGCTCACCTCCATGAGGTTAGGGCATGCCCTCAATCAATTCACAGTATTGTAATAGGCAGCTTTGCTTCCTTTGGTTAGGAGAAGCAATCTTTTTTCATAAATGATTACAAATCAGAAATTCCTAGCCAAAAATAATCTGCTTTAATAAGAAATGATTGATTAAAATAAATACCTATTTATCGATCTGTCTATCTATCTTTCTATCTATCTATGTATATGTATATATATATATATATATATATATATACTATCAGCTCACTTTACCATTTGCAGCTTATAACCATTTACCACCAGGGGTCACTACTAACAAAAAGCATCCACTCCACTTCTAAATCTAGCCCCTAGAGTTGAGCAGAAGCATAAGATTCCCCACTGCTTCATTCCATTTCCATTAGATTATAGATGTAATTTTTTTTTGATGGTATGGTCTGTGCAGATTGAAATATTCAGATCATATTCTGACTTTTAGTTAACACATCTGTAAGCAATTTGGCCATCACTGAATTCAACGTTTATCTCAATCGTAATAGACAAGGATAATGACAAATATAGTTTACAATGTTATTAAGTACATCATTTTATTTAATTGTGTGAATAAAAGGAATCGTCTCCCCGTCGGGGAATTGAACCCCGGTCTCCCGCGTGACAGGCGGGGATACTGACCACTATACTAACGAGGACATATTGGCTTCAGTTCAACAGTGCTCACCTTCATGAGGTTAGGGCATGCCCTCAATCAATTCACAGTATTGTAATAGGCAGCTTTGCTTCTTTTGGTTAGGAGAAGTAATCTTTTTTCATAAATGATTACAAATCAGAAATTCCTAGCTAAAAATAATCTGCTTTAATAAGAAATGATTGATTAAAATAAATACCTATTTATCGATCTGTCTATCTATCTTTCTATCTATCTATGTATATATATATATATATATATATATATATATATATATATATACAATCAGCTCACTTTACCATTTGCAGCTTATAACCATTTACCACCAGGGGTCACTACTAACAAAAAGCATCCACTCCACTTCTAAATCTAGCCCCTAGAGTTGAGCAGAAGCATAAGATTCCCCACTGCTTCATTCCATTTTCCATTAGATTACAGATGTAAATTGTTTTTGATGGTATGGTCTGTGCAGATTGAAATATTCAGAGCATATTCTGACTTTTAGTTAACACATCTGTAAGCAATTTGGCCATCACTAAATTCAACGTTTATCTCAATCGTAATAGAGAAGGATAATGACAAATATAGTTTACAATGTTATTAAGTACATCATTTTATTTAATTGTGTGAATAAAAGGAATCGTCTCCCCGTCGGGGAATTGAACCCCGGTCTGCCGCGTGACAGGCGGGGATACTGACCACTATACTAACGAGGACATATTGGCTTCAGTTCAACAGTGCTCACCTCCATGAGGTTAGGGCATGCCCTCAATCAATTCACAGTATTGTAATAGGCAGCTTTGCTTCTTTTGGTTAGGAGAAGCAATCTTTTTTCATAAATGATTACAAATCAGAAATTCCTAGCCAAAAATAATCTGCTTTAATAAGAAATGATTGATTAAAATAAATACCTATTTATCGATCTGTCTATCTATCTTTCTATCTATCTATGTATATGTATATATATATATATATATATACAATCAGCTCACTTTACCATTTGCAGCTTATAACCATTTACCACCAGGGGTCACTACTAACAAAAAGCATCCACTCCACTTCTAAATCTAGCCCCTAGAGTTGAGCAGAAGCATAAGATTCCCCACTGCTTCATTCCATTTCCATTAGATTATAGATGTAATTTTTTTTTGATGGTATGGTCTGTGCAGATTGAAATATTCAGATCATATTCTGACTTTTAGTTAACACATCTGTAAGCAATTTGGCCATCACTGAATTCAACGTTTATCTCAATCGTAATAGACAAGGATAATGACAAATATAGTTTACAATGTTATTAAGTACATCATTTTATTTAATTGTGTGAATAAAAGGAATCGTCTCCCCGTCGGGGAATTGAACCCCGGTCTCCCGCGTGACAGGCGGGGATACTGACCACTATACTAACGAGGACATATTGGCTTCAGTTCAACAGTGCTCACCTTCATGAGGTTAGGGCATGCCCTCAATCAATTCACAGTATTGTAATAGGCAGCTTTGCTTCTTTTGGTTAGGAGAAGTAATCTTTTTTCATAAATGATTACAAATCAGAAATTCCTAGCTAAAAATAATCTGCTTTAATAAGAAATGATTGATTAAAATAAATACCTATTTATCGATCTGTCTATCTATCTTTCTATCTATCTATGTATATATATATATATATATATATATATATATATATATATATACAATCAGCTCACTTTACCATTTGCAGCTTATAACCATTTACCACCAGGGGTCACTACTAACAAAAAGCATCCACTCCACTTCTAAATCTAGCCCCTAGAGTTGAGCAGAAGCATAAGATTCCCCACTGCTTCATTCCATTTTCCATTAGATTACAGATGTAAATTGTTTTTGATGGTATGGTCTGTGCAGATTGAAATATTCAGAGCATATTCTGACTTTTAGTTAACACATCTGTAAGCAATTTGGCCATCACTAAATTCAACGTTTATCTCAATCGTAATAGAGAAGGATAATGACAAATATAGTTTACAATGTTATTAAGTACATCATTTTATTTAATTGTGTGAATAAAAGGAATCGTCTCCCCGTCGGGGAATTGAACCCCGGTCTGCCGCGTGACAGGCGGGGATACTGACCACTATACTAACGAGGACATATTGGCTTCAGTTCAACAGTGCTCACCTCCATGAGGTTAGGGCATGCCCTCAATCAATTCACAGTATTGTAATAGGCAGCTTTGCTTCTTTTGGTTAGGAGAAGCAATCTTTTTTCATAAATGATTACAAATCAGAAATTCCTAGCCAAAAATAATCTGCTTTAATAAGAAATGATTGATTAAAATAAATACCTATTTATCGATCTGTCTATCTATCTTTCTATCTATCTATGTATATGTATATATATATATATATATATACAATCAGCTCACTTTACCATTTGCAGCTTATAACCATTTACCACCAGGGGTCACTACTAACAAAAAGCATCCACTCCACTTCTAAATCTAGCCCCTAGAGTTGAGCAGAAGCATAAGATTCCCCACTGCTTCATTCCATTTCCATTAGATTATAGATGTAAATTGTTTTTGATGGTATGGTCTGTGCAGATTGAAATATTCAGAGCATATTCTGACTTTTAGTTAACACATCTGTAAGCAATTTGGCCATCACTGAATTCAACGTTTATCTCAATCGTAATAGACAAGGATAATGACAAATATAGTTTACAATGTTATTAAGTACATCATTTTATTTAATTGTGTGAATAAAAGGAATCGTCTCCCCGTCGGGGAATTGAACCCCGGTCTCCCGCGTGACAGGCGGGGATACTGACCACTATACTAACGAGGACATATTGGCTTCAGTTCAACAGTGCTCACCTCCATGAGGTTAGGGCATGCCCTCAATCAATTCACAGTATTGTAATAGGCAGCTTTGCTTCCTTTGGTTAGGAGAAGCAATCTTTTTTCATAAATGATTACAAATCAGAAATTCCTAGCTAAAAATAATCTGCTTTAATAAGAAATGATTGATTAAAATAAATACCTATTTATCGATCTGTCTATCTATCTTTCTATCTATCTATGTATATGTATATATATATATATATATATATATATATATACAATCAGCTCACTTTACCATTTGCAGCTTATAACCATTTACCACCAGGGGTCACTACTAACAAAAAGCATCCACTCCACTTCTAAATCTAGCCCCTAGAGTTGAGCAGAAGCATAAGATTCCCCACTGCTTCATTCCATTTCCATTAGATTATAGATGTAAATTGTTTTTGATGGTATGGTCTGTGCAGATTGAAATATTCAGAGCATATTCTGACTTTTAGTTAACACATCTGTAAGCAATTTGGCCATCACTGAATTCAACGTTTATCTCAATCGTAATAGACAAGGATAATGACAAATATAGTTTACAATGTTATTAAGTACATCATTTTATTTAATTGTGTGAATAAAAGGAATCGTCTCCCCGTCGGGGAATTGAACCCCGGTCTCCCGCGTGACAGGCGGGGATACTGACCACTATACTAACGAGGACATATTGGCTTCAGTTGAACAGTGCTCACCTCCATGAGGTTAGGGCATGCCCTCAATCAATTCACAGTATTGTAATAGGCAGCTTTGCTTCCTTTGGTTAGGAGAAGCAATCTTTTTTCATAAATGATTACAAATCAGAAATTCCTAGCCAAAAATAATCTGCTTTAATAAGAAATGATTGATTAAAATAAATACCTATTTATCGATCTGTCTATCTATCTTTCTATCTATCTATGTATATGTATATATATATATATATATATACAATCAGCTCACTTTACCATTTGCAGCTTATAACCATTTACCACCAGGGGTCACTACTAACAAAAAGCATCCACTCCACTTCTAAATCTAGCCCCTAGAGTTGAGCAGAAGCATAAGATTCCCCACTGCTTCATTCCATTTCCATTAGATTATAGATGTAAATTGTTTTTGATGGTATGGTCTGTGCAGATTGAAATATTCAGAGCATATTCTGACTTTTAGTTAACACATCTGTAAGCAATTTGGCCATCACTGAATTCAACGTTTATCTCAATCGTAATAGACAAGGATAATGACAAATATAGTTTACAATGTTATTAAGTACATCATTTTATTTAATTGTGTGAATAAAAGGAATCGTCTCCCCGTCGGGGAATTGAACCCCGGTCTCCCGCGTGACAGGCGGGGATACTGACCACTATACTAACGAGGACATATTGGCTTCAGTTCAACAGTGCTCACCTCCATGAGGTTAGGGCATGCCCTCAATCAATTCACAGTATTGTAATAGGCAGCTTTGCTTCCTTTGGTTAGGAGAAGCAATCTTTTTTCATAAATGATTACAAATCAGAAATTCCTAGCTAAAAATAATCTGCTTTAATAAGAAATGATTGATTAAAATAAATACCTATTTATCGATCTGTCTATCTATCTTTCTATCTATCTATGTATATGTATATATATATATATATATATATATATATATACAATCAGCTCACTTTACCATTTGCAGCTTATAACCATTTACCACCAGGGGTCACTACTAACAAAAAGCATCAACTCCACTTCTAAATCCAGCCCCTAGAGTTGAGCAGAAGCATAAGATTCCCCACTGCTTCATTCCATTTTCCATTAGATTACAGATGTAAATTGTTTTTGATGGTATGGTCTGTGCAGATTGAAATATTCAGAGCATATTCTGACTTTTAGTTAACACATCTGTAAGCAATTTGGCCATCACTGAATTCAACGTTTATCTCAATCGTAATAGAGAAGGATAATGACAAATATAGTTTACAATGTTATTAAGTACATCATTTTATTTAATTGTGTGAATAAAAGGAATCGTCTCCCCGTCGGGGAATTGAACCCCGGTCTCCCGCGTGACAGGCGGGGATACTGACCACTATACTAACGAGGACATATTGGCTTCAGTTCAACAGTGCTCACCTCCATGAGGTTAGGGCATGCCCTCAATCAATTCACAGTATTGTAATAGGCAGCTTTGCTTCCTTTGGTTAGGAGAAGCAATCTTTTTTCATAAATGATTACAAATCAGAAATTCCTAGCCAAAAATAATCTGCTTTAATAAGAAATGATTGATTAAAATAAATACCTATTTATCGATCTGTCTATCTATCTTTCTATCTATCTATGTATATGTATATATATATATATATATATATATACAATCAGCTCACTTTACCATTTGCAGCTTATAACCATTTACCACCAGGGGTCACTACTAACAAAAAGCATCCACTCCACTTCTAAATCTAGCCCCTAGAGTTGAGCAGAAGCATAAGATTCCCCACTGCTTCATTCCATTTTCCATTAGATTACAGATGTAAATTGTTTTTGATGGTATGGTCTGTGCAGATTGAAATATTCAGAGCATATTCTGACTTTTAGTTAACACATCTGTAAGCAATTTGGCCATCACTAAATTCAACGTTTATCTCAATCGTAATAGAGAAGGATAATGACAAATATAGTTTACAATGTTATTAAGTACATCATTTTATTTAATTGTGTGAATAAAAGGAATCGTCTCCCCGTCGGGGAATTGAACCCCGGTCTGCCGCGTGACAGGCGGGGATACTGACCACTATACTAACGAGGACATATTGGCTTCAGTTCAACAGTGCTCACCTCCATGAGGTTAGGGCATGCCCTCAATCAATTCACAGTATTGTAATAGGCAGCTTTGCTTCTTTTGGTTAGGAGAAGCAATCTTTTTTCATAAATGATTACAAATCAGAAATTCCTAGCCAAAAATAATCTGCTTTAATAAGAAATGATTGATTAAAATAAATACCTATTTATCGATCTGTCTATCTATCTTTCTATCTATCTATGTATATGTATATATATATATATATATATACAATCAGCTCACTTTACCATTTGCAGCTTATAACCATTTACCACCAGGGGTCACTACTAACAAAAAGCATCCACTCCACTTCTAAATCTAGCCCCTAGAGTTGAGCAGAAGCATAAGATTCCCCACTGCTTCATTCCATTTCCATTAGATTATAGATGTAAATTGTTTTTGATGGTATGGTCTGTGCAGATTGAAATATTCAGAGCATATTCTGACTTTTAGTTAACACATCTGTAAGCAATTTGGCCATCACTGAATTCAACGTTTATCTCAATCGTAATAGACAAGGATAATGACAAATATAGTTTACAATGTTATTAAGTACATCATTTTATTTAATTGTGTGAATAAAAGGAATCGTCTCCCCGTCGGGGAATTGAACCCCGGTCTCCCGTGTGACAGGCGGGGATACTGACCACTATACTAACGAGGACATATTGGCTTCAGTTCAACAGTGCTCACCTCCATGAGGTTAGGGCATGCCCTCAATCAATTCACAGTATTGAAATAGGCAGCTTTGCTTCCTTTGGTTAGGAGAAGCAATCTTTTTTCATAAATGATTACAAATCAGAAATTCCTAGCTAAAAATAATCTGCTTTAATAAGAAATGATTGATTAAAATAAATACCTATTTATCGATCTGTCTATCTATCTTTCTATCTATCTATGTATATGTATATATATATATTCACTGAAAAAACCATAGGTTTCACACATGTTATAGTTAGCTGGACATTTTACTGATAAAAAACCAATGAAATTCCCCCGTTATAGTTACTGTAGGCAACTATAACTCACGCGACCGTAATCCTCTGCTGATGCTAATACTGTATTTAGACACTTATTTGCCCATATCTTCTTCCATTAAATTTTAGCTATACATATATTACAAATATTTTTTTTTCATAAAGACACATATGTCATCAGCAGAGGATTACGGTCGCGTGAGTTATAGTTGCCTACAGTAACTATAACGGGGGAATTTCATTGGTTTTTTATCAGTAAAATGTCCAGCTAACTATAACATGTGTGAAACCTATGGTTTTTTCAGTGAATTAGCAAGGTTTTTTAAATGCTATTTCCTAACTATAACGTGTGTGAAACCTATGTTTTTTTCAGTGAATTTGTACGTTTTTTTAAATGCTAAGTTACTTTACGCCATTTGTGGCGTGCGCGCCCACTTAACGCAGTTCGTTCCGTGCACGGTTTTTATCAACTTTAATAAGCCCTGTACATTTGGTGGCCTTCGGCCACCAAAAGCACAGGGGGTGAGGTCAATGTGGATAGTGTTTTTTTTATTTCGATTTTATAATTTCATGTTGCCAAAATTACGTTTTTTTTCTCTATTAATAAGCCCTGCACATTTGGTGGCCTGCGGCCACCAAAAGCACAGGGGGTGGGGTAAGTGTGGATAGTGTTTTTTTTATTTTAATTTTTTTACCGTAAGCGTACGGTAAGCTTACGGTAAGCGTACGGTAAGCGTACCCCGCGAAATTGCCGAAAAAAAAATAAAACCGTTTTTGCTCTTGGGGGATGTTTGGGGACTCCCTCAACATGACTATGTGGGAGGGAGTTGTCAAAACAGCCCCGTAACATGTTTTTGGCCATCATGTTTGATAAACAACACTCAGTGCGAGAGACAAAATGGCGGACGCCGCTTCCTGGTTTCGGCCGATTCGAATGTTTACTAAGATCTAAGAGCCAATCAGAATCGCGCTCGCGCACGCCACCGTAAGCTTACGGTAAGCGTACGGTAAGCGTACGGTAAGCGTACCGTAAGCGGGCTCAGATATATATATTGATTTAAAGGCTATTTTCTCAGAATCTACTGAACAGATTTACACCAAACCTACAAAAGGCACTTCCTTGACCTAGGGACTACCTCTCTGCCAAATTTCTAGTAATTCTGTTTAGCCGTTCGGGCTGTAGCTCGTTCTAAAGGTCCTATGGAAAAATGCATGGGAAAAACGCGTTTTGGGACCCCCCTTTTATCTCAGCCCCCGCTTGACGAATCCCCCCGAGACTTTCAGGGTAGGAGCGGAGCGTAGCCCCCCACCTATTTTGAGAAATTCGCGAGGATTCGTCGACCGGCGCCAAAGTTATTCAAAATAGAATGTTGAGGTTTTCCTATGGAAACGTGGTCCTAACTATAACTACCTACTGGCGACCGCCAGTAGGTAATATATATATATATATATATATACAATCAGCTCACTTTACCATTTGCAGCTTATAACCATTTACCACCAGGGGTCACTACTAACAAAAAGCATCCACTCCACTTCTAAATCCAGCCCCTAGAGTTGAGCAGAAGCATAAGATTCCCCACTGCTTCATTCCATTTTCCATTAGATTACAGATGTAAATTGTTTTTGATGGTATGGTCTGTGCAGATTGAAATATTCAGAGCATATTCTGACTTTTAGTTAACACATCTGTAAGCAATTTGGCCATCACTGAATTCAACGTTTATCTCAATCGTAATAGAGAAGGATAATGACAAATATAGTTTACAATGTTATTAAGTACATCATTTTATTTAATTGTGTGAATAAAAGGAATCGTCTCCCCGTCGGGGAATTGAACCCCGGTCTGCCGCGTGACAGGCGGGGATACTGACCACTATACTAACGAGGACATATTGGCTTCAGTTCAACAGTGCTCACCTCCATGAGGTTAGGGCATGCCCTCAATCAATTCACAGTATTGTAATAGGCAGCTTTGCTTCTTTTGGTTAGGAGAAGCAATCTTTTTTCATAAATGATTACAAATCAGAAATTCCTAGCCAAAAATAATCTGCTTTAATAAGAAATGATTGATTAAAATAAATACCTATTTATCGATCTGTCTATCTATCTTTCTATCTATCTATGTATATGTATATATATATATATATATATACAATCAGCTCACTTTACCATTTGCAGCTTATAACCATTTACCACCAGGGGTCACTACTAACAAAAAGCATCCACTCACTTCTAAATCTAGCCCCTAGAGTTGAGCAGAAGCATAAGATTCCCCACTGCTTCATTCCATTTCCATTAGATTATAGATGTAAATTGTTTTTGATGGAATGGTCTGTGCAGATTGAAATATTCAGAGCATATTCTGACTTTTAGTTAACACATCTGTAAGCAATTTGGCCATCACTGAATTCAACGTTTATCTCAATCGTAATAGACAAGGATAATGACAAATATAGTTTACAATGTTATTAAGTACATCATTTTATTTAATTGTGTGAATAAAAGGAATCGTCTCCCCGTCGGGGAATTGAACCCCGGTCTCCCGCGTGACAGGCGGGGATACTGACCACTATACTAACGAGGACATATTGGCTTCAGTTCAACAGTGCTCACCTCCATGAGGTTAGGGCATGCCCTCAATCAATTCACAGTATTGTAATAGGCAGCTTTGCTTCCTTTGGTTAGGAGAAGCAATCTTTTTTCATAAATGATTACAAATCAGAAATTCCTAGCTAAAAATAATCTGCTTTAATAAGAAATGATTGATTAAAATAAATACCTATTTATCGATCTGTCTATCTATCTTTCTATCTATCTATGTATATGTATATATATATATATATATATATATATATACAATCAGCTCACTTTACCATTTGCAGCTTATAACCATTTACCACCAGGGGTCACTACTAACAAAAAGCATCCACTCCACTTCTAAATCTAGCCCCTAGAGTTGAGCAGAAGCATAAGATTCCCCACTGCTTCATTCCATTTCCATTAGATTATAGATGTAAATTGTTTTTGATGGTATGGTCTGTGCAGATTGAAATATTCAGAGCATATTCTGACTTTTAGTTAACACATCTGTAAGCAATTTGGCCATCACTGAATTCAACGTTTATCTCAATCGTAATAGACAAGGATAATGACAAATATAGTTTACAATGTTATTAAGTACATCATTTTATTTAATTGTGTGAATAAAAGGAATCGTCTCCCCGTCGGGGAATTGAACCCCGGTCTCCCGCGTGACATGCGGGGATACTGACCACTATACTAACGAGGACATATTGGCTTCAGTTCAACAGTGCTCACCTCCATGAGGTTAGGGCATGCCCTCAATCAATTCACAGTATTGTAATAGGCAGCTTTGCTTCCTTTGGTTAGGAGAAGCAATCTTTTTTCATAAATGATTACAAATCAGAAATTCCTAGCCAAAAATAATCTGCTTTAATAAGAAATGATTGATTAAAATAAATACCTATTTATCGATCTGTCTATCTATCTTTCTATCTATCTATGTATATGTATATATATATATATATATATACAATCAGCTCACTTTACCATTTGCAGCTTATAACCATTTACCACCAGGGGTCACTACTAACAAAAAGCATCCACTCCACTTCTAAATCTAGCCCCTAGAGTTGAGCAGAAGCATAAGATTCCCCACTGCTTCATTCCATTTCCATTAGATTATAGATGTAAATTGTTTTTGATGGTATGGTCTGTGCAGATTGAAATATTCAGAGCATATTCTGACTTTTAGTTAACACATCTGTAAGCAATTTGGCCATCACTGAATTCAACGTTTATCTCAATCGTAATAGACAAGGATAATGACAAATATAGTTTACAATGTTATTAAGTACATCATTTTATTTAATTGTGTGAATAAAAGGAATCGTCTCCCCGTCGGGGAATTGAACCCCGGTCTCCCGCGTGACAGGCGGGGATACTGACCACTATACTAACGAGGACATATTGGCTTCAGTTCAACAGTGCTCACCTCCATGAGGTTAGGGCATGCCCTCAATCAATTCACAGTATTGTAATAGGCAGCTTTGCTTCCTTTGGTTAGGAGAAGCAATCTTTTTTCATAAATGATTACAAATCAGAAATTCCTAGCTAAAAATAATCTGCTTTAATAAGAAATGATTGATTAAAATAAATACCTATTTATCGATCTGTCTATCTATCTTTCTATCTATCTATGTATATGTATATATATATATATATATATATATATATACAATCAGCTCACTTTACCATTTGCAGCTTATAACCATTTACCACCAGGGGTCACTACTAACAAAAAGCATCCACTCCACTTCTAAATCTAGCCCCTAGAGTTGAGCAGAAGCATAAGATTCCCCACTGCTTCATTCCATTTCCATTAGATTATAGATGTAAATTGTTTTTGATGGTATGGTCTGTGCAGATTGAAATATTCAGAGCATATTCTGACTTTTAGTTAACACATCTGTAAGCAATTTGGCCATCACTGAATTCAACGTTTATCTCAATCGTAATAGACAAGGATAATGACAAATATAGTTTACAATGTTATTAAGTACATCATTTTATTTAATTGTGTGAATAAAAGGAATCGTCTCCCCGTCGGGGAATTGAACCCCGGTCTCCCGCGTGACATGCGGGGATACTGACCACTATACTAACGAGGACATATTGGCTTCAGTTCAACAGTGCTCACCTCCATGAGGTTAGGGCATGCCCTCAATCAATTCACAGTATTGTAATAGGCAGCTTTGCTTCCTTTGGTTAGGAGAAGCAATCTTTTTTCATAAATGATTACAAATCAGAAATTCCTAGCCAAAAATAATCTGCTTTAATAAGAAATGATTGATTAAAATAAATACCTATTTATCGATCTGTCTATCTATCTTTCTATCTATCTATGTATATGTATATATATATATATATATACAATCAGCTCACTTTACCATTTGCAGCTTATAACCATTTACCACCAGGGGTCACTACTAACAAAAAGCATCCACTCCACTTCTAAATCTAGCCCCTAGAGTTGAGCAGAAGCATAAGATTCCCCACTGCTTCATTCCATTTCCATTAGATTATAGATGTAAATTGTTTTTGATGGTATGGTCTGTGCAGATTGAAATATTCAGAGCATATTCTGACTTTTAGTTAACACATCTGTAAGCAATTTGGCCAACACTGAATTCAACGTTTATCTCAATCGTAATAGACAAGGATAATGACAAATATAGTTTACAATGTTATTAAGTACATCATTTTATTTAATTGTGTGAATAAAAGGAATCGTCTCCCCGTCGGGGAATTGAACCCCGGTCTCCCGCGTGACAGGCGGGGATACTGACCACTATACTAACGAGGACATATTGGCTTCAGTTCAACAGTGCTCACCTCCATGAGGTTAGGGCATGCCCTCAATCAATTCACAGTATTGTAATAGGCAGCTTTGCTTCCTTTGGTTAGGAGAAGCAATCTTTTTTCATAAATGATTACAAATCAGAAATTCCTAGCTAAAAATAATCTGCTTTAATAAGAAATGATTGATTAAAATAAATACCTATTTATCGATCTGTCTATCTATCTTTCTATCTATCTATGTATATGTATATATATATATATATATATATATATATATATATACAATCAGCTCACTTTACCATTTGCAGCTTATAACCATTTACCACCAGGGGTCACTACTAACAAAAAGCATCCACTCCACTTCTAAATCCAGCCCCTAGAGTTGAGCAGAAGCATAAGATTCCCCACTGCTTCATTCCATTTTCCATTAGATTACAGATGTAAATTGTTTTTGATGGTATGGTCTGTGCAGATTGAAATATTCAGAGCATATTCTGACTTTTAGTTAACACATCTGTAAGCAATTTGGCCATCACTGAATTCAACGTTTATCTCAATCGTAATAGACAAGGATAATGACAAATATAGTTTACAATGTTATTAAGTACATCATTTTATTTAATTGTGTGAATAAAAGGAATCGTCTCCCCGTCGGGGAATTGAACCCCGGTCTCCCGCGTGACAGGCGGGGATACTGACCACTATACTAACGAGGACATATTGGCTTCAGTTCAACAGTGCTCACCTCCATGAGGTTAGGGCATGCCCTCAATCAATTCACAGTATTGTAATAGGCAGCTTTGCTTCCTTTGGTTAGGAGAAGCAATCTTTTTTCATAAATGATTACAAATCAGAAATTCCTAGCTAAAAATAATCTGCTTTAATAAGAAATGATTGATTAAAATAAATACCTATTTATCGATCTGTCTATCTATCTTTCTATCTATCTATGTATATGTATATATATATATATATATATATATATATATACAATCAGCTCACTTTACCATTTGCAGCTTATAACCATTTACCACCAGGGGTCACTACTAACAAAAAGCATCCACTCCACTTCTAAATCTAGCCCCTAGAGTTGAGCAGAAGCATAAGATTCCCCACTGCTTCATTCCATTTCCATTAGATTATAGATGTAAATTGTTTTTGATGGTATGGTCTGTGCAGATTGAAATATTCAGAGCATATTCTGACTTTTAGTTAACACATCTGTAAGCAATTTGGCCATCACTGAATTCAACGTTTATCTCAATCGTAATAGACAAGGATAATGACAAATATAGTTTACAATGTTATTAAGTACATCATTTTATTTAATTGTGTGAATAAAAGGAATCGTCTCCCCGTCGGGGAATTGAACCCCGGTCTCCCGCGTGACAGGCGGGGATACTGACCACTATACTAACGAGTACATATTGGCTTCAGTTCAACAGTGCTCACCTCCATGAGGTTAGGGCATGCCCTCAATCAATTCACAGTATTGTAATAGGCAGCTTTGCTTCCTTTGGTTAGGAGAAGCAATCTTTTTTCATAAATGATTACAAATCAGAAATTCCTAGCCAAAAATAATCTGCTTTAATAAGAAATGATTGATTAAAATAAATACCTATTTATCGATCTGTCTATCTATCTTTCTATCTATCTATGTATATGTATATATATATATATATATATACAATCAGCTCACTTTACCATTTGCAGCTTATAACCATTTACCACCAGGGGTCACTACTAACAAAAAGCATCCACTCCACTTCTAAATCTAGCCCCTAGAGTTGAGCAGAAGCATAAGATTCCCCACTGCTTCATTCCATTTCCATTAGATTATAGATGTAAATTGTTTTTGATGGTATGGTCTGTGCAGATTGAAATATTCAGAGCATATTCTGACTTTTAGTTAACACATCTGTAAGCAATTTGGCCATCACTGAATTCAACGTTTATCTCAATCGTAATAGACAAGGATAATGACAAATATAGTTTACAATGTTATTAAGTACATCATTTTATTTAATTGTGTGAATAAAAGGAATCGTCTCCCCGTCGGGGAATTGAACCCCGGTCTCCCGCGTGACAGGCGGGGATACTGACCACTATACTAACGAGGACATATTGGCTTCAGTTCAACAGTGCTCACCTCCATGAGGTTAGGGCATGCCCTCAATCAATTCACAGTATTGTAATAGGCAGCTTTGCTTCCTTTGGTTAGGAGAAGCAATCTTTTTTCATAAATGATTACAAATCAGAAATTCCTAGCTAAAAATAATCTGCTTTAATAAGAAATGATTGATTAAAATAAATACCTATTTATCGATCTGTCTATCTATCTTTCTATCTATCTATGTATATGTATATATATATATATATATATATATATATATACAATCAGCTCACTTTACCATTTGCAGCTTATAACCATTTACCACCAGGGGTCACTACTAACAAAAAGCATCAACTCCACTTCTAAATCCAGCCCCTAGAGTTGAGCAGAAGCATAAGATTCCCCACTGCTTCATTCCATTTTCCATTAGATTACAGATGTAAATTGTTTTTGATGGTATGGTCTGTGCAGATTGAAATATTCAGAGCATATTCTGACTTTTAGTTAACACATCTGTAAGCAATTTGGCCATCACTGAATTCAACGTTTATCTCAATCGTAATAGAGAAGGATAATGACAAATATAGTTTACAATGTTATTAAGTACATCATTTTATTTAATTGTGTGAATAAAAGGAATCGTCTCCCCGTCGGGGAATTGAACCCCGGTCTCCCGCGTGACAGGCGGGGATACTGACCACTATACTAACGAGGACATATTGGCTTCAGTTCAACAGTGCTCACCTCCATGAGGTTAGGGCATGCCCTCAATCAATTCACAGTATTGTAATAGGCAGCTTTGCTTCCTTTGGTTAGGAGAAGCAATCTTTTTTCATAAATGATTACAAATCAGAAATTCCTAGCCAAAAATAATCTGCTTTAATAAGAAATGATTGATTAAAATAAATACCTATTTATCGATCTGTCTATCTATCTTTCTATCTATCTATGTATATGTATATATATATATATATATATACAATCAGCTCACTTTACCATTTGCAGGTTATAACCATTTACCACCAGGGGTCACTACTAACAAAAAGCATCCACTCCACTTCTAAATCTAGCCCCTAGAGTTGAGCAGAAGCATAAGATTCCCCACTGCTTCATTCCATTTCCATTAGATTATAGATGTAAATTGTTTTTGATGGTATGGTCTGTGCAGATTGAAATATTCAGAGCATATTCTGACTTTTAGTTAACACATCTGTAAGCAATTTGGCCATCACTGAATTCAACGTTTATCTCAATCGTAATAGACAAGGATAATGACAAATATAGTTTACAATGTTATTAAGTACATCATTTTATTTAATTGTGTGAATAAAAGGAATCGTCTCCCCGTCGGGGAATTGAACCCCGGTCTCCCGCGTGACAGGCGGGGATACTGACCACTATACTAACGAGGACATATTGGCTTCAGTTCAACAGTGCTCACCTCCATGAGGTTAGGGCATGCCCTCAATCAATTCACAGTATTGTAATAGGCAGCTTTGCTTCCTTTGGTTAGGAGAAGCAATCTTTTTTCATAAATGATTACAAATCAGAAATTCCTAGCTAAAAATAATCTGCTTTAATAAGAAATGATTGATTAAAATAAATACCTATTTATCGATCTGTCTATCTATCTTTCTATCTATCTATGTATATGTATATATATATATATATATATATATATATATATACAATCAGCTCACTTTACCATTTGCAGCTTATAACCATTTACCACCAGGGGTCACTACTAACAAAAAGCATCCACTCCACTTCTAAATCCAGCCCCTAGAGTTGAGCAGAAGCATAAGATTCCCCACTGCTTCATTCCATTTTCCATTAGATTACAGATGTAAATTGTTTTTGATGGTATGGTCTGTGCAGATTGAAATATTCAGAGCATATTCTGACTTTTAGTTAACACATCTGTAAGCAATTTGGCCATCACTGAATTCAACGTTTATCTCAATCGTAATAGAGAAGGATAATGACAAATATAGTTTACAATGTTATTAAGTACATCATTTTATTTAATTGTGTGAATAAAAGGAATCGTCTCCCCGTCGGGGAATTGAACCCCGGTCTCCCGCGTGACAGGCGGGGATACTGACCACTATACTAACGAGGACATATTGGCTTCAGTTCAACAGTGCTCACCTCCATGAGGTTAGGGCATGCCCTCAATCAATTCACAGTATTGTAATAGGCAGCTTTGCTTCCTTTGGTTAGGAGAAGCAATCTTTTTTCATAAATGATTACAAATCAGAAATTCCTAGCCAAAAATAATCTGCTTTAATAAGAAATGATTGATTAAAATAAATACCTATTTATCGATCTGTCTATCTATCTTTCTATCTATCTATGTATATGTATATATATATATATATATATACAATCAGCTCACTTTACCATTTGCAGGTTATAACCATTTACCACCAGGGGTCACTACTAACAAAAAGCATCCACTCCACTTCTAAATCTAGCCCCTAGAGTTGAGCAGAAGCATAAGATTCCCCACTGCTTCATTCCATTTCCATTAGATTATAGATGTAAATTGTTTTTGATGGTATGGTCTGTGCAGATTGAAATATTCAGAGCATATTCTGACTTTTAGTTAACACATCTGTAAGCAATTTGGCCATCACTGAATTCAACGTTTATCTCAATCGTAATAGACAAGGATAATGACAAATATAGTTTACAATGTTATTAAGTACATCATTTTATTTAATTGTGTGAATAAAAGGAATCGTCTCCCCGTCGGGGAATTGAACCCCGGTCTCCCGCGTGACAGGCGGGGATACTGACCACTATACTAACGAGGACATATTGGCTTCAGTTCAACAGTGCTCACCTCCATGAGGTTAGGGCATGCCCTCAATCAATTCACAGTATTGTAATAGGCAGCTTTGCTTCCTTTGGTTAGGAGAAGCAATCTTTTTTCATAAATGATTACAAATCAGAAATTCCTAGCCAAAAATAATCTGCTTTAATAAGAAATGATTGATTAAAATAAATACCTATCTATCGATCTGTCTATCTATCTTTCTATCTATCTATGTATATGTATATATATATATATATATATATATATACTATCAGCTCACTTTACCATTTGCAGCTTATAACCATTTACCACCAGGGGTCACTACTAACAAAAAGCATCCACTCCACTTCTAAATCTAGCCCCTAGAGTTGAGCAGAAGCATAAGATTCCCCACTGCTTCATTCCATTTCCATTAGATTATAGATGTAAATTTTTTTTGATGGTATGGTCTGTGCAGATTGAAATATTCAGAGCATATTCTGACTTTTAGTTAACACATCTGTAAGCAATTTGGCCATCACTGAATTCAACGTTTATCTCAATCGTAATAGACAAGGATAATGACAAATATAGTTTACAATGTTATTAAGTACATCATTTTATTTAATTGTGTGAATAAAAGGAATCGTCTCCCCGTCGGGGAATTGAACCCCGGTCTCCCGCGTGACAGGCGGGGATACTGACCACTATACTAACGAGGACATATTGGCTTCAGTTCAACAGTGCTCACCTTCATGAGGTTAGGGCATGCCCTCAATCAATTCACAGTATTGTAATAGGCAGCTTTGCTTCTTTTGGTTAGGAGAAGTAATCTTTTTTCATAAATGATTACAAATCAGAAATTCCTAGCTAAAAATAATCTGCTTTAATAAGAAATGATTGATTAAAATAAATACCTATTTATCGATCTGTCTATCTATCTTTCTATCTATCTATGTATATATATATATATATATATATATATATATATATATATATATATATATACAATCAGCTCACTTTACCATTTGCAGCTTATAACCATTTACCACCAGGGGTCACTACTAACAAAAAGCATCCACTCCACTTCTAAATCTAGCCCCTAGAGTTGAGCAGAAGCATAAGATTCCCCACTGCTTCATTCCATTTCCATTAGATTATAGATGTAAATTGTTTTTGATGGTATGGTCTGTGCAGATTGAAATATTCAGAGCATATTCTGACTTTTAGTTAACACATCTGTAAGCAATTTGGCCATCACTGAATTCAACGTTTATCTCAATCGTAATAGAGAAGGATAATGACAAATATAGTTTACAATGTTATTAAGTACATCATTTTATTTAATTGTGTGAATAAAAGGAATAGTCTCCCCGTCGGGGAATTGAACCCCGGTCTCCCGCATGACAGGCGGGGATACTGACCACTATACTAACGAGGACATATTGGCTTCAGTTCAACAGTGCTCACCTCCATGAGGTTAGGGCATGCCCTCAATCAATTCACAGTATTGTAATAGGCAGCTTTGCTTCCTTTGGTTAGGAGAAGCAATCTTTTTTCATAAATGATTACAAATCAGAAATTCCTAGCCAAAAATAATCTGCTTTAATAAGAAATGATTGATTAAAATAAATACCTATTTATCGATCTGTCTATCTATCTTTCTATCTATCTATGTATATGTATATATATATATATATATATATACAATCAGCTCACTTTACCATTTGCAGCTTATAACCATTTACCACCAGGGGTCACTACTAACAAAAAGCATCCACTCCACTTCTAAATCTAGCCCCTAGAGTTGAGCAGAAGCATAAGATTCCCCACTGCTTCATTCCATTTCCATTAGATTATAGATGTAAATTGTTTTTGATGGTATGGTCTGTGCAGATTGAAATATTCAGAGCATATTCTGACTTTTAGTTAACACATCTGTAAGCAATTTGGCCATCACTGAATTCAACGTTTATCTCAATCGTAATAGACAAGGATAATGACAAATATAGTTTACAATGTTATTAAGTACATCATTTTATTTAATTGTGTGAATAAAAGGAATCGTCTCCCCGTCGGGGAATTGAACCCCGGTCTCCCGCGTGACAGGCGGGGATACTGACCACTATACTAACGAGGACATATTGGCTTCAGTTCAACAGTGCTCACCTCCATGAGGTTAGGGCATGCCCTCAATCAATTCACAGTATTGTAATAGGCAGCTTTGCTTCTTTTGGTTAGGAGAAGCAATCTTTTTTCATAAATGATTACAAATCAGAAATTCCTAGCCAAAAATAATCTGCTTTAATAAGAAATGATTGATTAAAATAAATACCTATTTATCGATCTGTCTATCTATCTTTCTATCTATCTATGTATATGTATATATATATATATATATATACAATCAGCTCACTTTACCATTTGCAGCTTATAACCATTTACCACCAGGGGTCACTACTAACAAAAAGCATCCACTCCACTTCTAAATCTAGCCCCTAGAGTTGAGCAGAAGCATAAGATTCCCCACTGCTTCATTCCATTTCCATTAGATTATAGATGTAAATTGTTTTTGATGGTATGGTCTGTGCAGATTGAAATATTCAGAGCATATTCTGACTTTTAGTTAACACATCTGTAAGCAATTTGGCCATCACTGAATTCAACGTTTATCTCAATCGTAATAGACAAGGATAATGACAAATATAGTTTACAATGTTATTAAGTACATCATTTTATTTAATTGTGTGAATAAAAGGAATCGTCTCCCCGTCGGGGAATTGAACCCCGGTCTCCCGCGTGACAGGCGGGGATACTGACCACTATACTAACGAGGACATATTGGCTTCAGTTCAACAGTGCTCACCTCCATGAGGTTAGGGCATGCCCTCAATCAATTCACAGTATTGTAATAGGCAGCTTTGCTTCCTTTGGTTAGGAGAAGCAATCTTTTTTCATAAATGATTACAAATCAGAAATTCCTAGCCAAAAATAATCTGCTTTAATAAGAAATGATTGATTAAAATAAATACCTATTTATCGATCTGTCTATCTATCTTTCTATCTATCTATGTATATGTATATATATATATATATATATACAATCAGCTCACTTTACCATTTGCAGCTTATAACCATTTACCACCAGGGGTCACTACTAACAAAAAGCATCCACTCCACTTCTAAATCTAGCCCCTAGAGTTGAGCAGAAGCATAAGATTCCCCACTGCTTCATTCCATTTCCATTAGATTATAGATGTAAATTGTTTTTGATGGTATGGTCTGTGCAGATTGAAATATTCAGAGCATATTCTGACTTTTAGTTAACACATCTGTAAGCAATTTGGCCATCACTGAATTCAACGTTTATCTCAATCGTAATAGACAAGGATAATGACAAATATAGTTTACAATGTTATTAAGTACATCATTTTATTTAATTGTGTGAATAAAAGGAATCGTCTCCCCGTCGGGGAATTGAACCCCGGTCTCCCGCGTGACAGGCGGGGATACTGACCACTATACTAACGAGGACATATTGGCTTCAGTTCAACAGTGCTCACCTCCATGAGGTTAGGGCATGCCCTCAATCAATTCACAGTATTGTAATAGGCAGCTTTGCTTCCTTTGGTTAGGAGAAGCAATCTTTTTTCATAAATGATTACAAATCAGAAATTCCTAGCTAAAAATAATCTGCTTTAATAAGAAATGATTGATTAAAATAAATACCTATTTATCGATCTGTCTATCTATCTTTCTATCTATCTATGTATATGTATATATATATATATATATATATATATATATATACAATCAGCTCACTTTACCATTTGCAGCTTATAACCATTTACCACCAGGGGTCACTACTAACAAAAAGCATCCACTCCACTTCTAAATCCAGCCCCTAGAGTTGAGCAGAAGCATAAGATTCCCCACTGCTTCATTCCATTTTCCATTAGATTACAGATGTAAATTGTTTTTGATGGTATGGTCTGTGCAGATTGAAATATTCAGAGCATATTCTGACTTTTAGTTAACACATCTGTAAGCAATTTGGCCATCACTGAATTCAACGTTTATCTCAATCGTAATAGAGAAGGATAATGACAAATATAGTTTACAATGTTATTAAGTACATCATTTTATTTAATTGTGTGAATAAAAGGAATCGTCTCCCCGTCGGGGAATTGAACCCCGGTCTGCCGCGTGACAGGCGGGGATACTGACCACTATACTAACGAGGACATATTGGCTTCAGTTCAACAGTGCTCACCTCCATGAGGTTAGGGCATGCCCTCAATCAATTCACAGTATTGTAATAGGCAGCTTTGCTTCTTTTGGTTAGGAGAAGCAATCTTTTTTCATAAATGATTACAAATCAGAAATTCCTAGCCAAAAATAATCTGCTTTAATAAGAAATGATTGATTAAAATAAATACCTATTTATCGATCTGTCTATCTATCTTTCTATCTATCTATGTATATGTATATATATATATATATATATACAATCAGCTCACTTTACCATTTGCAGCTTATAACCATTTACCACCAGGGGTCACTACTAACAAAAAGCATCCACTCCACTTCTAAATCTAGCCCCTAGAGTTGAGCAGAAGCATAAGATTCCCCACTGCTTCATTCCATTTCCATTAGATTATAGATGTAAATTGTTTTTGATGGTATGGTCTGTGCAGATTGAAATATTCAGAGCATATTCTGACTTTTAGTTAACACATCTGTAAGCAATTTGGCCATCACTGAATTCAACGTTTATCTCAATCGTAATAGACAAGGATAATGACAAATATAGTTTACAATGTTATTAAGTACATCATTTTATTTAATTGTGTGAATAAAAGGAATCGTCTCCCCGTCGGGGAATTGAACCCCGGTCTCCCGCGTGACAGGCGGGGATACTGACCACTATACTAACGAGGACATATTGGCTTCAGTTCAACAGTGCTCACCTCCATGAGGTTAGGGCATGCCCTCAATCAATTCACAGTATTGTAATAGGCAGCTTTGCTTCCTTTGGTTAGGAGAAGCAATCTTTTTTCATAAATGATTACAAATCAGAAATTCCTAGCCAAAAATAATCTGCTTTAATAAGAAATGATTGATTAAAATAAATACCTATTTATCGATCTGTCTATCTATCTTTCTATCTATCTATGTATATGTATATATATATATATATATATACAATCAGCTCACTTTACCATTTGCAGCTTATAACCATTTACCACCAGGGGTCACTACTAACAAAAAGCATCCACTCCACTTCTAAATCTAGCCCCTAGAGTTGAGCAGAAGCATAAGATTCCCCACTGCTTCATTCCATTTCCATTAGATTATAGATGTAAATTGTTTTTGATGGTATGGTCTGTGCAGATTGAAATATTCAGAGCATATTCTGACTTTTAGTTAACACATCTGTAAGCAATTTGGCCATCACTGAATTCAACGTTTATCTCAATCGTAATAGACAAGGATAATGACAAATATAGTTTACAATGTTATTAAGTACATCATTTTATTTAATTGTGTGAATAAAAGGAATCGTCTCCCCGTCGGGGAATTGAACCCCGGTCTCCCGCGTGACAGGCGGGGATACTGACCACTATACTAACGAGGACATATTGGCTTCAGTTCAACAGTGCTCACCTCCATGAGGTTAGGGCATGCCCTCAATCAATTCACAGTATTGTAATAGGCAGCTTTGCTTCCTTTGGTTAGGAGAAGCAATCTTTTTTCATAAATGATTACAAATCAGAAATTCCTAGCTAAAAATAATCTGCTTTAATAAGAAATGATTGATTAAAATAAATACCTATTTATCGATCTGTCTATCTATCTTTCTATCTATCTATGTATATGTATATATATATATATATATATATATATATATATACAATCAGCTCACTTTACCATTTGCAGCTTATAACCATTTACCACCAGGGGTCACTACTAACAAAAAGCATCCACTCCACTTCTAAATCCAGCCCCTAGAGTTGAGCAGAAGCATAAGATTCCCCACTGCTTCATTCCATTTTCCATTAGATTACAGATGTAAATTGTTTTTGATGGTATGGTCTGTGCAGATTGAAATATTCAGAGCATATTCTGACTTTTAGTTAACACATCTGTAAGCAATTTGGCCATCACTGAATTCAACGTTTATCTCAATCGTAATAGAGAAGGATAATGACAAATATAGTTTACAATGTTATTAAGTACATCATTTTATTTAATTGTGTGAATAAAAGGAATCGTCTCCCCGTCGGGGAATTGAACCCCGGTCTGCCGCGTGACAGGCGGGGATACTGACCACTATACTAACGAGGACATATTGGCTTCAGTTCAACAGTGCTCACCTCCATGAGGTTAGGGCATGCCCTCAATCAATTCACAGTATTGTAATAGGCAGCTTTGCTTCTTTTGGTTAGGAGAAGCAATCTTTTTTCATAAATGATTACAAATCAGAAATTCCTAGCCAAAAATAATCTGCTTTAATAAGAAATGATTGATTAAAATAAATACCTATTTATCGATCTGTCTATCTATCTTTCTATCTATCTATGTATATGTATATATATATATATATATATACAATCAGCTCACTTTACCATTTGCAGCTTATAACCATTTACCACCAGGGGTCACTACTAACAAAAAGCATCCACTCCACTTCTAAATCTAGCCCCTAGAGTTGAGCAGAAGCATAAGATTCCCCACTGCTTCATTCCATTTCCATTAGATTATAGATGTAAATTGTTTTTGATGGTATGGTCTGTGCAGATTGAAATATTCAGAGCATATTCTGACTTTTAGTTAACACATCTGTAAGCAATTTGGCCATCACTGAATTCAACGTTTATCTCAATCGTAATAGACAAGGATAATGACAAATATAGTTTACAATGTTATTAAGTACATCATTTTATTTAATTGTGTGAATAAAAGGAATCGTCTCCCCGTCGGGGAATTGAACCCCGGTCTCCCGCGTGACAGGCGGGGATACTGACCACTATACTAACGAGGACATATTGGCTTCAGTTCAACAGTGCTCACCTCCATGAGGTTAGGGCATGCCCTCAATCAATTCACAGTATTGTAATAGGCAGCTTTGCTTCCTTTGGTTAGGAGAAGCAATCTTTTTTCATAAATGATTACAAATCAGAAATTCCTAGCCAAAAATAATCTGCTTTAATAAGAAATGATTGATTAAAATAAATACCTATCTATCGATCTGTCTATCTATCTTTCTATCTATCTATGTATATGTATATATATATATATATATATATATATATATACTATCAGCTCACTTTACCATTTGCAGCTTATAACCATTTACCACCAGGGGTCACTACTAACAAAAAGCATCCACTCCACTTCTAAATCTAGCCCCTAGAGTTGAGCAGAAGCATAAGATTCCCCACTGCTTCATTCCATTTCCATTAGATTATAGATGTAAATTTTTTTTGATGGTATGGTCTGTGCAGATTGAAATATTCAGAGCATATTCTGACTTTTAGTTAACACATCTGTAAGCAATTTGGCCATCACTGAATTCAACGTTTATCTCAATCGTAATAGACAAGGATAATGACAAATATAGTTTACAATGTTATTAAGTACATCATTTTATTTAATTGTGTGAATAAAAGGAATCGTCTCCCCGTCGGGGAATTGAACCCCGGTCTCCCGCGTGACAGGCGGGGATACTGACCACTATACTAACGAGGACATATTGGCTTCAGTTCAACAGTGCTCACCTTCATGAGGTTAGGGCATGCCCTCAATCAATTCACAGTATTGTAATAGGCAGCTTTGCTTCTTTTGGTTAGGAGAAGTAATCTTTTTTCATAAATGATTACAAATCAGAAATTCCTAGCTAAAAATAATCTGCTTTAATAAGAAATGATTGATTAAAATAAATACCTATTTATCGATCTGTCTATCTATCTTTCTATCTATCTATGTATATATATATATATATATATATATATATATATATATATACAATCAGCTCACTTTACCATTTGCAGCTTATAACCATTTACCACCAGGGGTCACTACTAACAAAAAGCATCCACTCCACTTCTAAATCCAGCCCCTAGAGTTGAGCAGAAGCATAAGATTCCCCACTGCTTCATTCCATTTTCCATTAGATTACAGATGTAAATTGTTTTTGATGGTATGGTCTGTGCAGATTGAAATATTCAGAGCATATTCTGACTTTTAGTTAACACATCTGTAAGCAATTTGGCCATCACTGAATTCAACGTTTATCTCAATCGTAATAGAGAAGGATAATGACAAATATAGTTTACAATGTTATTAAGTACATCATTTTATTTAATTGTGTGAATAAAAGGAATCGTCTCCCCGTCGGGGAATTGAACCCCGGTCTGCCGCGTGACAGGCGGGGATACTGACCACTATACTAACGAGGACATATTGGCTTCAGTTCAACAGTGCTCACCTCCATGAGGTTAGGGCATGCCCTCAATCAATTCACAGTATTGTAATAGGCAGCTTTGCTTCTTTTGGTTAGGAGAAGCAATCTTTTTTCATAAATGATTACAAATCAGAAATTCCTAGCCAAAAATAATCTGCTTTAATAAGAAATGATTGATTAAAATAAATACCTATTTATCGATCTGTCTATCTATCTTTCTATCTATCTATGTATATGTATATATATATATATATATATACAATCAGCTCACTTTACCATTTGCAGCTTATAACCATTTACCACCAGGGGTCACTACTAACAAAAAGCATCCACTCCACTTCTAAATCTAGCCCCTAGAGTTGAGCAGAAGCATAAGATTCCCCACTGCTTCATTCCATTTCCATTAGATTATAGATGTAAATTGTTTTTGATGGTATGGTCTGTGCAGATTGAAATATTCAGAGCATATTCTGACTTTTAGTTAACACATCTGTAAGCAATTTGGCCATCACTGAATTCAACGTTTATCTCAATCGTAATAGACAAGGATAATGACAAATATAGTTTACAATGTTATTAAGTACATCATTTTATTTAATTGTGTGAATAAAAGGAATCGTCTCCCCGTCGGGGAATTGAACCCCGGTCTCCCGCGTGACAGGCGGGGATACTGACCACTATACTAACGAGGACATATTGGCTTCAGTTCAACAGTGCTCACCTCCATGAGGTTAGGGCATGCCCTCAATCAATTCACAGTATTGTAATAGGCAGCTTTGCTTCCTTTGGTTAGGAGAAGCAATCTTTTTTCATAAATGATTACAAATCAGAAATTCCTAGCCAAAAATAATCTGCTTTAATAAGAAATGATTGATTAAAATAAATACCTATCTATCGATCTGTCTATCTATCTTTCTATCTATCTATGTATATGTATATATATATATATATATATATATATATATACTATCAGCTCACTTTACCATTTGCAGCTTATAACCATTTACCACCAGGGGTCACTACTAACAAAAAGCATCCACTCCACTTCTAAATCTAGCCCCTAGAGTTGAGCAGAAGCATAAGATTCCCCACTGCTTCATTCCATTTCCATTAGATTATAGATGTAAATTTTTTTTGATGGTATGGTCTGTGCAGATTGAAATATTCAGAGCATATTCTGACTTTTAGTTAACACATCTGTAAGCAATTTGGCCATCACTGAATTCAACGTTTATCTCAATCGTAATAGACAAGGATAATGACAAATATAGTTTACAATGTTATTAAGTACATCATTTTATTTAATTGTGTGAATAAAAGGAATCGTCTCCCCGTCGGGGAATTGAACCCCGGTCTCCCGCGTGATAGGCGGGGATACTGACCACTATACTAACGAGGACATATTGGCTTCAGTTCAACAGTGCTCACCTTCATGAGGTTAGGGCATGCCCTCAATCAATTCACAGTATTGTAATAGGCAGCTTTGCTTCTTTTGGTTAGGAGAAGTAATCTTTTTTCATAAATGATTACAAATCAGAAATTCCTAGCTAAAAATAATCTGCTTTAATAAGAAATGATTGATTAAAATAAATACCTATTTATCGATCTGTCTATCTATCTTTCTATCTATCTATGTATATATATATATATATATATATATATATATATATATACAATCAGCTCACTTTACCATTTGCAGCTTATAACCATTTACCACCAGGGGTCACTACTAACAAAAAGCATCCACTCCACTTCTAAATCTAGCCCCTAGAGTTGAGCAGAAGCATAAGATTCCCCACTGCTTCATTCCATTTTCCATTAGATTACAGATGTAAATTGTTTTTGATGGTATGGTCTGTGCAGATTGAAATATTCAGAGCATATTCTGACTTTTAGTTAACACATCTGTAAGCAATTTGGCCATCACTAAATTCAACGTTTATCTCAATCGTAATAGAGAAGGATAATGACAAATATAGTTTACAATGTTATTAAGTACATCATTTTATTTAATTGTGTGAATAAAAGGAATCGTCTCCCCGTCGGGGAATTGAACCCCGGTCTGCCGCGTGACAGGCGGGGATACTGACCACTATACTAACGAGGACATATTGGCTTCAGTTCAACAGTGCTCACCTCCATGAGGTTAGGGCATGCCCTCAATCAATTCACAGTATTGTAATAGGCAGCTTTGCTTCTTTTGGTTAGGAGAAGCAATCTTTTTTCATAAATGATTACAAATCAGAAATTCCTAGCCAAAAATAATCTGCTTTAATAAGAAATGATTGATTAAAATAAATACCTATTTATCGATCTGTCTATCTATCTTTCTATCTATCTATGTATATGTATATATATATATATATATATATACAATCAGCTCACTTTACCATTTGCAGCTTATAACCATTTACCACCAGGGGTCACTACTAACAAAAAGCATCCACTCCACTTCTAAATCTAGCCCCTAGAGTTGAGCAGAAGCATAAGATTCCCCACTGCTTCATTCCATTTCCATTAGATTATAGATGTAAATTGTTTTTGATGGTATGGTCTGTGCAGATTGAAATATTCAGAGCATATTCTGACTTTTAGTTAACACATCTGTAAGCAATTTGGCCATCACTGAATTCAACGTTTATCTCAATCGTAATAGACAAGGATAATGACAAATATAGTTTACAATGTTATTAAGTACATCATTTTATTTAATTGTGTGAATAAAAGGAATCGTCTCCCCGTCGGGGAATTGAACCCCGGTCTCCCGTGTGACAGGCGGGGATACTGACCACTATACTAACGAGGACATATTGGCTTCAGTTCAACAGTGCTCACCTCCATGAGGTTAGGGCATGCCCTCAATCAATTCACAGTATTGTAATAGGCAGCTTTGCTTCCTTTGGTTAGGAGAAGCAATCTTTTTTCATAAATGATTACAAATCAGAAATTCCTAGCTAAAAATAATCTGCTTTAATAAGAAATGATTGATTAAAATAAATACCTATTTATCGATCTGTCTATCTATCTTTCTATCTATCTATGTATATGTATATATATATATATATATATATATATATACAATCAGCTCACTTTACCATTTGCAGCTTATAACCATTTACCACCAGGGGTCACTACTAACAAAAAGCATCCACTCCACTTCTAAATCCAGCCCCTAGAGTTGAGCAGAAGCATAAGATTCCCCACTGCTTCATTCCATTTTCCATTAGATTACAGATGTAAATTGTTTTTGATGGTATGGTCTGTGCAGATTGAAATATTCAGAGCATATTCTGACTTTTAGTTAACACATCTGTAAGCAATTTGGCCATCACTGAATTCAACGTTTATCTCAATCGTAATAGAGAAGGATAATGACAAATATAGTTTACAATGTTATTAAGTACATCATTTTATTTAATTGTGTGAATAAAAGGAATCGTCTCCCCGTCGGGGAATTGAACCCCGGTCTGCCGCGTGACAGGCGGGGATACTGACCACTATACTAACGAGGACATATTGGCTTCAGTTCAACAGTGCTCACCTCCATGAGGTTAGGGCATGCCCTCAATCAATTCACAGTATTGTAATAGGCAGCTTTGCTTCTTTTGGTTAGGAGAAGCAATCTTTTTTCATAAATGATTACAAATCAGAAATTCCTAGCCAAAAATAATCTGCTTTAATAAGAAATGATTGATTAAAATAAATACCTATTTATCGATCTGTCTATCTATCTTTCTATCTATCTATGTATATGTATATATATATATATATATATACAATCAGCTCACTTTACCATTTGCAGCTTATAACCATTTACCACCAGGGGTCACTACTAACAAAAAGCATCCACTCCACTTCTAAATCTAGCCCCTAGAGTTGAGCAGAAGCATAAGATTCCCCACTGCTTCATTCCATTTCCATTAGATTATAGATGTAAATTGTTTTTGATGGTATGGTCTGTGCAGATTGAAATATTCAGAGCATATTCTGACTTTTAGTTAACACATCTGTAAGCAATTTGGCCATCACTGAATTCAACGTTTATCTCAATCGTAATAGACAAGGATAATGACAAATATAGTTTACAATGTTATTAAGTACATCATTTTATTTAATTGTGTGAATAAAAGGAATCGTCTCCCCGTCGGGGAATTGAACCCCGGTCTCCCGCGTGACAGGCGGGGATACTGACCACTATACTAACGAGGACATATTGGCTTCAGTTCAACAGTGCTCACCTCCATGAGGTTAGGGCATGCCCTCAATCAATTCACAGTATTGTAATAGGCAGCTTTGCTTCCTTTGGTTAGGAGAAGCAATCTTTTTTCATAAATGATTACAAATCAGAAATTCCTAGCCAAAAATAATCTGCTTTAATAAGAAATGATTGATTAAAATAAATACCTATCTATCGATCTGTCTATCTATCTTTCTATCTATCTATGTATATGTATATATATATATATATATATATATATACTATCAGCTCACTTTACCATTTGCAGCTTATAACCATTTACCACCAGGGGTAACTACTAACAAAAAGCATCCACTCCACTTCTAAATCTAGCCCCTAGAGTTGAGCAGAAGCATAAGATTCCCCACTGCTTCATTCCATTTCCATTAGATTATAGATGTAAATTTTTTTTGATGGTATGGTCTGTGCAGATTGAAATATTCAGAGCATATTCTGACTTTTAGTTAACACATCTGTAAGCAATTTGGCCATCACTGAATTCAACGTTTATCTCAATCGTAATAGACAAGGATAATGACAAATATAGTTTACAATGTTATTAAGTACATCATTTTATTTAATTGTGTGAATAAAAGGAATCGTCTCCCCGTCGGGGAATTGAACCCCGGTCTCCCGCGTGACAGGCGGGGATACTGACCACTATACTAACGAGGACATATTGGCTTCAGTTCAACAGTGCTCACCTTCATGAGGTTAGGGCATGCCCTCAATCAATTCACAGTATTGTAATAGGCAGCTTTGCTTCTTTTGGTTAGGAGAAGTAATCTTTTTTCATAAATGATTACAAATCAGAAATTCCTAGCTAAAAATAATCTGCTTTAATAAGAAATGATTGATTAAAATAAATACCTATTTATCGATCTGTCTATCTATCTTTCTATCTATCTATGTATATATATATATATATATAAATATATATATATATATACAATCAGCTCACTTTACCATTTGCAGCTTATAACCATTTACCACCAGGGGTCACTACTAACAAAAAGCATCCACTCCACTTCTAAATCTAGCCCCTAGAGTTGAGCAGAAGCATAAGATTCCCCACTGCTTCATTCCATTTCCATTAGATTATAGATGTAAATTGTTTTTGATGGTATGGTCTGTGCAGATTGAAATATTCAGAGCATATTCTGACTTTTAGTTAACACATCTGTAAGCAATTTGGCCATCACTGAATTCAACGTTTATCTCAATCGTAATAGAGAAGGATAATGACAAATATAGTTTACAATGTTATTAAGTACATCATTTTATTTAATTGTGTGAATAAAAGGAATAGTCTCCCCGTCGGGGAATTGAACCCCGGTCTCCCGCATGACAGGCGGGGATACTGACCACTATACTAACGAGGACATATTGGCTTCAGTTCAACAGTGCTCACCTCCATGAGGTTAGGGCATGCCCTCAATCAATTCACAGTATTGTAATAGGCAGCTTTGCTTCCTTTGGTTAGGAGAAGCAATCTTTTTTCATAAATGATTACAAATCAGAAATTCCTAGCCAAAAATAATCTGCTTTAATAAGAAATGATTGATTAAAATAAATACCTATTTATCGATCTGTCTATCTATCTTTCTATCTATCTATGTATATGTATATATATATATATATATATACAATCAGCTCACTTTACCATTTGCAGCTTATAACCATTTACCACCAGGGGTCACTACTAACAAAAAGCATCCACTCCACTTCTAAATCTAGCCCCTAGAGTTGAGCAGAAGCATAAGATTCCCCACTGCTTCATTCCATTTCCATTAGATTATAGATGTAAATTGTTTTTGATGGTATGGTCTGTGCAGATTGAAATATTCAGAGCATATTCTGACTTTTAGTTAACACATCTGTAAGCAATTTGGCCATCACTGAATTCAACGTTTATCTCAATCGTAATAGACAAGGATAATGACAAATATAGTTTACAATGTTATTAAGTACATCATTTTATTTAATTGTGTGAATAAAAGGAATCGTCTCCCCGTCGGGGAATTGAACCCCGGTCTCCCGCGTGACAGGCGGGGATACTGACCACTATACTAACGAGGACATATTGGCTTCAGTTCAACAGTGCTCACCTCCATGAGGTTAGGGCATGCCCTCAATCAATTCACAGTATTGTAATAGGCAGCTTTGCTTCCTTTGGTTAGGAGAAGCAATCTTTTTTCATAAATGATTACAAATCAGAAATTCCTAGCTAAAAATAATCTGCTTTAATAAGAAATGATTGATTAAAATAAATACCTATTTATCGATCTGTCTATCTATCTTTCTATCTATCTATGTATATGTATATATATATATATATATATATATATATACAATCAGCTCACTTTACCATTTGCAGCTTATAACCATTTACCACCAGGGGTCACTACTAACAAAAAGCATCCACTCCACTTCTAAATCCAGCCCCTAGAGTTGAGCAGAAGCATAAGATTCCCCACTGCTTCATTCCATTTTCCATTAGATTACAGATGTAAATTGTTTTTGATGGTATGGTCTGTGCAGATTGAAATATTCAGAGCATATTCTGACTTTTAGTTAACACATCTGTAAGCAATTTGGCCATCACTGAATTCAACGTTTATCTCAATCGTAATAGAGAAGGATAATGACAAATATAGTTTACAATGTTATTAAGTACATCATTTTATTTAATTGTGTGAATAAAAGGAATCGTCTCCCCGTCGGGGAATTGAACCCCGGTCTGCCGCGTGACAGGCGGGGATACTGACCACTATACTAACGAGGACATATTGGCTTCAGTTCAACAGTGCTCACCTCCATGAGGTTAGGGCATGCCCTCAATCAATTCACAGTATTGTAATAGGCAGCTTTGCTTCTTTTGGTTAGGAGAAGCAATCTTTTTTCATAAATGATTACAAATCAGAAATTCCTAGCCAAAAATAATCTGCTTTAATAAGAAATGATTGATTAAAATAAATACCTATTTATCGATCTGTCTATCTATCTTTCTATCTATCTATGTATATGTATATATATATATATATATATACAATCAGCTCACTTTACCATTTGCAGCTTATAACCATTTACCACCAGGGGTCACTACTAACAAAAAGCATCCACTCCACTTCTAAATCTAGCCCCTAGAGTTGAGCAGAAGCATAAGATTCCCCACTGCTTCATTCCATTTCCATTAGATTATAGATGTAAATTGTTTTTGATGGTATGGTCTGTGCAGATTGAAATATTCAGAGCATATTCTGACTTTTAGTTAACACATCTGTAAGCAATTTGGCCATCACTGAATTCAACGTTTATCTCAATCGTAATAGACAAGGATAATGACAAATATAGTTTACAATGTTATTAAGTACATCATTTTATTTAATTGTGTGAATAAAAGGAATCGTCTCCCCGTCTGGGAATTGAACCCCGGTCTCCCGCGTGACAGGCGGGGATACTGACCACTATACTAACGAGGACATATTGGCTTCAGTTCAACAGTGCTCACCTCCATGAGGTTAGGGCATGCCCTCAATCAATTCACAGTATTGTAATAGGCAGCTTTGCTTCCTTTGGTTAGGAGAAGCAATCTTTTTTCATAAATGATTACAAATCAGAAATTCCTAGCCAAAAATAATCTGCTTTAATAAGAAATGATTGATTAAAATAAATACCTATTTATCGATCTGTCTATCTATCTTTCTATCTATCTATGTATATGTATATATATATATATATATATACAATCAGCTCACTTTACCATTTGCAGCTTATAACCATTTACCACCAGGGGTCACTACTAACAAAAAGCATCCACTCCACTTCTAAATCTAGCCCCTAGAGTTGAGCAGAAGCATAAGATTCCCCACTGCTTCATTCCATTTCCATTAGATTATAGATGTAAATTGTTTTTGATGGTATGGTCTGTGCAGATTGAAATATTCAGAGCATATTCTGACTTTTAGTTAACACATCTGTAAGCAATTTGGCCATCACTGAATTCAACGTTTATCTCAATCGTAATAGACAAGGATAATGACAAATATAGTTTACAATGTTATTAAGTACATCATTTTATTTAATTGTGTGAATAAAAGGAATCGTCTCCCCGTCGGGGAATTGAACCCCGGTCTCCCGCGTGACAGGCGGGGATACTGACCACTATACTAACGAGGACATATTGGCTTCAGTTCAACAGTGCTCACCTCCATGAGGTTAGGGCATGCCCTCAATCAATTCACAGTATTGTAATAGGCAGCTTTGCTTCCTTTGGTTAGGAGAAGCAATCTTTTTTCATAAATGATTACAAATCAGAAATTCCTAGCTAAAAATAATCTGCTTTAATAAGAAATGATTGATTAAAATAAATACCTATTTATCGATCTGTCTATCTATCTTTCTATCTATCTATGTATATGTATATATATATATATATATATATATATATATACAATCAGCTCACTTTACCATTTGCAGCTTATAACCATTTACCACCAGGGGTCACTACTAACAAAAAGCATCCACTCCACTTCTAAATCCAGCCCCTAGAGTTGAGCAGAAGCATAAGATTCCCCACTGCTTCATTCCATTTTCCATTAGATTACAGATGTACATTGTTTTTGATGGTATGGTCTGTGCAGATTGAAATATTCAGAGCATATTCTGACTTTTAGTTAACACATCTGTAAGCAATTTGGCCATCACTGAATTCAACGTTTATCTCAATCGTAATAGAGAAGGATAATGACAAATATAGTTTACAATGTTATTAAGTACATCATTTTATTTAATTGTGTGAATAAAAGGAATCGTCTCCCCGTCGGGGAATTGAACCCCGGTCTGCCGCGTGACAGGCGGGGATACTGACCACTATACTAACGAGGACATATTGGCTTCAGTTCAACAGTGCTCACCTCCATGAGGTTAGGGCATGCCCTCAATCAATTCACAGTATTGTAATAGGCAGCTTTGCTTCTTTTGGTTAGGAGAAGCAATCTTTTTTCATAAATGATTACAAATCAGAAATTCCTAGCCAAAAATAATCTGCTTTAATAAGAAATGATTGATTAAAATAAATACCTATTTATCGATCTGTCTATCTATCTTTCTATCTATCTATGTATATGTATATATATATATATATATATACAATCAGCTCACTTTACCATTTGCAGCTTATAACCATTTACCACCAGGGGTCACTACTAACAAAAAGCATCCACTCCACTTCTAAATCTAGCCCCTAGAGTTGAGCAGAAGCATAAGATTCCCCACTGCTTCATTCCATTTCCATTAGATTATAGATGTAAATTGTTTTTGATGGTATGGTCTGTGCAGATTGAAATATTCAGAGCATATTCTGACTTTTAGTTAACACATCTGTAAGCAATTTGGCCATCACTGAATTCAACGTTTATCTCAATCGTAATAGACAAGGATAATGACAAATATAGTTTACAATGTTATTAAGTACATCATTTTATTTAATTGTGTGAATAAAAGGAATCGTCTCCCCGTCGGGGAATTGAACCCCGGTCTCCCGCGTGACAGGCGGGGATACTGACCACTATACTAACGAGGACATATTGGCTTCAGTTCAACAGTGCTCACCTCCATGAGGTTAGGGCATGCCCTCAATCAATTCACAGTATTGTAATAGGCAGCTTTGCTTCCTTTGGTTAGGAGAAGCAATCTTTTTTCATAAATGATTACAAATCAGAAATTCCTAGCCAAAAATAATCTGCTTTAATAAGAAATGATTGATTAAAATAAATACCTATCTATCGATCTGTCTATCTATCTTTCTATCTATCTATGTATATGTATATATATATATATATATATATATATATACTATCAGCTCACTTTACCATTTGCAGCTTATAACCATTTACCACCAGGGGTCACTACTAACAAAAAGCATCCACTCCACTTCTAAATCTAGCCCCTAGAGTTGAGCAGAAGCATAAGATTCCCCACTGCTTCATTCCATTTCCATTAGATTATAGATGTAAATTTTTTTTGATGGTATGGTCTGTGCAGATTGAAATATTCAGAGCATATTCTGACTTTTAGTTAACACATCTGTAAGCAATTTGGCCATCACTGAATTCAACGTTTATCTCAATCGTAATAGACAAGGATAATGACAAATATAGTTTACAATGTTATTAAGTACATCATTTTATTTAATTGTGTGAATAAAAGGAATCGTCTCCCCGTCGGGGCATTGAACCCCGGTCTGCCGCGTGACAGGCAGGGATACTGACCACTATACTAACGAGGACATATTGGCTTCATTTCAACAGTGCTCACCTCCATGAGGTTAGGGCATGCCCTCAATCAATTCACAGTATTGTAATAGGCAGCTTTGCTTCTTTTGGTTAGGAGAAGCAATCTTTTTTCATAAATGATTACAAATCAGAAATTCCTAGCCAAAAATAATCTGCTTTAATAAGAAATGATTGATTAAAATAAATACCTATTTATCGATCTGTCTATCTATCTTTCTATCTATCTATGTATATGTATATATATATATATATATATACAATCAGCTCACTTTACCATTTGCAGCTTATAACCATTTACCACCAGGGGTCACTACTAACAAAAAGCATCCACTCCACTTCTAAATCTAGCCCCTAGAGTTGAGCAGAAGCATAAGATTCCCCACTGCTTCATTCCATTTCCATTAGATTATAGATGTAAATTTTTTTTGATGGTATGGTCTGTGCAGATTGAAATATTCAGAGCATATTCTGACTTTTAGTTAACACATCTGTAAGCAATTTGGCCATCACTGAATTCAACGTTTATCTCAATCGTAATAGACAAGGATAATGACAAATATAGTTTACAATGTTATTAAGTACATCATTTTATTTAATTGTGTGAATAAAAGGAATCGTCTCCCCGTCGGGGAATTGAACCCCGGTCTCCCGCGTGACAGGCGGGGATACTGACCACTATACTAACGAGGACATATTGGCTTCAGTTCAACAGTGCTCACCTTCATGAGGTTAGGGCATGCCCTCAATCAATTCACAGTATTGTAATAGGCAGCTTTGCTTCCTTTGGTTAGGAGAAGCAATCTTTTTTCATAAATGATTACAAATCAGAAATTCCTAGCTAAAAATAATCTGCTTTAATAAGAAATGATTGATTAAAATAAATACCTATTTATCGATCTGTCTATCTATCTTTCTATCTATCTATGTATATGTATTTATATATATATATATATATATATATACAATCAGCTCACTTTACCATTTGCAGCTTATAACCATTTACCACCAGGGGTCACTACTAACAAAAAGCATCCACTCCACTTCTAAATCCAGCCCCTAGAGTTGAGCAGAAGCATAAGATTCCCCACTGCTTCATTCCATTTTCCATTAGATTACAGATGTAAATTGTTTTTGATGGTATGGTCTGTGCAGATTGAAATATTCAGAGCATATTCTGACTTTTAGTTAACACATCTGTAAGCAATTTGGCCATCACTGAATTCAACGTTTATCTCAATCGTAATAGAGAAGGATAATGACAAATATAGTTTACAATGTTATTAAGTACATCATTTTATTTAATTGTGTGAATAAAAGGAATCGTCTCCCCGTCGGGGAATTGAACCCCGGTCTGCCGCGTGACAGGCGGGGATACTGACCACTATACTAACGAGGACATATTGGCTTCAGTTCAACAGTGCTCACCTCCATGAGGTTAGGGCATGCCCTCAATCAATTCACAGTATTGTAATAGGCAGCTTTGCTTCTTTTGGTTAGGAGAAGCAATCTTTTTTCATAAATGATTACAAATCAGAAATTCCTAGCCAAAAATAATCTGCTTTAATAAGAAATGATTGATTAAAATAAATACCTATTTATCGATCTGTCTATCTATCTTTCTATCTATCTAGGTATATGTATATATATATATATATATATACAATCAGCTCACTTTACCATTTGCAGCTTATAACCATTTACCACCAGGGGTCACTACTAACAAAAAGCATCCACTCCACTTCTAAATCTAGCCCCTAGAGTTGAGCAGAAGCATAAGATTCCCCACTGCTTCATTCCATTTCCATTAGATTATAGATGTAAATTGTTTTTGATGGTATGGTCTGTGCAGATTGAAATATTCAGAGCATATTCTGACTTTTAGTTAACACATCTGTAAGCAATTTGGCCATCACTGAATTCAACGTTTATCTCAATCGTAATAGACAAGGATAATGACAAATATAGTTTACAATGTTATTAAGTACATCATTTTATTTAATTGTGTGAATAAAAGGAATCGTCTTTCCGTCGGGGAATTGAACCCCGGTCTCCCGCGTGACAGGCGGGAATACTGACCACTATACTAACGAGGACATATTGGCTTCAGTTCAACAGTGCTCACCTCCATGAGGTTAGGGCATGCCCTCAATCAATTCACAGTATTGTAATAGGCAGCTTTGCTTCCTTTGGTTAGGAGAAGCAATTTTTTTTCATAAATGATTACAAATCAGAAATTCCTAGCTAAAAATAATCTGCTTTAATAAGAAATGATTGATTAAAATAAATACCTATTTATCGATCTGTCTATCTATCTTTCTATCTATCTATGTATATGTATATATATATATATATATATATATATATATACAATCAGCTCACTTTACCATTTGCAGCTTATAACCATTTACCACCAGGGGTCACTACTAACAAAAAGCATCCACTCCACTTCTAAATCCAGCCCCTAGAGTTGAGCAGAAGCATAAGATTCCCCACTGCTTCATTCCATTTTCCATTAGATTACAGATGTAAATTGTTTTTGATGGTATGGTCTGTGCAGATTGAAATATTCAGAGCATATTCTGACTTTTAGTTAACACATCTGTAAGCAATTTGGCCATCACTGAATTCAACGTTTATCTCAATCGTAATAGAGAAGGATAATGACAAATATAGTTTACAATGTTATTAAGTACATCATTTTATTTAATTGTGTGAATAAAAGGAATCGTCTCCCCGTCGGGGAATTGAACCCCGGTCTGCCGCGTGACAGGCGGGGATACTGACCACTATACTAACGAGGACATATTGGCTTCAGTTCAACAGTGCTCACCTCCATGAGGTTAGGGCATGCCCTCAATCAATTCACAGTATTGTAATAGGCAGCTTTGCTTCTTTTGGTTAGGAGAAGCAATCTTTTTTCATAAATGATTACAAATCAGAAATTCCTAGCCAAAAATAATCTGCTTTAATAAGAAATGATTGATTAAAATAAATACCTATTTATCGATCTGTCTATCTATCTTTCTATCTATCTATGTATATGTATATATATATATATATATAAATACAATCAGCTCACTTTACCATTTGCAGCTTATAACCATTTACCACCATGGGTCACTACTAACAAAAAGCATCCACTCCACTTCTAAATCTAGCCCCTAGAGTTGAGCAGAAGCATAAGATTCCCCACTGCTTCATTCCATTTCCATTAGATTATAGATGTAAATTGTTTTTGATGGTATGGTCTGTGCAGATTGAAATATTCAGAGCATATTCTGACTTTTAGTTAACACATCTGTAAGCAATTTGGCCATCACTGAATTCAACGTTTATCTCAATCGTAATAGAGAAGGATAATGACAAATATAGTTTACAATGTTATTAAGTACATCATTTTATTTAATTGTGTGAATAAAAGGAATAGTCTCCCCGTCGGGGAATTGAACCCCGGTCTCCCGCATGACAGGCGGGGATACTGACCACTATACTAACGAGGACATATTGGCTTCAGTTCAACAGTGCTCACCTCCATGAGGTTAGGGCATGCCCTCAATCAATTCACAGTATTGTAATAGGCAGCTTTGCTTCCTTTGGTTAGGAGAAGCAATCTTTTTTCATAAATGATTACAAATCAGAAATTCCTAGCCAAAAATAATCTGCTTTAATAAGAAATGATTGATTAAAATAAATACCTATTTATCGATCTGTCTATCTATCTTTCTATCTATCTATGTATATGTATATATATATATATATATATACAATCAGCTCACTTTACCATTTGCAGCTTATAACCATTTACCACCAGGGGTCACTACTAACAAAAAGCATCCACTCCACTTCTAAATCTAGCCCCTAGAGTTGAGCAGAAGCATAAGATTCCCCACTGCTTCATTCCATTTCCATTAGATTATAGATGTAAATTGTTTTTGATGGTATGGTCTGTGCAGATTGAAATATTCAGAGCATATTCTGACTTTTAGTTAACACATCTGTAAGCAATTTGGCCATCACTGAATTCAACGTTTATCTCAATCGTAATAGACAAGGATAATGACAAATATAGTTTACAATGTTATTAAGTACATCATTTTATTTAATTGTGTGAATAAAAGGAATCGTCTCCCCGTCGGGGAATTGAACCCCGGTCTCCCGCGTGACAGGCGGGGATACTGACCACTATACTAACGAGGACATATTGGCTTCAGTTCAACAGTGCTCACCTCCATGAGGTTAGGGCATGCCCTCAATCAATTCACAGTATTGTAATAGGCAGCTTTGCTTCCTTTGGTTAGGAGAAGCAATCTTTTTTCATAAATGATTACAAATCAGAAATTCCTAGCTAAAAATAATCTGCTTTAATAAGAAATGATTGATTAAAATAAATACCTATTTATCGATCTGTCTATCTATCTTTCTATCTATCTATGTATATGTATATATATATATATATATATATATATACAATCAGCTCACTTTACCATTTGCAGCTTATAACCATTTACCACCAGGGGTCACTACTAACAAAAAGCATCCACTCCACTTCTAAATCCAGCCCCTAGAGTTGAGCAGAAGCATAAGATTCCCCACTGCTTCATTCCATTTTCCATTAGATTACAGATGTAAATTGTTTTTGATGGTATGGTCTGTGCAGATTGAAATATTCAGAGCATATTCTGACTTTTAGTTAACACATCTGTAAGCAATTTGGCCATCACTGAATTCAACGTTTATCTCAATCGTAATAGAGAAGGATAATGACAAATATAGTTTACAATGTTATTAAGTACATCATTTTATTTAATTGTGTGAATAAAAGGAATCGTCTCCCCGTCGGGGAATTGAACCCCGGTCTGCCGCGTGACAGGCGGGGATACTGACCACTATACTAACGAGGACATATTGGCTTCAGTTCAACAGTGCTCACCTCCATGAGGTTAGGGCATGCCCTCAATCAATTCACAGTATTGTAATAGGCAGCTTTGCTTCTTTTGGTTAGGAGAAGCAATCTTTTTTCATAAATGATTACAAATCAGAAATTCCTAGCCAAAAATAATCTGCTTTAATAAGAAATGATTGATTAAAATAAATACCTATTTATCGATCTGTCTATCTATCTTTCTATCTATCTATGTATATGTATATATATATATATATATATACAATCAGCTCACTTTACCATTTGCAGCTTATAACCATTTACCACCAGGGGTCACTACTAACAAAAAGCATCCACTCCACTTCTAAATCTAGCCCCTAGAGTTGAGCAGAAGCATAAGATTCCCCACTGCTTCATTCCATTTCCATTAGATTATAGATGTAAATTGTTTTTGATGGTATGGTCTGTGCAGATTGAAATATTCAGAGCATATTCTGACTTTTAGTTAACACATCTGTAAGCAATTTGGCCATCACTGAATTCAACGTTTATCTCAATCGTAATAGACAAGGATAATGACAAATATAGTTTACAATGTTATTAAGTACATCATTTTATTTAATTGTGTGAATAAAAGGAATCGTCTCCCCGTCGGGGAATTGAACCCCGGTCTCCCGCGTGACAGGCGGGGATACTGACCACTATACTAACGAGGACATATTGGCTTCAGTTCAACAGTGCTCACCTCCATGAGGTTAGGGCATGCCCTCAATCAATTCACAGTATTGTAATAGGCAGCTTTGCTTCCTTTGGTTAGGAGAAGCAATCTTTTTTCATAAATGATTACAAATCAGAAATTCCTAGCTAAAAATAATCTGCTTTAATAAGAAATGATTGATTAAAATAAATACCTATTTATCGATCTGTCTATCTATCTTTCTATCTATCTATGTATATGTATATATATATATATATATATATATATATATACAATCAGCTCACTTTACCATTTGCAGCTTATAACCATTTACCACCAGGGGTCACTACTAACAAAAAGCATCCACTCCACTTCTAAATCCAGCCCCTAGAGTTGAGCAGAAGCATAAGATTCCCCACTGCTTCATTCCATTTTCCATTAGATTACAGATGTAAATTGTTTTTGATGGTATGGTCTGTGCAGATTGAAATATTCAGAGCATATTCTGACTTTTAGTTAACACATCTGTAAGCAATTTGGCCATCACTGAATTCAACGTTTATCTCAATCGTAATAGAGAAGGATAATGACAAATATAGTTTACAATGTTATTAAGTACATCATTTTATTTAATTGTGTGAATAAAAGGAATCGTCTCCCCGTCGGGGAATTGAACCCCGGTCTGCCGCGTGACAGGCGGGGATACTGACCACTATACTAACGAGGACATATTGGCTTCAGTTCAACAGTGCTCACCTCCATGAGGTTAGGGCATGCCCTCAATCAATTCACAGTATTGTAATAGGCAGCTTTGCTTCTTTTGGTTAGGAGAAGCAATCTTTTTTCATAAATGATTACAAATCAGAAATTCCTAGCCAAAAATAATCTGCTTTAATAAGAAATGATTGATTAAAATAAATACCTATTTATCGATCTGTCTATCTATCTTTCTATCTATCTATGTATATGTATATATATATATATATATATATACAATCAGCTCACTTTACCATTTGCAGCTTATAACCATTTACCACCAGGGGTCACTACTAACAAAAAGCATCCACTCCACTTCTAAATCTAGCCCCTAGAGTTGAGCAGAAGCATAAGATTCCCCACTGCTTCATTCCATTTCCATTAGATTATAGATGTAAATTGTTTTTGATGGTATGGTCTGTGCAGATTGAAATATTCAGAGCATATTCTGACTTTTAGTTAACACATCTGTAAGCAATTTGGCCATCACTGAATTCAACGTTTATCTCAATCGTAATAGAGAAGGATAATGACAAATATAGTTTACAATGTTATTAAGTACATCATTTTATTTAATTGTGTGAATAAAAGGAATAGTCTCCCCGTCGGGGAATTGAACCCCGGTCTCCCGCATGACAGGCGGGGATACTGACCACTATACTAACGAGGACATATTGGCTTCAGTTCAACAGTGCTCACCTCCATGAGGTTAGGGCATGCCCTCAATCAATTCACAGTATTGTAATAGGCAGCTTTGCTTCCTTTGGTTAGGAGAAGCAATCTTTTTTCATAAATGATTACAAATCAGAAATTCCTAGCCAAAAATAATCTGCTTTAATAAGAAATGATTGATTAAAATAAATACCTATTTATCGATCTGTCTATCTATCTTTCTATCTATCTATGTATATGTATATATATATATATATATATATATACAATCAGCTCACTTTACCATTTGCAGCTTATAACCATTTACCACCAGGGGTCACTACTAACAAAAAGCATCCACTCCACTTCTAAATCTAGCCCCTAGAGTTGAGCAGAAGCATAAGATTCCCCACTGCTTCATTCCATTTCCATTAGATTATAGATGTAAATTGTTTTTGATGGTATGGTCTGTGCAGATTGAAATATTCAGAGCATATTCTGACTTTTAGTTAACACATCTGTAAGCAATTTGGCCATCACTGAATTCAACGTTTATCTCAATCGTAATAGACAAGGATAATGACAAATATAGTTTACAATGTTATTAAGTACATCATTTTATTTAATTGTGTGAATAAAAGGAATCGTCTCCCCGTCGGGGAATTGAACCCCGGTCTGCCGCGTGACAGGCGGGGATACTGACCACTATACTAACGAGGACATATTGGCTTCAGTTCAACAGTGCTCACCTCCATGAGGTTAGGGCATGCCCTCAATCAATTCACAGTATTGTAATAGGCAGCTTTGCTTCTTTTGGTTAGGAGAAGCAATCTTTTTTCATAAATGATTACAAATCAGAAATTCCTAGCCAAAAATAATCTGCTTTAATAAGAAATGATTGATTAAAATAAATACCTATTTATCGATCTGTCTATCTATCTTTCTATCTATCTATGTATATGTATATATATATATATATATATACAATCAGCTCACTTTACCATTTGCAGCTTATAACCATTTACCACCAGGGGTCACTACTAACAAAAAGCATCCACTCCACTTCTAAATCTAGCCCCTAGAGTTGAGCAGAACCATAAGATTCCCCACTGCTTCATTCCATTTCCATTAGATTATAGATGTAAATTGTTTTTGATGGTATGGTCTGTGCAGATTGAAATATTCAGAGCATATTCTGACTTTTAGTTAACACATCTGTAAGCAATTTGGCCATCACTGAATTCAACGTTTATCTCAATCGTAATAGACAAGGATAATGACAAATATAGTTTACAATGTTATTAAGTACATCATTTTATTTAATTGTGTGAATAAAAGGAATCGTCTCCCCGTCGGGGAATTGAACCCCGGTCTCCCGCGTGACAGGCGGGGATACTGACCACTATACTAACGAGGACATATTGGCTTCAGTTCAACAGTGCTCACCTCCATGAGGTTAGGGCATACCCTCAATCAATTCACAGTATTGTAATAGGCAGCTTTGCTTCCTTTGGTTAGGAGAAGCAATCTTTTTTCATAAATGATTACAAATCAGAAATTCCTAGCCAAAAATAATCTGCTTTAATAAGAAATGATTGATTAAAATAAATACCTATCTATCGATCTGTCTATCTATCTTTCTATCTATCTATGTATATGTATATATATATATATATATATATATATACTATCAGCTCACTTTACCATTTGCAGCTTATAACCATTTACCACCAGGGGTCACTACTAACAAAAAGCATCCACTCCACTTCTAAATCTAGCCCCTAGAGTTGAGCAGAAGCATAAGATTCCCCACTGCTTCATTCCATTTCCATTAGATTATAGATGTAATTTTTTTTTGATGGTATGGTCTGTGCAGATTGAAATATTCAGAGCATATTCTGACTTTTAGTTAACACATCTGTAAGCAATTTGGCCATCACTGAATTCAACGTTTATCTCAATCGTAATAGACAAGGATAATGACAAATATAGTTTACAATGTTATTAAGTACATCATTTTATTTAATTGTGTGAATAAAAGGAATCGTCTCCCCGTCGGGGAATTGAACCCCGGTCTCCCGCGTGACAGGCGGGGATACTGACCACTATACTAACGAGGACATATTGGCTTCAGTTCAACAGTGCTCACCTTCATGAGGTTAGGGCATGCCCTCAATCAATTCACAGTATTGTAATAGGCAGCTTTGCTTCTTTTGGTTAGGAGAAGTAATCTTTTTTCATAAATGATTACAAATCAGAAATTCCTAGCTAAAAATAATCTGCTTTAATAAGAAATGATTGATTAAAATAAATACCTATTTATCGATCTGTCTATCTATCTTTCTATCTATCTATGTATATATATATATATATATATATATATATATATATATATATATATACAATCAGCTCACTTTACCATTTGCAGCTTATAACCATTTACCACCAGGGGTCACTACTAACAAAAAGCATCCACTCCACTTCTAAATCTAGCCCCTAGAGTTGAGCAGAAGCATAAGATTCCCCACTGCTTCATTCCATTTCCATTAGATTATAGATGTAAATTGTTTTTGATGGTATGGTCTGTGCAGATTGAAATATTCAGAGCATATTCTGACTTTTAGTTAACACATCTGTAAGCAATTTGGCCATCACTGAATTCAACGTTTATCTCAATCGTAATAGAGAAGGATAATGACAAATATAGTTTACAATGTTATTAAGTACATCATTTTATTTAATTGTGTGAATAAAAGGAATAGTCTCCCCGTCGGGGAATTGAACCCCGGTCTCCCGCATGACAGGCGGGGATACTGACCACTATACTAACGAGGACATATTGGCTTCAGTTCAACAGTGCTCACCTCCATGAGGTTAGGGCATGCCCTCAATCAATTCACAGTATTGTAATAGGCAGCTTTGCTTCTTTTGGTTAGGAGAAGCAATCTTTTTTCATAAATGATTACAAATCAGAAATTCCTAGCCAAAAATAATCTGCTTTAATAAGAAATGATTGATTAAAATAAATACCTATTTATCGATCTGTCTATCTATCTTTCTATCTATCTATGTATATGTATATATATATATATATATATATACAATCAGCTCACTTTACCATTTGCAGCTTATAACCATTTACCACCAGGGGTCACTACTAACAAAAAGCATCCACTCCACTTCTAAATCTAGCCCCTAGAGTTGAGCAGAAGCATAAGATTCCCCACTGCTTCATTCCATTTCCATTAGATTATAGATGTAAATTGTTTTTGATGGTATGGTCTGTGCAGATTGAAATATTCAGAGCATATTCTGACTTTTAGTTAACACATCTGTAAGCAATTTGGCCATCACTGAATTCAACGTTTATCTCAATCGTAATAGACAAGGATAATGACAAATATAGTTTACAATGTTATTAAGTACATCATTTTATTTAATTGTGTGAATAAAAGGAATAGTCTCCCCGTCGGGGAATTGAACCCCGGTCTCCCGCATGACAGGCGGGGATACTGACCACTATACTAACGAGGAAATATTGGCTTCAGTTCAACAGTGCTCACCTCCATGAGGTTAGGGCATGCCCTCAATCAATTCACAGTATTGTAATAGGCAGCTTTGCTTCTTTTGGTTAGGAGAAGCAATCTTTTTTCATAAATGATTACAAATCAGAAATTCCTAGCCAAAAATAATCTGCTTTAATAAGAAATGATTGATTAAAATAAATACCTATCTATCGATCTGTCTATCTATCTTTCTATCTATCTATGTATATGTATATATATATATATATATATATATATACTATCAGCTCACTTTACCATTTGCAGCTTATAACCATTTACCACCAGGGGTCACTACTAACAAAAAGCATCCACTCCACTTCTAAATCTAGCACCTAGAGTTGAGCAGAAGCATAAGATTCCCCACTGCTTCATTCCATTTCCATTAGATTATAGATGTAAATTTTTTTTGATGGTATGGTCTGTGCAGATTGAAATATTCAGAGCATATTCTGACTTTTAGTTAACACATCTGTAAGCAATTTGGCCATCACTGAATTCAACGTTTATCTCAATCGTAATAGACAAGGATAATGACAAATATAGTTTACAATGTTATTAAGTACATCATTTTATTTAATTGTGTGAATAAAAGGAATCGTCTCCCCGTCGGGGAATTGAACCCCGGTCTCCCGCGTGACAGGCGGGGATACTGACCACTATACTAACGAGGACATATTGGCTTCAGTTCAACAGTGCTCACCTTCATGAGGTTAGGGCATGCCCTCAATCAATTCACAGTATTGTAATAGGCAGCTTTGCTTCTTTTGGTTAGGAGAAGTAATCTTTTTTCATAAATGATTACAAATCAGAAATTCCTAGCTAAAAATAATCTGCTTTAATAAGAAATGATTGATTAAAATAAATACCTATTTATCGATCTGTCTATCTATCTTTCTATCTATCTATGTATATATATATATATATATATATATATATATATATATATATATATATAATCAGCTCACTTTACCATTTGCAGCTTATAACCATTTACCACCAGGGGTCACTACTAACAAAAAGCATCCACTCCACTTCTAAATCTAGCCCCTAGAGTTGAGCAGAAGCATAAGATTCCCCACTGCTTCATTCCATTTCCATTAGATTATAGATGTAAATTGTTTTTGATGGTATGGTCTGTGCAGATTGAAATATTCAGAGCATATTCTGACTTTTAGTTAACACATCTGTAAGCAATTTGGCCATCACTTAATTCAACGTTTATCTCAATCGTAATAGAGAAGGATAATGACAAATATAGTTTACAATGTTATTAAGTACATCATTTTATTTAATTGTGTGAATAAAAGGAATTGTCTCCCCGTCGGGGAATTGAACCCCGGTCTCCCGCGTGACAGGCGGGGATACTGACCACTATACTAACGAGGACATATTGGCTTCAGTTCAACAGTGCTCACCTCCATGAGGTTAGGGCATGCCCTCAATCAATTCACAGTATTGTAATAGGCAGCTTTGCTTCTTTTGGTTAGGAGAAGCAATCTTTTTTCATAAATGATTACAAATCAGAAATTCCTAGCCAAAAATATTCTGCTTTAATAAGAAATGATTGATTAAAATAAATACCTATTTATCGATCTGTCTATCTATCTTTCTATCTATGTATATGTATATATATATATATATATATATATATACAATCAGCTCACTTTACCATTTGCAGCTTATAACCATTTACCACCAGGGGTCACTACTAACAAAAAGCATCCACTCCACTTCTAAATCTAGCCCCTAGAGTTGAGCAGAAGCATAATATTCCCCACTGCTTCATTCCATTTCCATTAGATTATAGATGTAAATTGTTTTTGATGGTATGGTCTGTGCAGATTGAAATATTCAGAGCATATTCTGACTTTTAGTTAACACATCTGTAAGCAATTTGGCCATCACTGAATTCAACGTTTATCTCAATCGTAATAGACAAGGATAATGACAAATATAGTTTACAATGTTATTAAGTACATCATTTTATTTAATTGTGTGAATAAAAGGAATCGTCTCCCCGTCGGGGAATTGAACCCCGGTCTCCCGCGTGACAGGCGGGGATACTGACCACTATACTAACGAGGACATATTGTCTTCAGTTCAACAGTGCTCACCTTCATGAGGTTAGGGCATGCCCTCAATCAATTCACAGTATTGTAATAGGCAGCTTTGCTTCTTTTGGTTAGGAGAAGTAATCTTTTTTCATAAATGATTACAAATCAGAAATTCCTAGCCAAAAATAATCTGCTTTAATAAGAAATGATTGATTAAAATAAATACCTATTTATCGATCTGTCTATCTATCTTTCTATCTATCTATGTATATGTATATATATATATATATATATACAATCAGCTCACTTTACCATTTGCAGCTTATAACCATTTACCACCAGGGGTCACTACTAACAAAAAGCATCCACTCCACTTCTAAATCTAGCCCCTAGAGTTGAGCAGAAGCATAAGATTCCCCACTGCTTCATTCCATTTCCATTAGATTATAGATGTAAATTGTTTTTGATGGTATGGTCTGTGCAGATTGAAATATTCAGAGCATATTCTGACTTTTAGTTAACACATCTGTAAGCAATTTGGCCATCACTGAATTCAACGTTTATCTCAATCGTAATAGACAAGGATAATGACAAATATAGTTTACAATGTTATTAAGTACATCATTTTATTTAATTGTGTGAATAAAAGGAATCGTCTCCCCGTCGGGGAATTGAACCCCGGTCTGCCGCGTGGCAGGCGGGGATACTGACCACTATACTAACGAGGACATATTGGCTTCAGTTCAACAGTGCTCACCTCCATGAGGTTAGGGCATGCCCTCAATCAATTCACAGTATTGTAATAGGCAGCTTTGCTTCTTTTGGTTAGGAGAAGCAATCTTTTTTCATAAATGATTACAAATCAGAAATTCCTAGCCAAAAATAATCTGCTTTAATAAGAAATGATTGATTAAAATAAATACCTATTTATCGATCTGTCTATCTATCTTTCTATCTATCTATGTATATGTATATATATATATATATATATACAATCAGCTCACTTTACCATTTGCAGCTTATAACCATTTACCACCAGGGGTCACTACTAACAAAAAGCATCCACTCCACTTCTAAATCTAGCCCCTAGAGTTGAGCAGAAGCATAATATTCCCCACTGCTTCATTCCATTTCCATTAGATTATAGATGTAAATTGTTTTTGATGGTATGGTCTGTGCAGATTGAAATATTCAGAGCATATTCTGACTTTTAGTTAACACATCTGTAAGCAATTTGGCCATCACTGAATTCAACGTTTATCTCAATCGTAATAGACAAGGATAATGACAAATATAGTTTACAATGTTATTAAGTACATCATTTTATTTAATTGTGTGAATAAAAGGAATCGTCTCCCCATCGGGGAATTGAACCCCGGTCTCCCGCGTGACAGGCGGGGATACTGACCACTATACTAACGAGGACATATTGTCTTCAGTTCAACAGTGCTCACCTTCATGAGGTTAGGGCATGCCCTCAATCAATTCACAGTATTGTAATAGGCAGCTTTGCTTCTTTTGGTTAGGAGAAGTAATCTTTTTTCATAAATGATTACAAATCAGAAATTCCTAGCCAAAAATAATCTGCTTTAATAAGAAATGATTGATTAAAATAAATACCTATTTATCGATCTGTCTATCTATCTTTCTATCTATCTATGTATATGTATATATATATATATATATATATATATATATATATATATATATATACAATCAGCTCACTTTACCATTTGCAGCTTATAACCATTTACCACCAGGGGTCACTACTAACAAAAAGCATCCACTCCACTTCTAAATCCAGCCCCTAGAGTTGAGCAGAAGCATAAGATTCCCCACTGCTTCATTCCATTTTCCATTAGATTACAGATGTAAATTGTTTTTGATGGTATGGTCTGTGCAGATTGAAATATTCAGTGCATTTTCTGACTTTTAGTTAACACATCTGTAAGCAATTTGGCCATCACTGAATTCAACGTTTATCTCAATCGTAATAGAGAAGGATAATGACAAATATAGTTTACAATGTTATTAAGTACATCATTTTATTTAATTGTGTGAATAAAAGGAATCGTCTCCCCGTCGGGGAATTGAACCCCGGTCTGCCGCGTGGCAGGCGGGGATACTGACCACTATACTAACGAGGACATATTGGCTTCAGTTCAACAGTGCTCACCTCCATGAGGTTAGGGCATGCCCTCAATCAATTCACAGTATTGTAATAGGCAGCTTTGCTTCTTTTGGTTAGGAGAAGCAATCTTTTTTCATAAATGATTACAAATCAGAAATTCCTAGCCAAAAATAATCTGCTTTAATAAGAAATGATTGATTAAAATAAATACCTATTTATCGATCTGTCTATCTATCTTTCTATCTATCTATGTATATGTATATATATATATATATATATACAATCAGCTCACTTTACCATTTGCAGCTTATAACCATTTACCACCAGGGGTCACTACTAACAAAAAGCATCCACTCCACTTCTAAATCTAGCCCCTAGAGTTGAGCAGAAGCATAAGATTCCCCACTGCTTCATTCCATTTCCATTAGATTATAGATGTACATTTTTTTTGATGGTATGGTCTGTGCAGATTGAAATATTCAGAGCATATTCTGACTTTTAGTTAACACATCTGTAAGCAATTTGGCCATCACTGAATTCAACGTTTATCTCAATCGTAATAGACAAGGATAATGACAAATATAGTTTACAATGTTATTAAGTACATCATTTTATTTAATTGTGTGAATAAAAGGAATCGTCTCCCCGTCGGGGAATTGAACCCCGGTCTCCCGCGTGACAGGCGGGGATACTGACCACTATACTAACGAGGACATATTGGCTTCAGTTCAACAGTGCTCACCTTCATGAGGTTAGGGCATGCCCTCAATCAATTCACAGTATTGTAATAGGCAGCTTTGCTTCTTTTGGTTAGGACAAGTAATCTTTTTTCATAAATGATTACAAATCAGAAATTCGTAGCTAAAAATAATCTGCTTTAATAAGAAATGATTGATTAAAATAAATACCTATTTATCGATCTGTCTATCTATCTTTCTATCTATGTATATGTATATATATATATATATATATATATACAATCAGCTCACTTTACCATTTGCAGCTTATAACCATTTACCACCAGGGGTCACTACTAACAAAAAGCATCCACTCCACTTCTAAATCTAGCCCCTAGAGTTGAGCAGAAGCATAATATTCCCCACTGCTTCATTCCATTTCCATTAGATTATAGATGTAAATTGTTTTTGATGGTATGGTCTGTGCAGATTGAAATATTCAGAGCATATTCTGACTTTTAGTTAACACATCTGTAAGCAATTTGGCCATCACTGAATTCAACGTTTATCTCAATCGTAATAGACAAGGATAATGACAAATATAGTTTACAATGTTATTAAGTACATCATTTTATTTAATTGTGTGAATAAAAGGAATCGTCTCCCCATCGGGGAATTGAACCCCGGTCTCCCGCGTGACAGGCGGGGATACTGACCACTATACTAACGAGGACATATTGTCTTCAGTTCAACAGTGCTCACCTTCATGAGGTTAGGGCATGCCCTCAATCAATTCACAGTATTGTAATAGGCAGCTTTGCTTCTTTTGGTTAGGAGAAGTAATCTTTTTTCATAAATGATTACAAATCAGAAATTCCTAGCCAAAAATAATCTGCTTTAATAAGAAATGATTGATTAAAATAAATACCTATTTATCGATCTGTCTATCTATCTTTCTATCTATCTATGTATATGTATATATATATATATATATATATATATATATATATATATACAATCAGCTCACTTTACCATTTGCAGCTTATAACCATTTACCCACCAGGGGTCACTACTAACAAAAAGCATCCACTCCACTTCTAAATCCAGCCCCTAGAGTTGAGCAGAAGCATAAGATTCCCCACTGCTTCATTCCATTTTCCATTAGATTACAGATGTAAATTGTTTTTGATGGTATGGTCTGTGCAGATTGAAATATTCAGTGCATTTTCTGACTTTTAGTTAACACATCTGTAAGCAATTTGGCCATCACTGAATTCAACGTTTATCTCAATCGTAATAGAGAAGGATAATGACAAATATAGTTTACAATGTTATTAAGTACATCATTTTATTTAATTGTGTGAATAAAAGGAATCGTCTCCCCGTCGGGGAATTGAACCCCGGTCTGCCGCGTGGCAGGCGGGGATACTGACCACTATACTAACGAGGACATATTGGCTTCAGTTCAACAGTGCTCACCTCCATGAGGTTAGGGCATGCCCTCAATCAATTCACAGTATTGTAATAGGCAGCTTTGCTTCTTTTGGTTAGGAGAAGCAATCTTTTTTCATAAATGATTACAAATCAGAAATTCCTAGCCAAAAATAATCTGCTTTAATAAGAAATGATTGATTAAAATAAATACCTATTTATCGATCTGTCTATCTATCTTTCTATCTATCTATGTATATGTATATATATATATATATATATACAATCAGCTCACTTTACCATTTGCAGCTTATAACCATTTACCACCAGGGGTCACTACTAACAAAAAGCATCCACTCCACTTCTAAATCTAGCCCCTAGAGTTGAGCAGAAGCATAAGATTCCCCACTGCTTCATTCCATTTCCATTAGATTATAGATGTAAATTGTTTTTGATGGTATGGTCTGTGCAGATTGAAATATTCAGAGCATATTCTGACTTTTAGTTAACACATCTGTAAGCAATTTGGCCATCACTGAATTCAACGTTTATCTCAATCGTAATAGACAAGGATAATGACAAATATAGTTTACAATGTTATTAAGTACATCATTTTATTTAATTGTGTGAATAAAAGGAATCGTCTCCCCATCGGGGAATTGAACCCCGGTCTCCCGAGTGACAGGCGGGGATACTGACCACTATACTAACGAGGACATATTGTCTTCAGTTCAACAGTGCTCACCTTCATGAGGTTAGGGCATGCCCTCAATCAATTCACAGTATTGTAATAGGCAGCTTTGCTTCTTTTGGTTAGGAGAAGTAATCTTTTTTCATAAATGATTACAAATCAGAAATTCCTAGCCAAAAATAATCTGCTTTAATAAGAAATGATTGATTAAAATAAATACCTATTTATCGATCTGTCTATCTATCTTTCTATCTATCTATGTATATGTATATATATATATATATATATACAATCAGCTCACTTTACCATTTGCAGCTTATAACCATTTACCACCAGGGGTCACTACTAACAAAAAGCATCCACTCCACTTCTAAATCTAGCCCCTAGAGTTGAGCAGAAGCATAAGATTCCCCACTGCTTCATTCCATTTCCATTAGATTATAGATGTAAATTGTTTTTGATGGTATGGTCTGTGCAGATTGAAATATTCAGAGCATATTCTGACTTTTAGTTAACACATCTGTAAGCAATTTGGCCATCACTGAATTCAACGTTTATCTCAATCGTAATAGACAAGGATAATGACAAATATAGTTTACAATGTTATTAAGTACATCATTTTATTTAATTGTGTGAATAAAAGGAATCGTCTCCCCGTCGGGGAATTGAACCCCGGTCTCCCGCGTGACAGGCGGGGATACTGACCACTATACTAACGAGGACATATTGGCTTCAGTTCAACAGTGCTCACATCCATGAGGTTAGGGCATGCCCTCAATCAATTCACAGTATTGTAATAGGCAGCTTTGCTTCCTTTGGTTAGGAGAAGCAATCTTTTTTCATAAATGATTACAAATCAGAAATTCCTAGCCAAAAATAATCTGCTTTAATAAGAAATGATTGATTAAAATAAATACCTATCTATCGATCTGTCTATCTATCTTTCTATCTATCTATGTATATGTATATATATATATATATATATACAATCAGCTCACTTTACCATTTGCAGCTTATAACCATTTACCACCAGGGGTCACTACTAACAAAAAGCATCCACTCCACTTCTAAATCTAGCCCCTAGAGTTGAGCAGAAGCATAATATTCCCCACTGCTTCATTCCATTTCCATTAGATTATAGATGTAAATTGTTTTTGATGGTATGGTCTGTGCAGATTGAAATATTCAGAGCATATTCTGACTTTTAGTTAACACATCTGTAAGCAATTTGGCCATCACTGAATTCAACGTTTATCTCAATCGTAATAGACAAGGATAATGACAAATATAGTTTACAATGTTATTAAGTACATCATTTTATTTAATTGTGTGAATAAAAGGAATCGTCTCCCCATCGGGGAATTGAACCCCGGTCTCCCGCGTGACAGGCGGGGATACTGACCACTATACTAACGAGGACATATTGTCTTCAGTTCAACAGTGCTCACCTTCATGAGGTTAGGGCATGCCCTCAATCAATTCACAGTATTGTAATAGGCAGCTTTGCTTCTTTTGGTTAGGAGAAGTAATCTTTTTTCATAAATGATTACAAATCAGAAATTCCTAGCCAAAAATAATCTGCTTTAATAAGAAATGATTGATTAAAATAAATACCTATTTATCGATCTGTCTATCTATCTTTCTATCTATCTATGTATATGTATATATATATATATATATATATATATATATATACAATCAGCTCACTTTACCATTTGCAGCTTATAACCATTTACCACCAGGGGTCACTACTAACAAAAAGCATCCACTCCACTTCTAAATCCAGCCCCTAGAGTTGAGCAGAAGCATAAGATTCCCCACTGCTTCATTCCATTTTCCATTAGATTACAGATGTAAATTGTTTTTGATGGTATGGTCTGTGCAGATTGAAATATTCAGTGCATTTTCTGACTTTTAGTTAACACATCTGTAAGCAATTTGGCCATCACTGAATTCAACGTTTATCTCAATCGTAATAGAGAAGGATAATGACAAATATAGTTTACAATGTTATTAAGTACATCATTTTATTTAATTGTGTGAATAAAAGGAATCGTCTCCCCGTCGGGGAATTGAACCCCGGTCTGCCGCGTGGCAGGCGGGGATACTGACCACTATACTAACGAGGACATATTGGCTTCAGTTCAACAGTGCTCACCTCCATGAGGTTAGGGCATGCCCTCAATCAATTCACAGTATTGTAATAGGCAGCTTTGCTTCTTTTGGTTAGGAGAAGCAATCTTTTTTCATAAATGATTACAAATCAGAAATTCCTAGCCAAAAATAATCTGCTTTAATAAGAAATGATTGATTAAAATAAATACCTATTTATCGATCTGTCTATCTATCTTTCTATCTATCTATGTATATGTATATATATATATATATATATACAATCAGCTCACTTTACCATTTGCAGCTTATAACCATTTACCACCAGGGGTCACTACTAACAAAAAGCATCCACTCCACTTCTAAATCTAGCCCCTAGAGTTGAGCAGAAGCATAAGATTCCCCACTGCTTCATTCCATTTCCATTAGATTATAGATGTACATTTTTTTTGATGGTATGGTCTGTGCAGATTGAAATATTCAGAGCATATTCTGACTTTTAGTTAACACATCTGTAAGCAATTTGGCCATCACTGAATTCAACGTTTATCTCAATCGTAATAGACAAGGATAATGACAAATATAGTTTACAATGTTATTAAGTACATCATTTTATTTAATTGTGTGAATAAAAGGAATCGTCTCCCCGTCGGGGAATTGAACCCCGGTCTCCCGCGTGACAGGCGGGGATACTGACCACTATACTAACGAGGACATATTGGCTTCAGTTCAACAGTGCTCACCTTCATGAGGTTAGGGCATGCCCTCAATCAATTCACAGTATTGTAATAGGCAGCTTTGCTTCTTTTGGTTAGGACAAGTAATCTTTTTTCATAAATGATTACAAATCAGAAATTCGTAGCTAAAAATAATCTGCTTTAATAAGAAATGATTGATTAAAATAAATACCTATTTATCGATCTGTCTATCTATCTTTCTATCTATGTATATGTATATATATATATATATATATATATACAATCAGCTCACTTTACCATTTGCAGCTTATAACCATTTACCACCAGGGGTCACTACTAACAAAAAGCATCCACTCCACTTCTAAATCTAGCCCCTAGAGTTGAGCAGAAGCATAATATTCCCCACTGCTTCATTCCATTTCCATTAGATTATAGATGTAAATTGTTTTTGATGGTATGGTCTGTGCAGATTGAAATATTCAGAGCATATTCTGACTTTTAGTTAACACATCTGTAAGCAATTTGGCCATCACTGAATTCAACGTTTATCTCAATCGTAATAGACAAGGATAATGACAAATATAGTTTACAATGTTATTAAGTACATCATTTTATTTAATTGTGTGAATAAAAGGAATCGTCTCCCCATCGGGGAATTGAACCCCGGTCTCCCGCGTGACAGGCGGGGATACTGACCACTATACTAACGAGGACATATTGTCTTCAGTTCAACAGTGCTCACCTTCATGAGGTTAGGGCATGCCCTCAATCAATTCACAGTATTGTAATAGGCAGCTTTGCTTCTTTTGGTTAGGAGAAGTAATCTTTTTTCATAAATGATTACAAATCAGAAATTCCTAGCCAAAAATAATCTGCTTTAATAAGAAATGATTGATTAAAATAAATACCTATTTATCGATCTGTCTATCTATCTTTCTATCTATCTATGTATATGTATATATATATATATATATATATATATATATATATATACAATCAGCTCACTTTACCATTTGCAGCTTATAACCATTTACCCACCAGGGGTCACTACTAACAAAAAGCATCCACTCCACTTCTAAATCCAGCCCCTAGAGTTGAGCAGAAGCATAAGATTCCCCACTGCTTCATTCCATTTTCCATTAGATTACAGATGTAAATTGTTTTTGATGGTATGGTCTGTGCAGATTGAAATATTCAGTGCATTTTCTGACTTTTAGTTAACACATCTGTAAGCAATTTGGCCATCACTGAATTCAACGTTTATCTCAATCGTAATAGAGAAGGATAATGACAAATATAGTTTACAATGTTATTAAGTACATCATTTTATTTAATTGTGTGAATAAAAGGAATCGTCTCCCCGTCGGGGAATTGAACCCCGGTCTGCCGCGTGGCAGGCGGGGATACTGACCACTATACTAACGAGGACATATTGGCTTCAGTTCAACAGTGCTCACCTCCATGAGGTTAGGGCATGCCCTCAATCAATTCACAGTATTGTAATAGGCAGCTTTGCTTCTTTTGGTTAGGAGAAGCAATCTTTTTTCATAAATGATTACAAATCAGAAATTCCTAGCCAAAAATAATCTGCTTTAATAAGAAATGATTGATTAAAATAAATACCTATTTATCGATCTGTCTATCTATCTTTCTATCTATCTATGTATATGTATATATATATATATATATATACAATCAGCTCACTTTACCATTTGCAGCTTATAACCATTTACCACCAGGGGTCACTACTAACAAAAAGCATCCACTCCACTTCTAAATCTAGCCCCTAGAGTTGAGCAGAAGCATAAGATTCCCCACTGCTTCATTCCATTTCCATTAGATTATAGATGTAAATTGTTTTTGATGGTATGGTCTGTGCAGATTGAAATATTCAGAGCATATTCTGACTTTTAGTTAACACATCTGTAAGCAATTTGGCCATCACTGAATTCAACGTTTATCTCAATCGTAATAGACAAGGATAATGACAAATATAGTTTACAATGTTATTAAGTACATCATTTTATTTAATTGTGTGAATAAAAGGAATCGTCTCCCCATCGGGGAATTGAACCCCGGTCTCCCGAGTGACAGGCGGGGATACTGACCACTATACTAACGAGGACATATTGTCTTCAGTTCAACAGTGCTCACCTTCATGAGGTTAGGGCATGCCCTCAATCAATTCACAGTATTGTAATAGGCAGCTTTGCTTCTTTTGGTTAGGAGAAGTAATCTTTTTTCATAAATGATTACAAATCAGAAATTCCTAGCCAAAAATAATCTGCTTTAATAAGAAATGATTGATTAAAATAAATACCTATTTATCGATCTGTCTATCTATCTTTCTATCTATCTATGTATATGTATATATATATATATATATATACAATCAGCTCACTTTACCATTTGCAGCTTATAACCATTTACCACCAGGGGTCACTACTAACAAAAAGCATCCACTCCACTTCTAAATCTAGCCCCTAGAGTTGAGCAGAAGCATAAGATTCCCCACTGCTTCATTCCATTTCCATTAGATTATAGATGTAAATTTTTTTTGATGGTATGGTCTGTGCAGATTGAAATATTCAGAGCATATTCTGACTTTTAGTTAACACATCTGTAAGCAATTTGGCCATCACTGAATTCAACGTTTATCTCAATCGTAATAGACAAGGATAATGACAAATATAGTTTACAATGTTATTAAGTACATCATTTTATTTAATTGTGTGAATAAAAGGAATCGTCTCCCCGTCGGGGAATTGAACCCCGGTCTCCCGCGTGACAGGCGGGGATACTGACCACTATACTAACGAGGACATATTGGCTTCAGTTCAACAGTGCTCACCTTCATGAGGTTAGGGCATGCCCTCAATCAATTCACAGTATTGTAATAGGCAGCTTTGCTTCTTTTGGTTAGGACAAGTAATCTTTTTTCATAAATGATTACAAATCAGAAATTCGTAGCTAAAAATAATCTGCTTTAATAAGAAATGATTGATTAAAATAAATACCTATTTATCGATCTGTCTATCTATCTTTCTATCTATCTATGTATATGTATATATATATATATATATATATATATACAATCAGCTCACTTTACCATTTGCAGCTTATAACCATTTACCACCAGGGGTCACTACTAACAAAAAGCATCCACTCCACTTCTAAATCTAGCCCCTAGAGTTGAGCAGAAGCATAATATTCCCCACTGCTTCATTCCATTTCCATTAGATTATAGATGTAAATTGTTTTTGATGGTATGGTCTGTGCAGATTGAAATATTCAGAGCATATTCTGACTTTTAGTTAACACATCTGTAAGCAATTTGGCCATCACTGAATTCAACGTTTATCTCAATCGTAATAGACAAGGATAATGACAAATATAGTTTACAATGTTATTAAGTACATCATTTTATTTAATTGTGTGAATAAAAGGAATCGTCTCCCCATCGGGGAATTGAACCCCGGTCTCCCGCGTGACAGGCGGGGATACTGACCACTATACTAACGAGGACATATTGTCTTCAGTTCAACAGTGCTCACCTTCATGAGGTTAGGGCATGCCCTCAATCAATTCACAGTATTGTAATAGGCAGCTTTGCTTCTTTTGGTTAGGAGAAGTAATCTTTTTTCATAAATGATTACAAATCAGAAATTCCTAGCCAAAAATAATCTGCTTTAATAAGAAATGATTGATTAAAATAAATACCTATTTATCGATCTGTCTATCTATCTTTCTATCTATCTATGTATATGTATATATATATATATATATATATATATATATATATATATACAATCAGCTCACTTTACCATTTGCAGCTTATAACCATTTACCCACCAGGGGTCACTACTAACAAAAAGCATCCACTCCACTTCTAAATCCAGCCCCTAGAGTTGAGCAGAAGCATAAGATTCCCCACTGCTTCATTCCATTTTCCATTAGATTACAGATGTAAATTGTTTTTGATGGTATGGTCTGTGCAGATTGAAATATTCAGTGCATTTTCTGACTTTTAGTTAACACATCTGTAAGCAATTTGGCCATCACTGAATTCAACGTTTATCTCAATCGTAATAGAGAAGGATAATGACAAATATAGTTTACAATGTTATTAAGTACATCATTTTATTTAATTGTGTGAATAAAAGGAATCGTCTCCCCGTCGGGGAATTGAACCCCGGTCTGCCGCGTGGCAGGCGGGGATACTGACCACTATACTAACGAGGACATATTGGCTTCAGTTCAACAGTGCTCACCTCCATGAGGTTAGGGCATGCCCTCAATCAATTCACAGTATTGTAATAGGCAGCTTTGCTTCTTTTGGTTAGGAGAAGCAATCTTTTTTCATAAATGATTACAAATCAGAAATTCCTAGCCAAAAATAATCTGCTTTAATAAGAAATGATTGATTAAAATAAATACCTATTTATCGATCTGTCTATCTATCTTTCTATCTATCTATGTATATGTATATATATATATATATATATACAATCAGCTCACTTTACCATTTGCAGCTTATAACCATTTACCACCAGGGGTCACTACTAACAAAAAGCATCCACTCCACTTCTAAATCTAGCCCCTAGAGTTGAGCAGAAGCATAAGATTCCCCACTGCTTCATTCCATTTCCATTAGATTATAGATGTAAATTGTTTTTGATGGTATGGTCTGTGCAGATTGAAATATTCAGAGCATATTCTGACTTTTAGTTAACACATCTGTAAGCAATTTGGCCATCACTGAATTCAACGTTTATCTCAATCGTAATAGACAAGGATAATGACAAATATAGTTTACAATGTTATTAAGTACATCATTTTATTTAATTGTGTGAATAAAAGGAATCGTCTCCCCGTCGGGGAATTGAACCCCGGTCTCCCGCGTGACAGGCGGGGATACTGACCACTATACTAACGAGGACATATTGGCTTCAGTTCAACAGTGCTCACCTCCATGAGGTTAGGGCATGCCCTCAATCAATTCACAGTATTGTAATAGGCAGCTTTGCTTCCTTTGGTTAGGAGAAGCAATCTTTTTTCATAAATGATTACAAATCAGAAATTCCTAGCTAAAAATATTCTGCTTTAATAAGAAATGATTGATTAAAATAAATACCTATTTATCGATCTGTCTATCTATCTTTCTATCTATCTATGTATATGTATATATATATATATATATATATATATATATATATATACAATCAGCTCACTTTACCATTTGCAGCTTATAACCATTTACCACCAGGGGTCACTACTAACAAAAAGCATCCACTCCACTTCTAAATCTAGCCCCTAGAGTTGAGCAGAAGCATAAGATTCCCCACTGCTTCATTCCATTTCCATTAGATTATAGATGTAAATTGTTTTTGATGGTATGGTCTGTGCAGATTGAAATATTCAGAGCATATTCTGACTTTTAGTTAACACATCTGTAAGCAATTTGGCCATCACTGAATTCAACGTTTATCTCAATCGTAATAGAGAAGGATAATGACAAATATAGTTTACAATGTTATTAAGTACATCATTTTATTTAATTGTGTGAATAAAAGGAATCGTCTCCCCGTCGGGGAATTGAACCCCGGTCTGCCGCGTGGCAGGCGGGGATACTGACCACTATACTAACGAGGACATATTGGCTTCAGTTCAACAGTGCTCACCTCCATGAGGTTAGGGCATGCCCTCAATCAATTCACAGTATTGTAATAGGCAGCTTTGCTTCTTTTGGTTAGGAGAAGCAATCTTTTTTCATAAATGATTACAAATCAGAAATTCCTAGCCAAAAATAATCTGCTTTAATAAGAAATGATTGATTAAAATAAATACCTATTTATCGATCTGTCTATCTATCTTTCTATCTATCTATGTATATGTATATATATATATATATATATACAATCAGCTCACTTTACCATTTGCAGCTTATAACCATTTACCACCAGGGGTCACTACTAACAAAAAGCATCCACTCCACTTCTAAATCTAGCCCCTAGAGTTGAGCAGAAGCATAAGATTCCCCACTGCTTCATTCCATTTCCATTAGATTATAGATGTAAATTGTTTTTGATGGTATGGTCTGTGCAGATTGAAATATTCAGAGCATATTCTGACTTTTAGTTAACACATCTGTAAGCAATTTGGCCATCACTGAATTCAACGTTTATCTCAATCGTAATAGACAAGGATAATGACAAATATAGTTTACAATGTTATTAAGTACATCATTTTATTTAATTGTGTGAATAAAAGGAATCGTCTCCCCATCGGGGAATTGAACCCCGGTCTCCCGAGTGACAGGCGGGGATACTGACCACTATACTAACGAGGACATATTGTCTTCAGTTCAACAGTGCTCACCTTCATGAGGTTAGGGCATGCCCTCAATCAATTCACAGTATTGTAATAGGCAGCTTTGCTTCTTTTGGTTAGGAGAAGTAATCTTTTTTCATAAATGATTACAAATCAGAAATTCCTAGCCAAAAATAATCTGCTTTAATAAGAAATGATTGATTAAAATAAATACCTATTTATCGATCTGTCTATCTATCTTTCTATCTATCTATGTATATGTATATATATATATATATATATACAATCAGCTCACTTTACCATTTGCAGCTTATAACCATTTACCACCAGGGGTCACTACTAACAAAAAGCATCCACTCCACTTCTAAATCTAGCCCCTAGAGTTGAGCAGAAGCATAAGATTCCCCACTGCTTCATTCCATTTCCATTAGATTATAGATGTAAATTGTTTTTGATGGTATGGTCTGTGCAGATTGAAATATTCAGAGCATATTCTGACTTTTAGTTAACACATCTGTAAGCAATTTGGCCATCACTGAATTCAACGTTTATCTCAATCGTAATAGACAAGGATAATGACAAATATAGTTTACAATGTTATTAAGTACATCATTTTATTTAATTGTGTGAATAAAAGGAATCGTCTCCCCGTCGGGGAATTGAACCCCGGTCTCCCGCGTGACAGGCGGGGATACTGACCACTATACTAACGAGGACATATTGGCTTCAGTTCAACAGTGCTCACATCCATGAGGTTAGGGCATGCCCTCAATCAATTCACAGTATTGTAATAGGCAGCTTTGCTTCCTTTGGTTAGGAGAAGCAATCTTTTTTCATAAATGATTACAAATCAGAAATTCCTAGCCAAAAATAATCTGCTTTAATAAGAAATGATTGATTAAAATAAATACCTATCTATCGATCTGTCTATCTATCTTTCTATCTATCTATGTATATGTATATATATATATATATATATATATATATACTATCAGCTCACTTTACCATTTGCAGCTTATAACCATTTACCACCAGGGGTCACTACTAACAAAAAGCATCCACTCCACTTCTAAATCTAGCCCCTAGAGTTGAGCAGAAGCATAAGATTCCCCACTGCTTCATTCCATTTCCATTAGATTATAGATGTAAATTTTTTTTGATGGTATGGTCTGTGCAGATTGAAATATTCAGAGCATATTCTGACTTTTAGTTAACACATCTGTAAGCAATTTGGCCATCACTGAATTCAACGTTTATCTCAATCGTAATAGACAAGGATAATGACAAATATAGTTTACAATGTTATTAAGTACATCATTTTATTTAATTGTGTGAATAAAAGGAATCGTCTCCCCGTCGGGGAATTGAACCCCGGTCTCCCGCGTGACAGGCGGGGATACTGACCACTATACTAACGAGGACATATTGGCTTCAGTTCAACAGTGCTCACCTTCATGAGGTTAGGGCATGCCCTCAATCAATTCACAGTATTGTAATAGGCAGCTTTGCTTCTTTTGGTTAGGACAAGTAATCTTTTTTCATAAATGATTACAAATCAGAAATTCGTAGCTAAAAATAATCTGCTTTAATAAGAAATGATTGATTAAAATAAATACCTATTTATCGATCTGTCTATCTATCTTTCTATCTATCTATGTATATGTATATATATATATATATATATATATATATACAATCAGCTCACTTTACCATTTGCAGCTTATAACCATTTACCACCAGGGGTCACTACTAACAAAAAGCATCCACTCCACTTCTAAATCTAGCCCCTAGAGTTGAGCAGAAGCATAATATTCCCCACTGCTTCATTCCATTTCCATTAGATTATAGATGTAAATTGTTTTTGATGGTATGGTCTGTGCAGATTGAAATATTCAGAGCATATTCTGACTTTTAGTTAACACATCTGTAAGCAATTTGGCCATCACTGAATTCAACGTTTATCTCAATCGTAATAGACAAGGATAATGACAAATATAGTTTACAATGTTATTAAGTACATCATTTTATTTAATTGTGTGAATAAAAGGAATCGTCTCCCCATCGGGGAATTGAACCCCGGTCTCCCGCGTGACAGGCGGGGATACTGACCACTATACTAACGAGGACATATTGTCTTCAGTTCAACAGTGCTCACCTTCATGAGGTTAGGGCATGCCCTCAATCAATTCACAGTATTGTAATAGGCAGCTTTGCTTCTTTTGGTTAGGAGAAGTAATCTTTTTTCATAAATGATTACAAATCAGAAATTCCTAGCCAAAAATAATCTGCTTTAATAAGAAATGATTGATTAAAATAAATACCTATTTATCGATCTGTCTATCTATCTTTCTATCTATCTATGTATATGTATATATATATATATATATATATATATATATATATATATATACAATCAGCTCACTTTACCATTTGCAGCTTATAACCATTTACCCACCAGGGGTCACTACTAACAAAAAGCATCCACTCCACTTCTAAATCCAGCCCCTAGAGTTGAGCAGAAGCATAAGATTCCCCACTGCTTCATTCCATTTTCCATTAGATTACAGATGTAAATTGTTTTTGATGGTATGGTCTGTGCAGATTGAAATATTCAGTGCATTTTCTGACTTTTAGTTAACACATCTGTAAGCAATTTGGCCATCACTGAATTCAACGTTTATCTCAATCGTAATAGAGAAGGATAATGACAAATATAGTTTACAATGTTATTAAGTACATCATTTTATTTAATTGTGTGAATAAAAGGAATCGTCTCCCCGTCGGGGAATTGAACCCCGGTCTGCCGCGTGGCAGGCGGGGATACTGACCACTATACTAACGAGGACATATTGGCTTCAGTTCAACAGTGCTCACCTCCATGAGGTTAGGGCATGCCCTCAATCAATTCACAGTATTGTAATAGGCAGCTTTGCTTCTTTTGGTTAGGAGAAGCAATCTTTTTTCATAAATGATTACAAATCAGAAATTCCTAGCCAAAAATAATCTGCTTTAATAAGAAATGATTGATTAAAATAAATACCTATTTATCGATCTGTCTATCTATCTTTCTATCTATCTATGTATATGTATATATATATATATATATATATACAATCAGCTCACTTTACCATTTGCAGCTTATAACCATTTACCACCAGGGGTCACTACTAACAAAAAGCATCCACTCCACTTCTAAATCTAGCCCCTAGAGTTGAGCAGAAGCATAAGATTCCCCACTGCTTCATTCCATTTCCATTAGATTATAGATGTAAATTGTTTTTGATGGTATGGTCTGTGCAGATTGAAATATTCAGAGCATATTCTGACTTTTAGTTAACACATCTGTAAGCAATTTGGCCATCACTGAATTCAACGTTTATCTCAATCGTAATAGACAAGGATAATGACAAATATAGTTTACAATGTTATTAAGTACATCATTTTATTTAATTGTGTGAATAAAAGGAATCGTCTCCCCATCGGGGAATTGAACCCCGGTCTCCCGAGTGACAGGCGGGGATACTGACCACTATACTAACGAGGACATATTGTCTTCAGTTCAACAGTGCTCACCTTCATGAGGTTAGGGCATGCCCTCAATCAATTCACAGTATTGTAATAGGCAGCTTTGCTTCTTTTGGTTAGGAGAAGTAATCTTTTTTCATAAATGATTACAAATCAGAAATTCCTAGCCAAAAATAATCTGCTTTAATAAGAAATGATTGATTAAAATAAATACCTATTTATCGATCTGTCTATCTATCTTTCTATCTATCTATGTATATGTATATATATATATATATATATACAATCAGCTCACTTTACCATTTGCAGCTTATAACCATTTACCACCAGGGGTCACTACTAACAAAAAGCATCCACTCCACTTCTAAATCTAGCCCCTAGAGTTGAGCAGAAGCATAAGATTCCCCACTGCTTCATTCCATTTCCATTAGATTATAGATGTAAATTGTTTTTGATGGTATGGTCTGTGCAGATTGAAATATTCAGAGCATATTCTGACTTTTAGTTAACACATCTGTAAGCAATTTGGCCATCACTGAATTCAACGTTTATCTCAATCGTAATAGACAAGGATAATGACAAATATAGTTTACAATGTTATTAAGTACATCATTTTATTTAATTGTGTGAATAAAAGGAATCGTCTCCCCGTCGGGGAATTGAACCCCGGTCTCCCGCGTGACAGGCGGGGATACTGACCACTATACTAACGAGGACATATTGGCTTCAGTTCAACAGTGCTCACATCCATGAGGTTAGGGCATGCCCTCAATCAATTCACAGTATTGTAATAGGCAGCTTTGCTTCCTTTGGTTAGGAGAAGCAATCTTTTTTCATAAATGATTACAAATCAGAAATTCCTAGCCAAAAATAATCTGCTTTAATAAGAAATGATTGATTAAAATAAATACCTATCTATCGATCTGTCTATCTATCTTTCTATCTATCTATGTATATGTATATATATATATATATATATATATATATACTATCAGCTCACTTTACCATTTGCAGCTTATAACCATTTACCACCAGGGGTCACTACTAACAAAAAGCATCCACTCCACTTCTAAATCTAGCCCCTAGAGTTGAGCAGAAGCATAAGATTCCCCACTGCTTCATTCCATTTCCATTAGATTATAGATGTAAATTTTTTTTGATGGTATGGTCTGTGCAGATTGAAATATTCAGAGCATATTCTGACTTTTAGTTAACACATCTGTAAGCAATTTGGCCATCACTGAATTCAACGTTTATCTCAATCGTAATAGACAAGGATAATGACAAATATAGTTTACAATGTTATTAAGTACATCATTTTATTTAATTGTGTGAATAAAAGGAATCGTCTCCCCGTCGGGGAATTGAACCCCGGTCTCCCGCGTGACAGGCGGGGATACTGACCACTATACTAACGAGGACATATTGGCTTCAGTTCAACAGTGCTCACCTTCATGAGGTTAGGGCATGCCCTCAATCAATTCACAGTATTGTAATAGGCAGCTTTGCTTCTTTTGGTTAGGACAAGTAATCTTTTTTCATAAATGATTACAAATCAGAAATTCGTAGCTAAAAATAATCTGCTTTAATAAGAAATGATTGATTAAAATAAATACCTATTTATCGATCTGTCTATCTATCTTTCTATCTATCTATGTATATGTATATATATATATATATATATATATACAATCAGCTCACTTTACCATTTGCAGCTTATAACCATTTACCACCAGGGGTCACTACTAACAAAAAGCATCCACTCCACTTCTAAATCTAGCCCCTAGAGTTGAGCAGAAGCATAATATTCCCCACTGCTTCATTCCATTTCCATTAGATTATAGATGTAAATTGTTTTTGATGGTATGGTCTGTGCAGATTGAAATATTCAGAGCATATTCTGACTTTTAGTTAACACATCTGTAAGCAATTTGGCCATCACTGAATTCAACGTTTATCTCAATCGTAATAGACAAGGATAATGACAAATATAGTTTACAATGTTATTAAGTACATCATTTTATTTAATTGTGTGAATAAAAGGAATCGTCTCCCCATCGGGGAATTGAACCCCGGTCTCCCGCGTGACAGGCGGGGATACTGACCACTATACTAACGAGGACATATTGTCTTCAGTTCAACAGTGCTCACCTTCATGAGGTTAGGGCATGCCCTCAATCAATTCACAGTATTGTAATAGGCAGCTTTGCTTCTTTTGGTTAGGAGAAGTAATCTTTTTTCATAAATGATTACAAATCAGAAATTCCTAGCCAAAAATAATCTGCTTTAATAAGAAATGATTGATTAAAATAAATACCTATTTATCGATCTGTCTATCTATCTTTCTATCTATCTATGTATATGTATATATATATATATATATATATATATATATATACAATCAGCTCACTTTACCATTTGCAGCTTATAACCATTTACCACCAGGGGTCACTACTAACAAAAAGCATCCACTCCACTTCTAAATCCAGCCCCTAGAGTTGAGCAGAAGCATAAGATTCCCCACTGCTTCATTCCATTTTCCATTAGATTACAGATGTAAATTGTTTTTGATGGTATGGTCTGTGCAGATTGAAATATTCAGTGCATTTTCTGACTTTTAGTTAACACATCTGTAAGCAATTTGGCCATCACTGAATTCAACGTTTATCTCAATCGTAATAGAGAAGGATAATGACAAATATAGTTTACAATGTTATTAAGTACATCATTTTATTTAATTGTGTGAATAAAAGGAATCGTCTCCCCGTCGGGGAATTGAACCCCGGTCTGCCGCGTGGCAGGCGGGGATACTGACCACTATACTAACGAGGACATATTGGCTTCAGTTCAACAGTGCTCACCTCCATGAGGTTAGGGCATGCCCTCAATCAATTCACAGTATTGTAATAGGCAGCTTTGCTTCTTTTGGTTAGGAGAAGCAATCTTTTTTCATAAATGATTACAAATCAGAAATTCCTAGCCAAAAATAATCTGCTTTAATAAGAAATGATTGATTAAAATAAATACCTATTTATCGATCTGTCTATCTATCTTTCTATCTATCTATGTATATGTATATATATATATATATATATACAATCAGCTCACTTTACCATTTGCAGCTTATAACCATTTACCACCAGGGGTCACTACTAACAAAAAGCATCCACTCCACTTCTAAATCTAGCCCCTAGAGTTGAGCAGAAGCATAAGATTCCCCACTGCTTCATTCCATTTCCATTAGATTATAGATGTAAATTTTTTTTGATGGTATGGTCTGTGCAGATTGAAATATTCAGAGCATATTCTGACTTTTAGTTAACACATCTGTAAGCAATTTGGCCATCACTGAATTCAACGTTTATCTCAATCGTAATAGACAAGGATAATGACAAATATAGTTTACAATGTTATTAAGTACATCATTTTATTTAATTGTGTGAATAAAAGGAATCGTCTCCCCGTCGGGGAATTGAACCCCGGTCTCCCGCGTGACAGGCGGGGATACTGACCACTATACTAACGAGGACATATTGGCTTCAGTTCAACAGTGCTCACCTTCATGAGGTTAGGGCATGCCCTCAATCAATTCACAGTATTGTAATAGGCAGCTTTGCTTCTTTTGGTTAGGACAAGTAATCTTTTTTCATAAATGATTACAAATCAGAAATTCGTAGCTAAAAATAATCTGCTTTAATAAGAAATGATTGATTAAAATAAATACCTATTTATCGATCTGTCTATCTATCTTTCTATCTATGTATATGTATATATATATATATATATATATATACAATCAGCTCACTTTACCATTTGCAGCTTATAACCATTTACCACCAGGGGTCACTACTAACAAAAAGCATCCACTCCACTTCTAAATCTAGCCCCTAGAGTTGAGCAGAAGCATAATATTCCCCACTGCTTCATTCCATTTCCATTAGATTATAGATGTAAATTGTTTTTGATGGTATGGTCTGTGCAGATTGAAATATTCAGAGCATATTCTGACTTTTAGTTAACACATCTGTAAGCAATTTGGCCATCACTGAATTCAACGTTTATCTCAATCGTAATAGACAAGGATAATGACAAATATAGTTTACAATGTTATTAAGTACATCATTTTATTTAATTGTGTGAATAAAAGGAATCGTCTCCCCATCGGGGAATTGAACCCCGGTCTCCCGCGTGACAGGCGGGGATACTGACCACTATACTAACGAGGACATATTGTCTTCAGTTCAACAGTGCTCACCTTCATGAGGTTAGGGCATGCCCTCAATCAATTCACAGTATTGTAATAGGCAGCTTTGCTTCTTTTGGTTAGGAGAAGTAATCTTTTTTCATAAATGATTACAAATCAGAAATTCCTAGCCAAAAATAATCTGCTTTAATAAGAAATGATTGATTAAAATAAATACCTATTTATCGATCTGTCTATCTATCTTTCTATCTATCTATGTATATGTATATATATATATATATATATATATATATATATATATATATATATACAATCAGCTCACTTTACCATTTGCAGCTTATAACCATTTACCCACCAGGGGTCACTACTAACAAAAAGCATCCACTCCACTTCTAAATCCAGCCCCTAGAGTTGAGCAGAAGCATAAGATTCCCCACTGCTTCATTCCATTTTCCATTAGATTACAGATGTAAATTGTTTTTGATGGTATGGTCTGTGCAGATTGAAATATTCAGTGCATTTTCTGACTTTTAGTTAACACATCTGTAAGCAATTTGGCCATCACTGAATTCAACGTTTATCTCAATCGTAATAGAGAAGGATAATGACAAATATAGTTTACAATGTTATTAAGTACATCATTTTATTTAATTGTGTGAATAAAAGGAATCGTCTCCCCGTCGGGGAATTGAACCCCGGTCTGCCGCGTGGCAGGCGGGGATACTGACCACTATACTAACGAGGACATATTGGCTTCAGTTCAACAGTGCTCACCTCCATGAGGTTAGGGCATGCCCTCAATCAATTCACAGTATTGTAATAGGCAGCTTTGCTTCTTTTGGTTAGGAGAAGCAATCTTTTTTCATAAATGATTACAAATCAGAAATTCCTAGCCAAAAATAATCTGCTTTAATAAGAAATGATTGATTAAAATAAATACCTATTTATCGATCTGTCTATCTATCTTTCTATCTATCTATGTATATGTATATATATATATATATATATACAATCAGCTCACTTTACCATTTGCAGCTTATAACCATTTACCACCAGGGGTCACTACTAACAAAAAGCATCCACTCCACTTCTAAATCTAGCCCCTAGAGTTGAGCAGAAGCATAAGATTCCCCACTGCTTCATTCCATTTCCATTAGATTATAGATGTAAATTGTTTTTGATGGTATGGTCTGTGCAGATTGAAATATTCAGAGCATATTCTGACTTTTAGTTAACACATCTGTAAGCAATTTGGCCATCACTGAATTCAACGTTTATCTCAATCGTAATAGACAAGGATAATGACAAATATAGTTTACAATGTTATTAAGTACATCATTTTATTTAATTGTGTGAATAAAAGGAATCGTCTCCCCATCGGGGAATTGAACCCCGGTCTCCCGAGTGACAGGCGGGGATACTGACCACTATACTAACGAGGACATATTGTCTTCAGTTCAACAGTGCTCACCTTCATGAGGTTAGGGCATGCCCTCAATCAATTCACAGTATTGTAATAGGCAGCTTTGCTTCTTTTGGTTAGGAGAAGTAATCTTTTTTCATAAATGATTACAAATCAGAAATTCCTAGCCAAAAATAATCTGCTTTAATAAGAAATGATTGATTAAAATAAATACCTATTTATCGATCTGTCTATCTATCTTTCTATCTATCTATGTATATGTATATATATATATATATATATACAATCAGCTCACTTTACCATTTGCAGCTTATAACCATTTACCACCAGGGGTCACTACTAACAAAAAGCATCCACTCCACTTCTAAATCTAGCCCCTAGAGTTGAGCAGAAGCATAAGATTCCCCACTGCTTCATTCCATTTCCATTAGATTATAGATGTAAATTGTTTTTGATGGTATGGTCTGTGCAGATTGAAATATTCAGAGCATATTCTGACTTTTAGTTAACACATCTGTAAGCAATTTGGCCATCACTGAATTCAACGTTTATCTCAATCGTAATAGACAAGGATAATGACAAATATAGTTTACAATGTTATTAAGTACATCATTTTATTTAATTGTGTGAATAAAAGGAATCGTCTCCCCGTCGGGGAATTGAACCCCGGTCTCCCGCGTGACAGGCGGGGATACTGACCACTATACTAACGAGGACATATTGGCTTCAGTTCAACAGTGCACACATCCATGAGGTTAGGGCATGCCCTCAATCAATTCACAGTATTGTAATAGGCAGCTTTGCTTCCTTTGGTTAGGAGAAGCAATCTTTTTTCATAAATGATTACAAATCAGAAATTCCTAGCCAAAAATAATCTGCTTTAATAAGAAATGATTGATTAAAATAAATACCTATCTATCGATCTGTCTATCTATCTTTCTATCTATCTATGTATATGTATATATATATATATATATATATATATATACTATCAGCTCACTTTACCATTTGCAGCTTATAACCATTTACCACCAGGGGTCACTACTAACAAAAAGCATCCACTCCACTTCTAAATCTAGCCCCTAGAGTTGAGCAGAAGCATAAGATTCCCCACTGCTTCATTCCATTTCCATTAGATTATAGATGTAAATTTTTTTTGATGGTATGGTCTGTGCAGATTGAAATATTCAGAGCATATTCTGACTTTTAGTTAACACATCTGTAAGCAATTTGGCCAATCACTGAATACAACGTTTATCTCAATCGTAATAGACAAGGATAATGACAAATATAGTTTACAATGTTATTAAGTACATCATTTTATTTAATTGTGTGAATAAAAGGAATCGTCTCCCCGTCGGGGAATTGAACCCCGGTCTCCCGCGTGACAGGCGGGGATACTGACCACTATACTAACGAGGACATATTGGCTTCAGTTCAACAGTGCTCACCTTCATGAGGTTAGGGCATGCCCTCAATCAATTCACAGTATTGTAATAGGCAGCTTTGCTTCTTTTGGTTAGGACAAGTAATCTTTTTTCATAAATGATTACAAATCAGAAATTCGTAGCTAAAAATAATCTGCTTTAATAAGAAATGATTGATTAAAATAAATACCTATTTATCGATCTGTCTATCTATCTTTCTATCTATCTATGTATATGTATATATATATATATATATATATATACAATCAGCTCACTTTACCATTTGCAGCTTATAACCATTTACCACCAGGGGTCACTACTAACAAAAAGCATCCACTCCACTTCTAAATCTAGCCCCTAGAGTTGAGCAGAAGCATAATATTCCCCACTGCTTCATTCCATTTCCATTAGATTATAGATTTAAATTGTTTTTGATGGTATGGTCTGTGCAGATTGAAATATTCAGAGCATATTCTGACTTTTAGTTAACACATCTGTAAGCAATTTGGCCATCACTGAATTCAACGTTTATCTCAATCGTAATAGACAAGGATAATGACAAATATAGTTTACAATGTTATTAAGTACATCATTTTATTTAATTGTGTGAATAAAAGGAATCGTCTCCCCATCGGGGAATTGAACCCCGGTCTCCCGCGTGACAGGCGGGGATACTGACCACTATACTAACGAGGACATATTGTCTTCAGTTCAACAGTGCTCACCTTCATGAGGTTAGGGCATGCCCTCAATCAATTCACAGTATTGTAATAGGCAGCTTTGCTTCTTTTGGTTAGGAGAAGTAATCTTTTTTCATAAATGATTACAAATCAGAAATTCCTAGCCAAAAATAATCTGCTTTAATAAGAAATGATTGATTAAAATAAATACCTATTTATCGATCTGTCTATCTATCTTTCTATCTATCTATGTATATGTATATATATATATATATATATATATATATATATATATACAATCAGCTCACTTTACCATTTGCAGCTTATAACCATTTACCACCAGGGGTCACTACTAACAAAAAGCATCCACTCCACTTCTAAATCCAGCCCCTAGAGTTGAGCAGAAGCATAAGATTCCCCACTGCTTCATTCCATTTTCCATTAGATTACAGATGTAAATTGTTTTTGATGGTATGGTCTGTGCAGATTGAAATATTCAGTGCATTTTCTGACTTTTAGTTAACACATCTGTAAGCAATTTGGCCATCACTGAATTCAACGTTTATCTCAATCGTAATAGAGAAGGATAATGACAAATATAGTTTACAATGTTATTAAGTACATCATTTTATTTAATTGTGTGAATAAAAGGAATCGTCTCCCCGTCGGGGAATTGAACCCCGGTCTGCCGCGTGGCAGGCGGGGATACTGACCACTATACTAACGAGGACATATTGGCTTCAGTTCAACAGTGCTCACCTCCATGAGGTTAGGGCATGCCCTCAATCAATTCACAGTATTGTAATAGGCAGCTTTGCTTCTTTTGGTTAGGAGAAGCAATCTTTTTTCATAAATGATTACAAATCAGAAATTCCTAGCCAAAAATAATCTGCTTTAATAAGAAATGATTGATTAAAATAAATACCTATTTATCGATCTGTCTATCTATCTTTCTATCTATCTATGTATATGTATATATATATATATATATATATATATACAATCAGCTCACTTTACCATTTGCAGCTTATAACCATTTACCACCAGGGGTCACTAATAACAAAAAGCATCCACTCCACTTCTAAATCTAGCCCCTAGAGTTGAGCAGAAGCATAATATTCCCCACTGCTTCATTCCATTTCCATTAGATTATAGATGTAAATTGTTTTTGATGGTATGGTCTGTGCAGATTGAAATATTCAGAGCATATTCTGACTTTTAGTTAACACATCTGTAAGCAATTTGGCCATCACTGAATTCAACGTTTATCTCAATCGTAATAGACAAGGATAATGACAAATATAGTTTACAATGTTATTAAGTACATCATTTTATTTAATTGTGTGAATAAAAGGAATCGTCTCCCCGTCGGGGAATTGAACCCCGGTCTCCCGCGTGACAGGCGGGGATACTGACCACTATACTAACGAGGACATATTGTCTTCAGTTCAACAGTGCTCACCTTCATGAGGTTAGGGCATGCCCTCAATCAATTCACAGTATTGTAATAGGCAGCTTTGCTTCTTTTGGTTAGGAGAAGTAATCTTTTTTCATAAATGATTACAAATCAGAAATTCCTAGCCAAAAATAATCTGCTTTAATAAGAAATGATTGATTAAAATAAATACCTATTTATCGATCTGTCTATCTATCTTTCTATCTATCTATGTATATGTATATATATATATATATATATACAATCAGCTCACTTTACCATTTGCAGCTTATAACCATTTACCACCAGGGGTCACTACTAACAAAAAGCATCCACTCCACTTCTAAATCTAGCCCCTAGAGTTGAGCAGAAGCATAAGATTCCCCACTGCTTCATTCCATTTCCATTAGATTATAGATGTAAATTGTTTTTGATGGTATGGTCTGTGCAGATTGAAATATTCAGAGCATATTTTGACTTTTAGTTAACACATCTGTAAGCAATTTGGCCATCACTGAATTCAACGTTTATCTCAATCGTAATAGACAAGGATAATGACAAATATAGTTTACAATGTTATTAAGTACATCATTTTATTTAATTGTGTGAATAAAAGGAATCGTCTCCCCGTCGGGGAATTGAACCCCGGTCTCCCGCGTGACAGGCAGGGATACTGACCACTATACTAACGAGGACATATTGTCTTCAGTTCAACAGTGCTCACCTTCATGAGGTTAGGGCATGCCCTCAATCAATTCACAGTATTGTAATAGGCAGCTTTGCTTCTTTTGGTTAGGAGAAGTAATCTTTTTTCATAAATGATTACAAATCAGAAATTCCTAGCCAAAAATAATCTGCTTTAATAAGAAATGATTGATTAAAATAAATACCTATTTATCGATCTGTCTATCTATCTTTCTATCTATCTATGTATATGTATATATATATATATATATATACAATCAGCTCACTTTACCATTTGCAGCTTATAACCATTAACCACCAGGGGTCACTACTAACAAAAAGCATCCACTCCACTTCTAAATCTAGCCCCTAGAGTTGAGCAGAAGCATAAGATTCCCCACTGCTTCATTCCATTTCCATTAGATTATAGATGTAAATTGTTTTTGATGGTATGGTCTGTGCAGATTGAAATATTCAGAGCATATTCTGACTTTTAGTTAACACATCTGTAAGCAATTTGGCCATCACTGAATTCAACGTTTATCTCAATCGTAATAGACAAGGATAATGACAAATATAGTTTACAATGTTATTAAGTACATCATTTTATTTAATTGTGTGAATAAAAGGAATCGTCTCCCCGTCGGGGAATTGAACCCCGGTCTCCCGCGTGACAGGCGGGGATACTGACCACTATACTAACGAGGACATATTGGCTTCAGTTCAACAGTGCTCACATCCATGAGGTTAGGGCATGCCCTCAATCAATTCACAGTATTGTAATAGGCAGCTTTGCTTCCTTTGGTTAGGAGAAGCAATCTTTTTTCATAAATGATTACAAATCAGAAATTCCTAGCCAAAAATAATCTGCTTTAATAAGAAATGATTGATTAAAATAAATACCTATCTATCGATCTGTCTATCTATCTTTCTATCTATCTATGTATATGTATATATATATATATATATATATATACAATCAGCTCACTTTACCATTTGCAGCTTATAACCATTTACCACCAGGGGTCACTACTAACAAAAAGCATCCACTCCACTTCTAAATCTAGCCCCTAGAGTTGAGCAGAAGCATAATATTCCCCACTGCTTCATTCCATTTCCATTAGATTATAGATGTAAATTGTTTTTGATGGTATGGTCTGTGCAGATTGAAATATTCAGAGCATATTCTGACTTTTAGTTAACACATCTGTAAGCAATTTGGCCATCACTGAATTCAACGTTTATCTCAATCGTAATAGACAAGGATAATGACAAATATAGTTTACAATGTTATTAAGTACATCATTTTATTTAATTGTGTGAATAAAAGGAATCGTCTCCCCATCGGGGAATTGAACCCCGGTCTCCCGCGTGACAGGCGGGGATACTGACCACTATACTAACGAGGACATATTGTCTTCAGTTCAACAGTGCTCACCTTCATGAGGTTAGGGCATGCCCTCAATCAATTCACAGTATTGTAATAGGCAGCTTTGCTTCTTTTGGTTAGGAGAAGTAATCTTTTTTCATAAATGATTACAAATCAGAAATTCCTAGCCAAAAATAATCTGCTTTAATAAGAAATGATTGATTAAAATAAATACCTATTTATCGATCTGTCTATCTATCTTTCTATCTATCTATGTATATGTATATATATATATATATATATATATATACAATCAGCTCACTTTACCATTTGCAGCTTATAACCATTTACCACCAGGGGTCACTAATAACAAAAAGCATCCACTCCACTTCTAAATCTAGCCCCTAGAGTTGAGCAGAAGCATAATATTCCCCACTGCTTCATTCCATTTCCATTAGATTATAGATGTAAATTGTTTTTGATGGTATGGTCTGTGCAGATTGAAATATTCAGAGCATATTCTGACTTTTAGTTAACACATCTGTAAGCAATTTGGCCATCACTGAATTCAACGTTTATCTCAATCGTAATAGACAAGGATAATGACAAATATAGTTTACAATGTTATTAAGTACATCATTTTATTTAATTGTGTGAATAAAAGGAATCGTCTCCCCGTCGGGGAATTGAACCCCGGTCTCCCGCGTGACAGGCGGGGATACTGACCACTATACTAACGAGGACATATTGTCTTCAGTTCAACAGTGCTCACCTTCATGAGGTTAGGGCATGCCCTCAATCAATTCACAGTATTGTAATAGGCAGCTTTGCTTCTTTTGGTTAGGAGAAGTAATCTTTTTTCATAAATGATTACAAATCAGAAATTCCTAGCCAAAAATAATCTGCTTTAATAAGAAATGATTGATTAAAATAAATACCTATTTATCGATCTGTCTATCTATCTTTCTATCTATCTATGTATATGTATATATATATATATATATATACAATCAGCTCACTTTACCATTTGCAGCTTATAACCATTTACCACCAGGGGTCACTACTAACAAAAAGCATCCACTCCACTTCTAAATCTAGCCCCTAGAGTTGAGCAGAAGCATAAGATTCCCCACTGCTTCATTCCATTTCCATTAGATTATAGATGTAAATTGTTTTTGATGGTATGGTCTGTGCAGATTGAAATATTCAGAGCATATTTTGACTTTTAGTTAACACATCTGTAAGCAATTTGGCCATCACTGAATTCAACGTTTATCTCAATCGTAATAGACAAGGATAATGACAAATATAGTTTACAATGTTATTAAGTACATCATTTTATTTAATTGTGTGAATAAAAGGAATCGTCTCCCCGTCGGGGAATTGAACCCCGGTCTCCCGCGTGACAGGCAGGGATACTGACCACTATACTAACGAGGACATATTGTCTTCAGTTCAACAGTGCTCACCTTCATGAGGTTAGGGCATGCCCTCAATCAATTCACAGTATTGTAATAGGCAGCTTTGCTTCTTTTGGTTAGGAGAAGTAATCTTTTTTCATAAATGATTACAAATCAGAAATTCCTAGCCAAAAATAATCTGCTTTAATAAGAAATGATTGATTAAAATAAATACCTATTTATCGATCTGTCTATCTATCTTTCTATCTATCTATGTATATGTATATATATATATATATATATACAATCAGCTCACTTTACCATTTGCAGCTTATAACCATTAACCACCAGGGGTCACTACTAACAAAAAGCATCCACTCCACTTCTAAATCTAGCCCCTAGAGTTGAGCAGAAGCATAAGATTCCCCACTGCTTCATTCCATTTCCATTAGATTATAGATGTAAATTGTTTTTGATGGTATGGTCTGTGCAGATTGAAATATTCAGAGCATATTCTGACTTTTAGTTAACACATCTGTAAGCAATTTGGCCATCACTGAATTCAACGTTTATCTCAATCGTAATAGACAAGGATAATGACAAATATAGTTTACAATGTTATTAAGTACATCATTTTATTTAATTGTGTGAATAAAAGGAATCGTCTCCCCGTCGGGGAATTGAACCCCGGTCTCCCGCGTGACAGGCGGGGATACTGACCACTATACTAACGAGGACATATTGGCTTCAGTTCAACAGTGCTCACATCCATGAGGTTAGGGCATGCCCTCAATCAATTCACAGTATTGTAATAGGCAGCTTTGCTTCCTTTGGTTAGGAGAAGCAATCTTTTTTCATAAATGATTACAAATCAGAAATTCCTAGCCAAAAATAATCTGCTTTAATAAGAAATGATTGATTAAAATAAATACCTATCTATCGATCTGTCTATCTATCTTTCTATCTATCTATGTATATGTATATATATATATATATATATATATACAATCAGCTCACTTTACCATTTGCAGCTTATAACCATTTACCACCAGGGGTCACTACTAACAAAAAGCATCCACTCCACTTCTAAATCTAGCCCCTAGAGTTGAGCAGAAGCATAATATTCCCCACTGCTTCATTCCATTTCCATTAGATTATAGATGTAAATTGTTTTTGATGGTATGGTCTGTGCAGATTGAAATATTCAGAGCATATTCTGACTTTTAGTTAACACATCTGTAAGCAATTTGGCCATCACTGAATTCAACGTTTATCTCAATCGTAATAGACAAGGATAATGACAAATATAGTTTACAATGTTATTAAGTACATCATTTTATTTAATTGTGTGAATAAAAGGAATCGTCTCCCCATCGGGGAATTGAACCCCGGTCTCCCGCGTGACAGGCGGGGATACTGACCACTATACTAACGAGGACATATTGTCTTCAGTTCAACAGTGCTCACCTTCATGAGGTTAGGGCATGCCCTCAATCAATTCACAGTATTGTAATAGGCAGCTTTGCTTCTTTTGGTTAGGAGAAGTAATCTTTTTTCATAAATGATTACAAATCAGAAATTCCTAGCCAAAAATAATCTGCTTTAATAAGAAATGATTGATTAAAATAAATACCTATTTATCGATCTGTCTATCTATCTTTCTATCTATCTATGTATATGTATATATATATATATATATATATATATATATATATATACAATCAGCTCACTTTACCATTTGCAGCTTATAACCATTTACCACCAGGGGTCACTACTAACAAAAAGCATCCACTCCACTTCTAAATCCAGCCCCTAGAGTTGAGCAGAAGCATAAGATTCCCCACTGCTTCATTCCATTTTCCATTAGATTACAGATGTAAATTGTTTTTGATGGTATGGTCTGTGCAGATTGAAATATTCAGTGCATTTTCTGACTTTTAGTTAACACATCTGTAAGCAATTTGGCCATCACTGAATTCAACGTTTATCTCAATCGTAATAGAGAAGGATAATGACAAATATAGTTTACAATGTTATTAAGTACATCATTTTATTTAATTGTGTGAATAAAAGGAATCGTCTCCCCGTCGGGGAATTGAACCCCGGTCTGCAGCGTGGCAGGCGGGGATACTGACCACTATACTAACGAGGACATATTGGCTTCAGTTCAACAGTGCTCACCTCCATGAGGTTAGGGCATGCCCTCAATCAATTCACAGTATTGTAATAGGCAGCTTTGCTTCTTTTGGTTAGGAGAAGCAATCTTTTTTCATAAATGATTACAAATCAGAAATTCCTAGCCAAAAATAATCTGCTTTAATAAGAAATGATTGATTAAAATAAATACCTATTTATCGATCTGTCTATCTATCTTTCTATGTATATGTATATATATATATATATATATACAATCAGCTCACTTTACCATTTGCAGCTTATAACCATTTACCACCAGGGGTCACTACTAACAAAAAGCATCCACTCCACTTCTAAATCTAGCCCCTAGAGTTGAGCAGAAGCATAATATTCCCCACTGCTTCATTCCATTTCCATTAGATTATAGATGTAAATTGTTTTTGATGGTATGGTCTGTGCAGATTGAAATATTCAGAGCATATTCTGACTTTTAGTTAACACATCTGTAAGCAATTTGGCCATCACTGAATTCAACGTTTATCTCAATCGTAATAGACAAGGATAATGACAAATATAGTTTACAATGTTATTAAGTACATCATTTTATTTAATTGTGTGAATAAAAGGAATCGTCTCCCCGTCGGGGAATTGAACCCCGGTCTCCCGCGTGACAGGCGGGGATACTGACCACTATACTAACGAGGACATATTGTCTTCAGTTCAACAGTGCTCACCTTCATGAGGTTAGGGCATGCCCTCAATCAATTCACAGTATTGTAATAGGCAGCTTTGCTTCTTTTGGTTAGGAGAAGTAATCTTTTTTCATAAATGATTACAAATCAGAAATTCCTAGCCAAAAATAATCTGCTTTAATAAGAAATGATTGATTAAAATAAATACCTATTTATCGATCTGTCTATCTATCTTTCTATCTATCTATGTATATGTATATATATATATATATATATATATATATACAATCAGCTCACTTTACCATTTGCAGCTTATAACCATTTACCACCAGGGGTCACTACTAACAAAAAGCATCCACTCCACTTCTAAATCCAGCCCCTAGAGTTGAGCAGAAGCATAAGATTCCCCACTGCTTCATTCCATTTTCCATTAGATTACAGATGTAAATTGTTTTTGATGGTATGGTCTGTGCAGATTGAAATATTCAGTGCATTTTCTGACTTTTAGTTAACACATCTGTAAGCAATTTGGCCATCACTGAATTCAACGTTTATCTCAATCGTAATAGAGAAGGATAATGACAAATATAGTTTACAATGTTATTAAGTACATCATTTTATTTAATTGTGTGAATAAAAGGAATCGTCTCCCCGTCGGGGAATTGAACCCCGGTCTGCAGCGTGGCAGGCGGGGATACTGACCACTATACTAACGAGGACATATTGGCTTCAGTTCAACAGTGCTCACCTCCATGAGGTTAGGGCATGCCCTCAATCAATTCACAGTATTGTAATAGGCAGCTTTGCTTCTTTTGGTTAGGAGAAGCAATCTTTTTTCATAAATGATTACAAATCAGAAATTCCTAGCCAAAAATAATCTGCTTTAATAAGAAATGATTGATTAAAATAAATACCTATTTATCGATCTGTCTATCTATCTTTCTATCTATCTATGTATATGTATATATATATATATATATATATATATATATATATATACAATCAGCTCACTTTACCATTTGCAGCTTATAACCATTTACCCACCAGGGGTCACTACTAACAAAAAGCATCCACTCCACTTCTAAATCCAGCCCCTAGAGTTGAGCAGAAGCATAAGATTCCCCACTGCTTCATTCCATTTTCCATTAGATTACAGATGTAAATTGTTTTTGATGGTATGGTCTGTGCAGATTGAAATATTCAGTGCATTTTCTGACTTTTAGTTAACACATCTGTAAGCAATTTGGCCATCACTGAATTCAACGTTTATCTCAATCGTAATAGAGAAGGATAATGACAAATATAGTTTACAATGTTATTAAGTACATCATTTTATTTAATTGTGTGAATAAAAGGAATCGTCTCCCCGTCGGGGAATTGAACCCCGGTCTGCCGCGTGGCAGGCGGGGATACTGACCACTATACTGACGAGGACATATTGGCTTCAGTTCAACAGTGCTCACCTCCATGAGGTTAGGGCATGCCCTCAATCAATTCACAGTATTGTAATAGGCAGCTTTGCTTCTTTTGGTTAGGAGAAGCAATCTTTTTTCATAAATGATTACAAATCAGAAATTCCTAGCCAAAAATAATCTGCTTTAATAAGAAATGATTGATTAAAATAAATACCTATTTATCGATCTGTCTATCTATCTTTCTATCTATCTATGTATATGTATATATATATATATATATATATACAATCAGCTCACTTTACCATTTGCAGCTTATAACCATTTACCACCAGGGGTCACTACTAACAAAAAGCATCCACTCCACTTCTAAATCTAGCCCCTAGAGTTGAGCAGAAGCATAAGATTCCCCACTGCTTCATTCCATTTCCATTAGATTATAGATGTAAATTGTTTTTGATTGTATGGTCTGTGCAGATTGAAATATTCAGAGCATATTCTGACTTTTAGTTAACACATCTGTAAGCAATTTGGCCATCACTGAATTCAACGTTTATCTCAATCGTAATAGACAAGGATAATGACAAATATAGTTTACAATGTTATTAAGTACATCATTTTATTTAATTGTGTGAATAAAAGGAATCGTCTCCCCATCGGGGAATTGAACCCCGGTCTCCCGAGTGACAGGCGGGGATACTGACCACTATACTAACGAGGACATATTGTCTTCAGTTCAACAGTGCTCACCTTCATGAGGTTAGGGCATGCCCTCAATCAATTCACAGTATTGTAATAGGCAGCTTTGCTTCTTTTGGTTAGGAGAAGTAATCTTTTTTCATAAATGATTACAAATCAGAAATTCCTAGCCAAAAATAATCTGCTTTAATAAGAAATGATTGATTAAAATAAATACCTATTTATCGATCTGTCTATCTATCTTTCTATCTATCTATGTATATGTGTATATATAGATATATATATACAATCAGCTCACTTTACCATTTGCAGCTTATAACCATTTACCACCAGGGGTCACTACTAACAAAAAGCATCCACTCCACTTCTAAATCTAGCCCCTAGAGTTGAGCAGAAGCATAAGATTCCCCACTGCTTTATTCCATTTCCATTAGATTATAGATGTAAATTGTTTTTGATGGTATGGTCTGTGCAGATTGAAATATTCAGAGCATATTCTGACTTTTAGTTAACACATCTGTAAGCAATTTGGCCATCACTGAATTCAACGTTTATCTCAATCGTAATAGACAAGGATAATGACAAATATAGTTTACAATGTTATTAAGTACATCATTTTATTTAATTGTGTGAATAAAAGGAATCGTCTCCCCGTCGGGGAATTGAACCCCGGTCTCCCGCGTGACAGGCGGGGATACTGACCACTATACTAACGAGGACATATTGGCTTCAGTTCAACAGTGCTCACATCCATGAGGTTAGGGCATGCCCTCAATCAATTCACAGTATTGTAATAGGCAGCTTTGCTTCCTTTGGTTAGGAGAAGCAATCTTTTTTCATAAATGATTACAAATCAGAAATTCCTAGCCAAAAATAATCTGCTTTAATAAGAAATGATTGATTAAAATAAATACCTATCTATCGATCTGTCTATCTATCTTTCTATCTATCTATGTATATGTATATATATATATATATATATATATATATACTATCAGCTCACTTTACCATTTGCAGCTTATAACCATTTACCACCAGGGGTCACTACTAACAAAAAGCATCCACTCCACTTCTAAATCTAGCCCCTAGAGTTGAGCAGAAGCATAAGATTCCCCACTGCTTCATTCCATTTCCATTAGATTATAGATGTAAATTTTTTTTGATGGTATGGTCTGTGCAGATTGAAATATTCAGAGCATATTCTGACTTTTAGTTAACACATCTGTAAGCAATTTGGCCATCACTGAATTCAACGTTTATCTCAATCGTAATAGACAAGGATAATGACAAATATAGTTTACAATGTTATTAAGTACATCATTTTATTTAATTGTGTGAATAAAAGGAATCGTCTCCCCGTCGGGGAATTGAACCCCGGTCTCCCGCGTGACAGGCGGGGATACTGACCACTATACTAACGAGGACATATTGGCTTCAGTTCAACAGTGCTCACCTTCATGAGGTTAGGGCATGCCCTCAATCAATTCACAGTATTGTAATAGGCAGCTTTGCTTCTTTTGGTTAGGACAAGTAATCTTTTTTCATAAATGATTACAAATCAGAAATTCGTAGCTAAAAATAATCTGCTTTAATAAGAAATGATTGATTAAAATAAATACCTATTTATCGATCTGTCTATCTATCTTTCTATCTATCTATGTATATGTATATATATATATATATATATATATACAATCAGCTCACTTTACCATTTGCAGCTTATAACCATTTACCACCAGGGGTCACTACTAACAAAAAGCATCCACTCCACTTCTAAATCTAGCCCCTAGAGTTGAGCAGAAGCATAATATTCCCCACTGCTTCATTCCATTTCCATTAGATTATAGATGTAAATTGTTTTTGATGGTATGGTCTGTGCAGATTGAAATATTCAGAGCATATTCTGACTTTTAGTTAACACATCTGTAAGCAATTTGGCCATCACTGAATTCAACGTTTATCTCAATCGTAATAGACAAGGATAATGACAAATATAGTTTACAATGTTATTAAGTACATCATTTTATTTAATTGTGTGAATAAAAGGAATCGTCTCCCCATCGGGGAATTGAACCCCGGTCTCCCGCGTGACAGGCGGGGATACTGACCACTATACTAACGAGGACATATTGTCTTCAGTTCAACAGTGCTCACCTTCATGAGGTTAGGGCATGCCCTCAATCAATTCACAGTATTGTAATAGGCAGCTTTGCTTCTTTTGGTTAGGAGAAGTAATCTTTTTTCATAAATGATTACAAATCAGAAATTCCTAGCCAAAAATAATCTGCTTTAATAAGAAATGATTGATTAAAATAAATACCTATTTATCGATCTGTCTATCTATCTTTCTATCTATCTATGTATATGTATATATATATATATATATATATATATATATATATATACAATCAGCTCACTTTACCATTTGCAGCTTATAACCATTTACCACCAGGGGTCACTACTAACAAAAAGCATCCACTCCACTTCTAAATCCAGCCCCTAGAGTTGAGCAGAAGCATAAGATTCCCCACTGCTTCATTCCATTTTCCATTAGATTACAGATGTAAATTGTTTTTGATGGTATGGTCTGTGCAGATTGAAATATTCAGTGCATTTTCTGACTTTTAGTTAACACATCTGTAAGCAATTTGGCCATCACTGAATTCAACGTTTATCTCAATCGTAATAGAGAAGGATAATGACAAATATAGTTTACAATGTTATTAAGTACATCATTTTATTTAATTGTGTGAATAAAAGGAATAGTCTCCCCGTCGGGGAATTGAACCCCGGTCTGCCGCGTGGCAGGCGGGGATACTGACCACTATACTAACGAGGACATATTGGCTTCAGTTCAACAGTGCTCACCTCCATGAGGTTAGGGCATGCCCTCAATCAATTCACAGTATTGTAATAGGCAGCTTTGCTTCTTTTGGTTAGGAGAAGCAATCTTTTTTCATAAATGATTACAAATCAGAAATTCCTAGCCAAAAATAATCTGCTTTAATAAGAAATGATTGATTAAAATAAATACCTATTTATCGATCTGTCTATCTATCTTTCTATCTATCTATGTATATGTATATATATATATATATATATATACAATCAGCTCACTTTACCATTTGCAGCTTATAACCATTTACCACCAGGGGTCACTACTAACAAAAAGCATCCACTCCACTTCTAAATCTAGCCCCTAGAGTTGAGCAGAAGCATAAGATTCCCCACTGCTTCATTCCATTTCCATTAGATTATAGATGTAAATTGTTTTTGATGGTATGGTCTGTGCAGATTGAAATATTCAGAGCATATTCTGACTTTTAGTTAACACATCTGTAAGCAATTTGGCCATCACTGAATTCAACGTTTATCTCAATCGTAATAGACAAGGATAATGACAAATATAGTTTACAATGTTATTAAGTACATCATTTTATTTAATTGTGTGAATAAAAGGAATCGTCTCCCCATCGGGGAATTGAACCCCGGTCTCCCGCGTGACAGGCGGGGATACTGACCACTATACTAACGAGGACATATTGTCTTCAGTTCAACAGTGCTCACCTTCATGAGGTTAGGGCATGCCCTCAATCAATTCACAGTATTGTAATAGGCAGCTTTGCTTCTTTTGGTTAGGAGAAGTAATCTTTTTTCATAAATGATTACAAATCAGAAATTCCTAGCCAAAAATAATCTGCTTTAATAAGAAATGATTGATTAAAATAAATACCTATTTATCGATCTGTCTATCTATCTTTCTATCTATCTATGTATATGTATATATATATATATATATATATATATATATATATACAATCAGCTCACTTTACCATTTGCAGCTTATAACCATTTACCACCAGGGGTCACTACTAACAAAAAGCATCCACTCCACTTCTAAATCCAGCCCCTAGAGTTGAGCAGAAGCATAAGATTCCCCACTGCTTCATTCCATTTTCCATTAGATTACAGATGTAAATTGTTTTTGATGGTATGGTCTGTGCAGATTGAAATATTCAGTGCATTTTCTGACTTTTAGTTAACACATCTGTAAGCAATTTGGCCATCACTGAATTCAAAGTTTATCTCAATCGTAATAGAGAAGGATAATGACAAATATAGTTTACAATGTTATTAAGTACATCATTTTATTTAATTGTGTGAATAAAAGGAATCGTCTCCCCGTCGGGGAATTGAACCCCGGTCTGCCGCGTGGCAGGCGGGGATACTGACCACTATACTAACGAGGACATATTGGCTTCAGTTCAACAGTGCTCACCTCCATGAGGTTAGGGCATGCCCTCAATCAATTCACAGTATTGTAATAGGCAGCTTTGCTTCTTTTGGTTAGGAGAAGCAATCTTTTTTCATAAATGATTACAAATCAGAAATTCCTAGCCAAAAATAATCTGCTTTAATAAGAAATGATTGATTAAAATAAATACCTATTTATCGATCTGTCTATCTATCTTTCTATCTATCTATGTATATGTATATATATATATATATATATACAATCAGCTCACTTTACCATTTGCAGCTTATAACCATTTACCACCAGGGGTCACTACTAACAAAAAGCATCCACTCCACTTCTAAATCTAGCCCCTAGAGTTGAGCAGAAGCATAAGATTCCCCACTGCTTCATTCCATTTCCATTAGATTATAGATGTAAATTGTTTTTGATGGTATGGTCTGTGCAGATTGAAATATTCAGAGCATATTCTGACTTTTAGTTAACACATCTGTAAGCAATTTGGCCATCACTGAATTCAACGTTTATCTCAATCGTAATAGACAAGGATAATGACAAATATAGTTTACAATGTTATTAAGTACATCATTTTATTTAATTGTGTGAATAAAAGGAATCGTCTCCCCGTCGGGGAATTGAACCCCGGTCTCCCGCGTGACAGGCGGGGATACTGACCACTATACTAACGAGGACATATTGGCTTCAGTTCAACAGTGCTCACCTTCATGAGGTTAGGGCATGCCCTCAATCAATTCACAGTATTGTAATAGGCAGCTTTGCTTCTTTTGGTTAGGACAAGTAATCTTTTTTCATAAATGATTACAAATCAGAAATTCGTAGCTAAAAATAATCTGCTTTAATAAGAAATGATTGATTAAAATAAATACCTATTTATCGATCTGTCTATCTATCTTTCTATCTATCTATGTATATGTATATATATATATATATATATATATATATATATATATACAATCAGCTCACTTTACCATTTGCAGCTTATAACCATTTACCACCAGGGGTCACTACTAACAAAAAGCATCCACTCCACTTCTAAATCCAGCCCCTAGAGTTGAGCAGAAGCATAAGATTCCCCACTGCTTCATTCCATTTTCCATTAGATTACAGATGTAAATTGTTTTTGATGGTATGGTCTGTGCAGATTGAAATATTCAGAGCATATTCTGACTTTTAGTTAACACATCTGTAAGCAATTTGGCCATCACTGAATTCAACGTTTATCTCAATCGTAATAGACAAGGATAATGACAAATATAGTTTACAATGTTATTAAGTACATCATTTTATTTAATTGTGTGAATAAAAGGAATCGTCTCCCCATCGGGGAATTGAACCCCGGTCTCCCGAGTGACAGGCGGGGATACTGACCACTATACTAACGAGGACATATTGTCTTCAGTTCAACAGTGCTCACCTTCATGAGGTTAGGGCATGCCCTCAATCAATTCACAGTATTGTAATAGGCAGCTTTGCTTCTTTTGGTTAGGAGAAGTAATCTTTTTTCATAAATGATTACAAATCAGAAATTCCTAGCCAAAAATAATCTGCTTTAATAAGAAATGATTGATTAAAATAAATACCTATTTATCGATCTGTCTATCTATCTTTCTATCTATCTATGTATATGTATATATATATATATATATATATATATATATATATATATATACAATCAGCTCACTTTACCATTTGCAGCTTATAACCATTTACCACCAGGGGTCACTACTAACAAAAAGCATCCACTCCACTTCTAAATCCAGCCCCTAGAGTTGAGCAGAAGCATAAGATTCCCCACTGCTTCATTCCATTTTCCATTAGATTACAGATGTAAATTGTTTTTGATGGTATGGTCTGTGCAGATTGAAATATTCAGAGCATATTCTGACTTTTAGTTAACACATCTGTAAGCAATTTGGCCATCACTGAATTCAACGTTTATCTCAATCGTAATAGAGAAGGATAATGACAAATATAGTTTACAATGTTATTAAGTACATCATTTTATTTAATTGTGTGAATAAAAGGAATCGTCTCCCCGTCGGGGAATTGAACCCCGGTCTGCCGCGTGGCAGGCGGGGATACTGACCACTATACTAACGAGGACATATTGGCTTCAGTTCAACAGTGCTCACCTCCATGAGGTTAGGGCATGCCCTCAATCAATTCACAGTATTGTAATAGGCAGCTTTGCTTCTTTTGGTTAGGAGAAGCAGTCTTTTTTCATAAATGATTACAAATCAGAAATTCCTAGCCAAAAATAATCTGCTTTAATAAGAAATGATTGATTAAAATAAATACCTATTTATCGATCTGTCTATCTATCTTTCTATCTATCTATGTATATGTATATATATATATATATATACAATCAGCTCACTTTACCATTTGCAGCTTATAACCATTTACCACCAGGGGTCACTACTAACAAAAAGCATCCACTCCACTTCTAAATCTAGCCCCTAGAGTTGAGCAGAAGCATAATATTCCCCACTGCTTCATTCCATTTCCATTAGATTATAGATGTAAATTGTTTTTGATGGTATGGTCTGTGCAGATTGAAATATTCAGAGCATATTCTGACTTTTAGTTAACACATCTGTAAGCAATTTGGCCATCACTGAATTCAACGTTTATCTCAATCGTAATAGACAAGGATAATGACAAATATAGTTTACAATGTTATTAAGTACATCATTTTATTTAATTGTGTGAATAAAAGGAATATTCTCCCCATCGGGGAATTGAACCCCGGTCTCCCGCGTGACAGGCGGGGATACTGACCACTATACTAACGAGGACATATTGTCTTCAGTTCAACAGTGCTCACCTTCATGAGGTTAGGGCATGCCCTCAATCAATTCACAGTATTGTAATAGGCAGCTTTGCTTCTTTTGGTTAGGAGAAGTAATCTTTTTTCATAAATGATTACAAATCAGAAATTCCTAGCCAAAAATAATCTGCTTTAATAAGAAATGATTGATTAAAATAAATACCTATTTATCGATCTGTCTATCTATCTTTCTATCTATCTATGTATATGTATATATATATATATATATATATATATATATATACAATCAGCTCACTTTACCATTTGCAGCTTATAACCATTTACCACCAGGGGTCACTACTAACAAAAAGCATCCACTCCACTTCTAAATCTAGCCCCTAGAGTTGAGCAGAAGCATAATATTCCCCACTGCTTCATTCCATTTCCATTAGATTATAGATGTAAATTGTTTTTGATGGTATGGTCTGTGCAGATTGAAATATTCAGAGCATATTCTGACTTTTAGTTAACACATCTGTAAGCAATTTGGCCATCACTGAATTCAACGTTTATCTCAATCGTAATAGACAAGGATAATGACAAATATAGTTTACAATGTTATTAAGTACATCATTTTATTTAATTGTGTGAATAAAAGGAATCGTCTCCCCATCGGGGAATTGAACCCCGGTCTCCCGCGTGACAGGCGGGGATACTGACCACTATACTAACGAGGACATATTGTCTTCAGTTCAACAGTGCTCACCTTCATGAGGTTAGGGCATGCCCTCAATCAATTCACAGTATTGTAATAGGCAGCTTTGCTTCTTTTGGTTAGGAGAAGTAATCTTTTTTCATAAATGATTACAAATCAGAAATTCCTAGCCAAAAATAATCTGCTTTAATAAGAAATGATTGATTAAAATAAATACCTATTTATCGATCTGTCTATCTATCTTTCTATCTATCTATGTATATGTATATATATATATATATATATATATATATATATATACAATCAGCTCACTTTACCATTTGCAGCTTATAACCATTTACCACCAGGGGTCACTACTAACAAAAAGCATCCACTCCACTTCTAAATCCAGCCCCTAGAGTTGAGCAGAAGCATAAGATTCCCCACTGCTTCATTCCATTTTCCATTAGATTACAGATGTAAATTGTTTTTGATGGTATGGTCTGTGCAGATTGAAATATTCAGTGCATTTTCTGACTTTTAGTTAACACATCTGTAAGCAATTTGGCCATCACTGAATTCAACGTTTATCTCAATCGTAATAGAGAAGGATAATGACAAATATAGTTTACAATGTTATTAAGTACATCATTTTATTTAATTGTGTGAATAAAAGGAATCGTCTCCCCGTCGGGGAATTGAACCCCGGTCTGCCGCGTGGCAGGCGGGGATACTGACCACTATACTAACGAGGACATATTGGCTTCAGTTCAACAGTGCTCACCTCCATGAGGTTAGGGCATGCCCTCAATCAATTCACAGTATTGTAATAGGCAGCTTTGCTTCTTTTGGTTAGGAGAAGCAATCTTTTTTCATAAATGATTACAAATCAGAAATTCCTAGCCAAAAATAATCTGCTTTAATAAGAAATGATTGATTAAAATAAATACCTATTTATCGATCTGTCTATCTATCTTTCTATCTATCTATGTATATGTATATATATATATATATATATATACAATCAGCTCACTTTACCATTTGCAGCTTATAACCATTTACCACCAGGGGTCACTACTAACAAAAAGCATCCACTCCACTTCTAAATCTAGCCCCTAGAGTTGAGCAGAAGCATAAGATTCCCCACTGCTTCATTCCATTTCCATTAGATTATAGATGTAAATTGTTTTTGATGGTATGGTCTGTGCAGATTGAAATATTCAGAGCATATTCTGACTTTTAGTTAACACATCTGTAAGCAATTTGGCCATCACTGAATTCAACGTTTATCTCAATCGTAATAGACAAGGATAATGACAAATATAGTTTACAATGTTATTAAGTACATCATTTTATTTAATTGTGTGAATAAAAGGAATCGTCTCCCCATCGGGGAATTGAACCCCGGTCTCCCGAGTGACAGGCGGGGATACTGACCACTATACTAACGAGGACATATTGTCTTCAGTTCAACAGTGCTCACCTTCATGAGGTTAGGGCATGCCCTCAATCAATTCACAGTATTGTAATAGGCAGCTTTGCTTCTTTTGGTTAGGAGAAGTAATCTTTTTTCATAAATGATTACAAATCAGAAATTCCTAGCCAAAAATAATCTGCTTTAATAAGAAATGATTGATTAAAATAAATACCTATTTATCGATCTGTCTATCTATCTTTCTATCTATCTATGTATATGTATATATATATATATATATATATATATATATATATATACAATCAGCTCACTTTACCATTTGCAGCTTATAACCATTTACCACCAGGGGTCACTACTAACAAAAAGCATCCACTCCACTTCTAAATCCAGCCCCTAGAGTTGAGCAGAAGCATAAGATTCCCCACTGCTTCATTCCATTTTCCATTAGATTACAGATGTAAATTGTTTTTGATGGTATGGTCTGTGCAGATTGAAATATTCAGAGCATATTCTGACTTTTAGTTAACACATCTGTAAGCAATTTGGCCATCACTGAATTCAACGTTTATCTCAATCGTAATAGAGAAGGATAATGACAAATATAGTTTACAATGTTATTAAGTACATCATTTTATTTAATTGTGTGAATAAAAGGAATCGTCTCCCCGTCGGGGAATTGAACACCGGTCTGCCGCGTGGCAGGCGGGGATACTGACCACTATACTAACGAGGACATATTGGCTTCAGTTCAACAGTGCTCACCTCCATGAGGTTAGGGCATGCCCTCAATCAATTCACAGTATTGTAATAGGCAGCTTTGCTTCTTTTGGTTAGGAGAAGCAATCTTTTTTCATAAATGATTACAAATCAGAAATTCCTAGCCACAAATAATCTGCTTTAATAAGAAATGATTGATTAAAATAAATACCTATTTATCGATCTGTCTATCTATCTTTCTATCTATCTATGTATATGTATATATATATATATATATATACAATCAGCTCACTTTACCATTTGCAGCTTATAACCATTTACCACCAGGGGTCACTACTAACAAAAAGCATCCACTCCACTTCTAAATCTAGCCCCTAGAGTTGAGCAGAAGCATAAGATTCCCCACTGCTTCATTCCATTTCCATTAGATTATAGATGTAAATTGTTTTTGATGGTATGGTCTGTGCAGATTGAAATATTCAGAGCATATTCTGACTTTTAGTTAACACATCTGTAAGCAATTTGGCCATCACTGAATTCAACGTTTATCTCAATCGTAATAGACAAGGATAATGACAAATATAGTTTACAATGTTATTAAGTACATCATTTTATTTAATTGTGTGAATAAAAGGAATCGTCTCCCCGTCGGGGAATTGAACCCCGGTCTCCCGCGTGACAGGCGGGGATACTGACCACTATACTAACGAGGACATATTGGCTTCAGTTCAACAGTGCTCACATCCATGAGGTTAGGGCATGCCCTCAATCAATTCACAGTATTGTAATAGGCAGCTTTGCTTCCTTTGGTTAGGAGAAGCAATCTTTTTTCATAAATGATTACAAATCAGAAATTCCTAGCCAAAAATAATCTGCTTTAATAAGAAATGATTGATTAAAATAAATACCTATTTATCGATCTGTCTATCTATCTTTCTATCTATCTATGTATATGTATATATATATATATATATATATATACAATCAGCTCACTTTACCATTTGCAGCTTATAACCATTTACCACCAGGGGTCACTACTAACAAAAAGCATCCACTCCACTTCTAAATCTAGCCCCTAGAGTTGAGCAGAAGCATAAGATTCCCCACTGCTTCATTCCATTTCCATTAGATTATAGATGTAAATTGTTTTTGATGGTATGGTCTGTGCAGATTGAAATATTCAGAGCATATTCTGACTTTTAGTTAACACATCTGTAAGCAATTTGGCCATCACTGAATTCAACGTTTATCTCAATCGTAATAGACAAGGATAATGACAAATATAGTTTACAATGTTATTAAGTACATCATTTTATTTAATTGTGTGAATAAAAGGAATCGTCTCCCCGTCGGGGAATTGAACCCCGGTCTGCCGCGTGACAGGCGGGGATACTGACCACTATACTAACGAGGACATATTGGCTTCAGTTCAACAGTGCTCACATCCATGAGGTTAGGGCATGCCCTCAATCAATTCACAGTATTGTAATAGGCAGCTTTGCTTCCTTTGGTTAGGAGAAGCAATCTTTTTTCATAAATGATTACAAATCAGAAATTCCTAGCCAAAAATAATCTGCTTTAATAAGAAATGATTGATTAAAATAAATACCTATCTATCGATCTGTCTATCTATCTTTCTATCTATCTATGTATATGTATATATATATATATATATATATACTATCAGCTCACTTTACCATTTGCAGCTTATAACCATTTACCACCAGGGGTCACTACTAACAAAAAGCATCCACTCCACTTCTAAATCTAGCCCCTAGAGTTGAGCAGAAGCATAAGATTCCCCACTGCTTCATTCCATTTCCATTAGATTATAGATGTAAATTTTTTTTGATGGTATGGTCTGTGCAGATTGAAATATTCAGAGCATATTCTGACTTTTAGTTAACACATCTGTAAGCAATTTGGCCATCACTGAATTCAACGTTTATCTCAATCGTAATAGACAAGGATAATGACAAATATAGTTTACAATGTTATTAAGTACATCATTTTATTTAATTGTGTGAATAAAAGGAATCGTCTCCCCGTCGGGGAATTGAACCCCGGTCTCCCGCGTGACAGGCGGGGATACTGACCACTATACTAACGAGGACATATTGGCTTCAGTTCAACAGTGCTCACCTTCATGAGGTTAGGGCATGCCCTCAATCAATTCACAGTATTGTAATAGGCAGCTTTGCTTCTTTTGGTTAGGAGAAGTAATCTTTTTTCATAAATGATTACAAATCAGAAATTCCTAGCTAAAAATAATCTGCTTTAATAAGAAATGATTGATTAAAATAAATACCTATTTATCGATCTGTCTATCTATCTTTCTATCTATCTATGTATATATATATATATATATATATATATATATATATATATATACAATCAGCTCACTTTACCATTTGCAGCTTATAACCATTTACCACCAGGGGTCACTACTAACAAAAAGCATCCACTCCACTTCTAAATCTAGCCCCTAGAGTTGAGCAGAAGCATAAGATTCCCCACTGCTTCATTCCATTTCCATTAGATTATAGATGTAAATTGTTTTTGATGGTATGGTCTGTGCAGATTGAAATATTCAGAGCATATTCTGACTTTTAGTTAACACATCTGTAAGCAATTTGGCCATCACTGAATTCAACGTTTATCTCAATCGTAATAGAGAAGGATAATGACAAATATAGTTTACAATGTTATTAAGTACATCATTTTATTTAATTGTGTGAATAAAAGGAATAGTCTCCCCGTCGGGGAATTGAACCCCGGTCTCCCGCATGACAGGCGGGGATACTGACCACTATACTAACGAGGACATATTGGCTTCAGTTCAACAGTGCTCACCTCCATGAGGTTAGGGCATGCCCTCAATCAATTCACAGTATTGTAATAGGCAGCTTTGCTTCCTTTGGTTAGGAGAAGCAATCTTTTTTCATAAATGATTACAAATCAGAAATTCCTAGCCAAAAATAATCTGCTTTAATAAGAAATGATTGATTAAAATAAATACCTATTTATCGATCTGTCTATCTATCTTTCTATCTATCTATGTATATGTATATATATATATATATATATACAATCAGCTCACTTTACCATTTGCAGCTTATAACCATTTACCACCAGGGGTCACTACTAACAAAAAGCATCCACTCCACTTCTAAATCTAGCCCCTAGAGTTGAGCAGAAGCATAAGATTCCCCACTGCTTCATTCCATTTCCATTAGATTATAGATGTAAATTGTTTTTGATGGTATGGTCTGTGCAGATTGAAATATTCAGAGCATATTCTGACTTTTAGTTAACACATCTGTAAGCAATTTGGCCATCACTGAATTCAACGTTTATCTCAATCGTAATAGACAAGGATAATGACAAATATAGTTTACAATGTTATTAAGTACATCATTTTATTTAATTGTGTGAATAAAAGGAATCGTCTCCCCGTCGGGGAATTGAACCCCGGTCTCCCGCGTGACAGGCGGGGATACTGACCACTATACTAACGAGGACATATTGGCTTCAGTTCAACAGTGCTCACATCCATGAGGTTAGGGCATGCCCTCAATCAATTCACAGTATTGTAATAGGCAGCTTTGCTTCCTTTGGTTAGGAGAAGCAATCTTTTTTCATAAATGATTACAAATCAGAAATTCCTAGCCAAAAATAATCTGCTTTAATAAGAAATGATTGATTAAAATAAATACCTATCTATCGATCTGTCTATCTATCTTTCTATCTATCTATGTATATGTATATATATATATATATATATATACTATCAGCTCACTTTACCATTTGCAGCTTATAACCATTTACCACCAGGGGTCACTACTAACAAAAAGCATCCACTCCACTTCTAAATCTAGCCCCTAGAGTTGAGCAGAAGCATAAGATTCCCCACTGCTTCATTCCATTTCCATTAGATTATAGATGTAAATTTTTTTTGATGGTATGGTCTGTGCAGATTGAAATATTCAGAGCATATTCTGACTTTTAGTTAACACATCTGTAAGCAATTTGGCCATCACTGAATTCAACGTTTATCTCAATCGTAATAGACAAGGATAATGACAAATATAGTTTACAATGTTATTAAGTACATCATTTTATTTAATTGTGTGAATAAAAGGAATCGTCTCCCCGTCGGGGAATTGAACCCCGGTCTCCCGCGTGACAGGCGGGGATACTGACCACTATACTAACGAGGACATATTGGCTTCAGTTCAACAGTGCTCACCTTCATGAGGTTAGGGCATGCCCTCAATCAATTCACAGTATTGTAATAGGCAGCTTTGCTTCTTTTGGTTAGGAGAAGTAATCTTTTTTCATAAATGATTACAAATCAGAAATTCCTAGCTAAAAATAATCTGCTTTAATAAGAAATGATTGATTAAAATAAATACCTATTTATCAATCTGTCTATCTATCTTTCTATCTATCTATGTATATATATACATATATATATATATATATACAATCAGCTCACTTTACCATTTGCAGCTTATAACCATTTACTACCAGGGGTCACTACTAACAAAAAGCATCCACTCCACTTCTAAATCTAGCCCCTAGAGTTGAGCAGAAGCATAAGATTCCCGACTGCTTCATTCCATTTCCATTAGATTATAGATGTAAATTGTTTTTGATGGTATGGTCTGTGCAGATTGAAATATTCAGAGCATATTCTGACTTTTAGTTAACACATCTGTAAGCAATTTGGCCATCACTGAATTCAACGTTTATCTCAATCGTAATAGACAAGGATAATGACAAATATAGTTTACAATGTTATTAAGTACATCATTTTATTTAATTGTGTGAATAAAAGGAATCGTCTCCCCGTCGGGGAATTGAACCCCGGTCTCCCGCGTGACAGGCGGGGATACTGACCACTATACTAACGAGGACATATTGGCTTCAGTTCAACAGTGCTCACCTCCATGAGGTTAGGGCATGCCCTCAATCAATTCACAGTATTGTAATAGGCAGCTTTGCTTCTTTTGGTTAGGAGAAGCAATCTTTTTTCATAAATGATTACAAATCAGAAATTTCTAGCCAAAAGTAATCTGCTTTAATAAGAAATGATTGATTAAAATAAATACCTATCTATCGATCTGTCTATCTATCTTTCTATCTATCTATGTATATATATATATATATATATATATATATATATACAATCAGCTCACTTTACCATTTGCAGCTTATAACCATTTACCACCAGGGGTCACTACTAACAAAAAGCATCCACTCCACTTCTAAATCTAGCCCCTAGAGTTGAGCAGAAGCATAAGATTCCCCACTGCTTCATTCCATTTCCATTAGATTATAGATGTAAATTGTTTTTGATGGTATGGTCTGTGCAGATTGAAATATTCAGAGCATATTCTGACTTTTAGTTAACACATCTGTAAGCAATTTGGCCATCACTGAATTCAACGTTTATCTCAATCGTAATAGAGAAGGATAATGACAAATATAGTTTACAATGTTATTAAGTACATCATTTTATTTAATTGTGTGAATAAAAGGAATCGTCTCCCCGTCGGGGAATTGAACCCCGGTCTCCCGCGTGACAGGCGGGGATACTGACCACTATACTAACGAGGACATATTGGCTTCAGTTCAACAGTGCTCACCTCCATGAGGTTAGGGCATGCCCTCAATCAATTCACAGTATTGTAATAGGCAGCTTTGCTTCTTTTGGTTAGGAGAAGCAATCTTTTTTCATAAATGATTACAAATCAGAAATTCCTAGCCAAAAATAATCTGCTTTAATAAGAAATGATTGATTAAAATAAATACCTATTTATCGATCTGTCTATCTATCTTTCTATCTATCTATGTATATGTATATATATATATATATATATATACTATCAGCTCACTTTACCATTTGCAGCTTATAACCATTTACCACCAGGGGTCACTACTAACAAAAAGCATCCACTCCACTTCTAAATCTAGCCCCTAGAGTTGAGCAGAAGCATAAGATTCCCCACTGCTTCATTCCATTTCCATTAGATTATAGATGTAAATTTTTTTTGATGGTATGGTCTGTGCAGATTGAAATATTCAGAGCATATTCTGACTTTTAGTTAACACATCTGTAAGCAATTTGGCCATCACTGAATTCAACGTTTATCTCAATCGTAATAGACAAGGATAATGACAAATATAGTTTACAATGTTATTAAGTACATCATTTTATTTAATTGTGTGAATAAAAGGAATCGTCTCCCCGTCGGGGAATTGAACCCCGGTCTCCCGCGTGACAGGCGGGGATACTGACCACTATACTAACGAGGACATATTGGCTTCAGTTCAACAGTGCTCACCTTCATGAGGTTAGGGCATGCCCTCAATCAATTCACAGTATTGTAATAGGCAGCTTTGCTTCTTTTGGTTAGGAGAAGTAATCTTTTTTCATAAATGATTACAAATCAGAAATTCCTAGCTAAAAATAATCTGCTTTAATAAGAAATGATTGATTAAAATAAATACCTATTTATCAATCTGTCTATCTATCTTTCTATCTATCTATGTATATATATACATATATATATATATATATACAATCAGCTCACTTTACCATTTGCAGCTTATAACCATTTACTACCAGGGGTCACTACTAACAAAAAGCATCCACTCCACTTCTAAATCTAGCCCCTAGAGTTGAGCAGAAGCATAAGATTCCCGACTGCTTCATTCCATTTCCATTAGATTATAGATGTAAATTGTTTTTGATGGTATGGTCTGTGCAGATTGAAATATTCAGAGCATATTCTGACTTTTAGTTAACACATCTGTAAGCAATTTGGCCATCACTGAATTCAACGTTTATCTCAATCGTAATAGACAAGGATAATGACAAATATAGTTTACAATGTTATTAAGTACATCATTTTATTTAATTGTGTGAATAAAAGGAATCGTCTCCCCGTCGGGGAATTGAACCCCGGTCTCCCGCGTGACAGGCGGGGATACTGACCACTATACTAACGAGGACATATTGGCTTCAGTTCAACAGTGCTCACCTCCATGAGGTTAGGGCATGCCCTCAATCAATTCACAGTATTGTAATAGGCAGCTTTGCTTCTTTTGGTTAGGAGAAGCAATCTTTTTTCATAAATGATTACAAATCAGAAATTTCTAGCCAAAAGTAATCTGCTTTAATAAGAAATGATTGATTAAAATAAATACCTATCTATCGATCTGTCTATCTATCTTTCTATCTATCTATGTATATATATATATATATATATATATATATATATACAATCAGCTCACTTTACCATTTGCAGCTTATAACCATTTACCACCAGGGGTCACTACTAACAAAAAGCATCCACTCCACTTCTAAATCTAGCCCCTAGAGTTGAGCAGAAGCATAAGATTCCCCACTGCTTCATTCCATTTCCATTAGATTATAGATGTAAATTGTTTTTGATGGTATGGTCTGTGCAGATTGAAATATTCAGAGCATATTCTGACTTTTAGTTAACACATCTGTAAGCAATTTGGCCATCACTGAATTCAACGTTTATCTCAATCGTAATAGAGAAGGATAATGACAAATATAGTTTACAATGTTATTAAGTACATCATTTTATTTAATTGTGTGAATAAAAGGAATCGTCTCCCCGTCGGGGAATTGAACCCCGGTCTCCCGCGTGACAGGCGGGGATACTGACCACTATACTAACGAGGACATATTGGCTTCAGTTCAACAGTGCTCACCTCCATGAGGTTAGGGCATGCCCTCAATCAATTCACAGTATTGTAATAGGCAGCTTTGCTTCTTTTGGTTAGGAGAAGCAATCTTTTTTCATAAATGATTACAAATCAGAAATTCCTAGCCAAAAATAATCTGCTTTAATAAGAAATGATTGATTAAAATAAATACCTATTTATCGATCTGTCTATCTATCTTTCTATCTATCTATGTATATGTATATATATATATATATATATATACTATCAGCTCACTTTACCATTTGCAGCTTATAACCATTTACCACCAGGGGTCACTACTAACAAAAAGCATCCACTCCACTTCTAAATCTAGCCCCTAGAGTTGAGCAGAAGCATAAGATTCCCCACTGCTTCATTCCATTTCCATTAGATTATAGATGTAAATTTTTTTTGATGGTATGGTCTGTGCAGATTGAAATATTCAGAGCATATTCTGACTTTTAGTTAACACATCTGTAAGCAATTTGGCCATCACTGAATTCAACGTTTATCTCAATCGTAATAGACAAGGATAATGACAAATATAGTTTACAATGTTATTAAGTACATCATTTTATTTAATTGTGTGAATAAAAGGAATCGTCTCCCCGTCGGGGAATTGAACCCCGGTCTCCCGCGTGACAGGCGGGGATACTGACCACTATACTAACGAGGACATATTGGCTTCAGTTCAACAGTGCTCACCTTCATGAGGTTAGGGCATGCCCTCAATCAATTCACAGTATTGTAATAGGCAGCTTTGCTTCTTTTGGTTAGGAGAAGTAATCTTTTTTCATAAATGATTACAAATCAGAAATTCCTAGCTAAAAATAATCTGCTTTAATAAGAAATGATTGATTAAAATAAATACCTATTTATCAATCTGTCTATCTATCTTTCTATCTATCTATGTATATATATACATATATATATATATATATACAATCAGCTCACTTTACCATTTGCAGCTTATAACCATTTACTACCAGGGGTCACTACTAACAAAAAGCATCCACTCCACTTCTAAATCTAGCCCCTAGAGTTGAGCAGAAGCATAAGATTCCCGACTGCTTCATTCCATTTCCATTAGATTATAGATGTAAATTGTTTTTGATGGTATGGTCTGTGCAGATTGAAATATTCAGAGCATATTCTGACTTTTAGTTAACACATCTGTAAGCAATTTGGCCATCACTGAATTCAACGTTTATCTCAATCGTAATAGACAAGGATAATGACAAATATAGTTTACAATGTTATTAAGTACATCATTTTATTTAATTGTGTGAATAAAAGGAATCGTCTCCCCGTCGGGGAATTGAACCCCGGTCTCCCGCGTGACAGGCGGGGATACTGACCACTATACTAACGAGGACATATTGGCTTCAGTTCAACAGTGCTCACCTCCATGAGGTTAGGGCATGCCCTCAATCAATTCACAGTATTGTAATAGGCAGCTTTGCTTCTTTTGGTTAGGAGAAGCAATCTTTTTTCATAAATGATTACAAATCAGAAATTTCTAGCCAAAAGTAATCTGCTTTAATAAGAAATGATTGATTAAAATAAATACCTATCTATCGATCTGTCTATCTATCTTTCTATCTATCTATGTATATATATATATATATATATATATATATATATACAATCAGCTCACTTTACCATTTGCAGCTTATAACCATTTACCACCAGGGGTCACTACTAACAAAAAGCATCCACTCCACTTCTAAATCTAGCCCCTAGAGTTGAGCAGAAGCATAAGATTCCCCACTGCTTCATTCCATTTCCATTAGATTATAGATGTAAATTGTTTTTGATGGTATGGTCTGTGCAGATTGAAATATTCAGAGCATATTCTGACTTTTAGTTAACACATCTGTAAGCAATTTGGCCATCACTGAATTCAACGTTTATCTCAATCGTAATAGAGAAGGATAATGACAAATATAGTTTACAATGTTATTAAGTACATCATTTTATTTAATTGTGTGAATAAAAGGAATCGTCTCCCCGTCGGGGAATTGAACCCCGGTCTCCCGCGTGACAGGCGGGGATACTGACCACTATACTAACGAGGACATATTGGCTTCAGTTCAACAGTGCTCACCTCCATGAGGTTAGGGCATGCCCTCAATCAATTCACAGTATTGTAATAGGCAGCTTTGCTTCTTTTGGTTAGGAGAAGCAATCTTTTTTCATAAATGATTACAAATCAGAAATTCCTAGCCAAAAATAATCTGCTTTAATAAGAAATGATTGATTAAAATAAATACCTATTTATCGATCTGTCTATCTATCTTTCTATCTATCTATGTATATGTATATATATATATATATATATACAATCAGCTCACTTTACCATTTGCAGCTTATAACCATTTACCACCAGGGGTCACTACTAACAAAAAGCATCCACTCCACTTCTAAATCTAGCCCCTAGAGTTGAGCAGAAGCATAAGATTCCCCACTGCTTCATTCCATTTCCATTAGATTATAGATGTAAATTGTTTTTGATGGTATGGTCTGTGCAGATTGAAATATTCAGAGCATATTCTGACTTTTAGTTAACACATCTGTAAGCAATTTGGCCATCACTGAATTCAACGTTTATCTCAATCGTAATAGAGAAGGATAATGACAAATATAGTTTACAATGTTATTAAGTACATCATTTTATTTAATTGTGTGAATAAAAGGAATCGTCTCCCCGTCGGGGAATTGAACCCCGGTCTCCCGCGTGACAGGCGGGGATACTGACCACTATACTAACGAGGACATATTGGCTTCAGTTCAACAGTGCTCACCTCCATGAGGTTAGGGCATGCCCTCAATCAATTCACAGTATTGTAATAGGCAGCTTTGCTTCTTTTGGTTAGGAGAAGCAATCTTTTTTCATAAATGATTACAAATCAGAAATTCCTAGCCAAAAATAATCTGCTTTAATAAGAAATGATTGATTAAAATAAATACCTATTTATCGATCTGTCTATCTATCTTTCTATCTATCTATGTATATGTATATATATATATATATATATATACAATCAGCTCACTTTACCATTTGCAGCTTATAACCATTTACCACCAGGGGTCACTACTAACAAAAAGCATCCACTCCACTTCTAAATCTAGCCCCTAGAGTTGAGCAGAAGCATAAGATTCCCCACTGCTTCATTCCATTTCCATTAGATTATAGATGTAAATTGTTTTTGATGGTATGGTCTGTGCAGATTGAAATATTCAGAGCATATTCTGACTTTTAGTTAACACATCTGTAAGCAATTTGGCCATCACTGAATTCAACGTTTATCTCAATCGTAATAGACAAGGATAATGACAAATATAGTTTACAATGTTATTAAGTACGTCATTTTATTTAATTGTGTGAATAAAAGGAATCGTCTCCCCGTCGGGGAATTGAACCCCGGTCTGCCGCGTGGCAGGCGGGGATACTGACCACTATACTAACGAGGACATATTGGCTTCAGTTTACCAGTGCTCACCTCCATGAGGTTAGGGCATGCCCTCAATCAATTCACAGTATTGTAATAGGCAGCTTTGCTTCTTTTGGTTAGGAGAAGCAATCTTTTTTCATAAATGATTACAAATCAGAAATTCCTAGCCAAAAATAATCTGCTTTAATAAGAAATGATTGATTAAAATAAATACCTATTTATCGATCTGTCTATCTATCTTTCTATCTATCTATGTATATGTATATATATATATATATATATACAATCAGCTCACTTTACCATTTGCAGCTTATAACCATTTACCACCAGGGGTCACTACTAACAAAAAGCATCCACTCCACTTCTAAATCTAGCCCCTAGAGTTGAGCAGAAGCATAAGATTCCCCACTGCTTCATTCCATTTCCATTAGATTATAGATGTAAATTGTTTTTGATGGTATGGTCTGTGCAGATTGAAATATTCAGAGCATATTCTGACTTTTAGTTAACACATCTGTAAGCAATTTGGCCATCACTGAATTCAACGTTTATCTCAATCGTAATAGACAAGGATAATGACAAATATAGTTTACAATGTTATTAAGTACATCATTTTATTTAATTGTGTGAATAAAAGGAATCGTCTCCCCGTCGGGGAATTGAACCCCAGTCTCCCGCGTGACAGGCGGGGATACTGACCACTATACTAACGAGGACATATTGGCTTCAGTTCAACAGTGCTCACATCCATGAGGTTAGGGCATGCCCTCAATCAATTCACAGTATTGTAATAGGCAGCTTTGCTTCTTTTGGTTAGGAGAAGTAATCTTTTTTCATAAATGATTACAAATCAGAAATTCCTAGCTAAAAATAATCTGCTTTAATAAGAAATGATTGATTAAAATAAATACCTATTTATCGATCTGTCTATCTATCTTTCTATCTATCTATGTATATATATATATATATATATATATATATATATATATATATATATATATACAATCAGCTCACTTTACCATTTGCAGCTTATAACCATTTACCACCAGGGGTCACTACTAACAAAAAGCATCCACTCCACTTCTAAATCTAGCCCCTAGAGTTGAGCAGAAGCATAAGATTCCCCACTGCTTCATTCCATTTCCATTAGATTATAGATGTAAATTGTTTTTGATGGTATGGTCTGTGCAGATTGAAATATTCAGAGCATATTCTGACTTTTAGTTAACACATCTGTAAGCAATTTGGCCATCACTGAATTCAACGTTTATCTCAATCGTAATAGAGAAGGATAATGACAAATATAGTTTACAATGTTATTAAGTACATCATTTTATTTAATTGTGTGAATAAAAGGAATAGTCTCCCCGTCGGGGAATTGAACCCCGGTCTCCCGCATGACAGGCGGGGATACTGACCACTATACTAACGAGGACATATTGGCTTCAGTTCAACAGTGCTCACCTCCATGAGGTTAGGGCATGCCCTCAATCAATTCACAGTATTGTAATAGGCAGCTTTGCTTCCTTTGGTTAGGAGAAGCAATCTTTTTTCATAAATGATTACAAATCAGAAATTCCTAGCCAAAAATAATCTGCTTTAATAAGAAATGATTGATTAAAATAAATACCTATTTATCGATCTGTCTATCTATCTTTCTATCTATCTATGTATATGTATATATATATATATATATATACAATCAGCTCACTTTACCATTTGCAGCTTATAACCATTTACCACCAGGGGTCACTACTAACAAAAAGCATCCACTCCACTTCTAAATCTAGCCCCTAGAGTTGAGCAGAAGCATAAGATTCCCCACTGCTTCATTCCATTTCCATTAGATTATAGATGTAAATTGTTTTTGATGGTATGGTCTGTGCAGATTGAAATATTCAGAGCATATTCTGACTTTTAGTTAACACATCTGTAAGCAATTTGGCCATCACTGAATTCAACGTTTATCTCAATCGTAATAGACAAGGATAATGACAAATATAGTTTACAATGTTATTAAGTACATCATTTTATTTAATTGTGTGAATAAAAGGAATCGTCTCCCCGTCGGGGAATTGAACCCCGGTCTCCCGCGTGACAGGCGGGGATACTGACCACTATACTAACGAGGACATATTGGCTTCAGTTCAACAGTGCTCACATCCATGAGGTTAGGGCATGCCCTCAATCAATTCACAGTATTGTAATAGGCAGCTTTGCTTCCTTTGGTTAGGAGAAGCAATCTTTTTTCATAAATGATTACAAATCAGAAATTCCTAGCCAAAAATAATCTGCTTTAATAAGAAATGATTGATTAAAATAAATACCTATCTATCGATCTGTCTATCTATCTTTCTATCTATCTATGTATATGTATATATATATATATATATATATACTATCAGCTCACTTTACCATTTGCAGCTTATAACCATTTACCACCAGGGGTCACTACTAACAAAAAGCATCCACTCCACTTCTAAATCTAGCCCCTAGAGTTGAGCAGAAGCATAAGATTCCCCACTGCTTCATTCCATTTCCATTAGATTATAGATGTAAATTTTTTTTGATGGTATGGTCTGTGCAGATTGAAATATTCAGAGCATATTCTGACTTTTAGTTAACACATCTGTAAGCAATTTGGCCATCACTGAATTCAACGTTTATCTCAATCGTAATAGACAAGGATAATGACAAATATAGTTTACAATGTTATTAAGTACATCATTTTATTTAATTGTGTGAATAAAAGGAATCGTCTCCCCGTCGGGGAATTGAACCCCGGTCTCCCGCGTGACAGGCGGGGATACTGACCACTATACTAACGAGGACATATTGGCTTCAGTTCAACAGTGCTCACCTTCATGAGGTTAGGGCATGCCCTCAATCAATTCACAGTATTGTAATAGGCAGCTTTGCTTCTTTTGGTTAGGAGAAGTAATCTTTTTTCATAAATGATTACAAATCAGAAATTCCTAGCTAAAAATAATCTGCTTTAATAAGAAATGATTGATTAAAATAAATACCTATTTATCAATCTGTCTATCTATCTTTCTATCTATCTATGTATATATATACATATATATATATATATATACAATCAGCTCACTTTACCATTTGCAGCTTATAACCATTTACTACCAGGGGTCACTACTAACAAAAAGCATCCACTCCACTTCTAAATCTAGCCCCTAGAGTTGAGCAGAAGCATAAGATTCCCGACTGCTTCATTCCATTTCCATTAGATTATAGATGTAAATTGTTTTTGATGGTATGGTCTGTGCAGATTGAAATATTCAGAGCATATTCTGACTTTTAGTTAACACATCTGTAAGCAATTTGGCCATCACTGAATTCAACGTTTATCTCAATCGTAATAGACAAGGATAATGACAAATATAGTTTACAATGTTATTAAGTACATCATTTTATTTAATTGTGTGAATAAAAGGAATCGTCTCCCCGTCGGGGAATTGAACCCCGGTCTCCCGCGTGACAGGCGGGGATACTGACCACTATACTAACGAGGACATATTGGCTTCAGTTCAACAGTGCTCACCTCCATGAGGTTAGGGCATGCCCTCAATCAATTCACAGTATTGTAATAGGCAGCTTTGCTTCTTTTGGTTAGGAGAAGCAATCTTTTTTCATAAATGATTACAAATCAGAAATTTCTAGCCAAAAGTAATCTGCTTTAATAAGAAATGATTGATTAAAATAAATACCTATCTATCGATCTGTCTATCTATCTTTCTATCTATCTATGTATATATATATATATATATATATATATATATATATATACAATCAGCTCACTTTACCATTTGCAGCTTATAACCATTTACCACCAGGGGTCACTACTAACAAAAAGCATCCACTCCACTTCTAAATCTAGCCCCTAGAGTTGAGCAGAAGCATAAGATTCCCCACTGCTTCATTCCATTTCCATTAGATTATAGATGTAAATTGTTTTTGATGGTATGGTCTGTGCAGATTGAAATATTCAGAGCATATTCTGACTTTTAGTTAACACATCTGTAAGCAATTTGGCCATCACTGAATTCAACGTTTATCTCAATCGTAATAGAGAAGGATAATGACAAATATAGTTTACAATGTTATTAAGTACATCATTTTATTTAATTGTGTGAATAAAAGGAATCGTCTCCCCGTCGGGGAATTGAACCCCGGTCTCCCGCGTGACAGGCGGGGATACTGACCACTATACTAACGAGGACATATTGGCTTCAGTTCAACAGTGCTCACCTCCATGAGGTTAGGGCATGCCCTCAATCAATTCACAGTATTGTAATAGGCAGCTTTGCTTCTTTTGGTTAGGAGAAGCAATCTTTTTTCATAAATGATTACAAATCAGAAATTCCTAGCCAAAAATAATCTGCTTTAATAAGAAATGATTGATTAAAATAAATACCTATTTATCGATCTGTCTATCTATCTTTCTATCTATCTATGTATATGTATATATATATATATATATATACAATCAGCTCACTTTACCATTTGCAGCTTATAACCATTTACCACCAGGGGTCACTACTAACAAAAAGCATCCACTCCACTTCTAAATCTAGCCCCTAGAGTTGAGCAGAAGCATAAGATTCCCCACTGCTTCATTCCATTTCCATTAGATTATAGATGTAAATTGTTTTTGATGGTATGGTCTGTGCAGATTGAAATATTCAGAGCATATTCTGACTTTTAGTTAACACATCTGTAAGCAATTTGGCCATCACTGAATTCAACGTTTATCTCAATCGTAATAGAGAAGGATAATGACAAATATAGTTTACAATGTTATTAAGTACATCATTTTATTTAATTGTGTGAATAAAAGGAATCGTCTCCCCGTCGGGGAATTGAACCCCGGTCTCCCGCGTGACAGGCGGGGATACTGACCACTATACTAACGAGGACATATTGGCTTCAGTTCAACAGTGCTCACCTCCATGAGGTTAGGGCATGCCCTCAATCAATTCACAGTATTGTAATAGGCAGCTTTGCTTCTTTTGGTTAGGAGAAGCAATCTTTTTTCATAAATGATTACAAATCAGAAATTCCTAGCCAAAAATAATCTGCTTTAATAAGAAATGATTGATTAAAATAAATACCTATTTATCGATCTGTCTATCTATCTTTCTATCTATCTATGTATATGTATATATATATATATATATATACAATCAGCTCACTTTACCATTTGCAGCTTATAACCATTTACCACCAGGGGTCACTACTAACAAAAAGCATCCACTCCACTTCTAAATCTAGCCCCTAGAGTTGAGCAGAAGCATAAGATTCCCCACTGCTTCATTCCATTTCCATTAGATTATAGATGTAAATTGTTTTTGATGGTATGGTCTGTGCAGATTGAAATATTCAGAGCATATTCTGACTTTTAGTTAACACATCTGTAAGCAATTTGGCCATCACTGAATTCAACGTTTATCTCAATCGTAATAGACAAGGATAATGACAAATATAGTTTACAATGTTATTAAGTACGTCATTTTATTTAATTGTGTGAATAAAAGGAATCGTCTCCCCGTCGGGGAATTGAACCCCGGTCTGCCGCGTGGCAGGCGGGGATACTGACCACTATACTAACGAGGACATATTGGCTTCAGTTTACCAGTGCTCACCTCCATGAGGTTAGGGCATGCCCTCAATCAATTCACAGTATTGTAATAGGCAGCTTTGCTTCTTTTGGTTAGGAGAAGCAATCTTTTTTCATAAATGATTACAAATCAGAAATTCCTAGCCAAAAATAATCTGCTTTAATAAGAAATGATTGATTAAAATAAATACCTATTTATCGATCTGTCTATCTATCTTTCTATCTATCTATGTATATGTATATATATATATATATATATACAATCAGCTCACTTTACCATTTGCAGCTTATAACCATTTACCACCAGGGGTCACTACTAACAAAAAGCATCCACTCCACTTCTAAATCTAGCCCCTAGAGTTGAGCAGAAGCATAAGATTCCCCACTGCTTCATTCCATTTCCATTAGATTATAGATGTAAATTGTTTTTGATGGTATGGTCTGTGCAGATTGAAATATTCAGAGCATATTCTGACTTTTAGTTAACACATCTGTAAGCAATTTGGCCATCACTGAATTCAACGTTTATCTCAATCGTAATAGACAAGGATAATGACAAATATAGTTTACAATGTTATTAAGTACATCATTTTATTTAATTGTGTGAATAAAAGGAATCGTCTCCCCGTCGGGGAATTGAACCCCAGTCTCCCGCGTGACAGGCGGGGATACTGACCACTATACTAACGAGGACATATTGGCTTCAGTTCAACAGTGCTCACATCCATGAGGTTAGGGCATGCCCTCAATCAATTCACAGTATTGTAATAGGCAGCTTTGCTTCCTTTGGTTAGGAGAAGCAATCTTTTTTCATAAATGATTACAAATCAGAAATTCCTAGCCAAAAATAATCTGCTTTAATAAGAAATGATTGATTAAAATAAATACCTATCTATCGATCTGTCTATCTATCTTTCTATCTATCTATGTATATGTATATATATATATATATATATATACTATCAGCTCACTTTACCATTTGCAGCTTATAACCATTTACCACCAGGGGTCACTACTAACAAAAAGCATCCACTCCACTTCTAAATCTAGCCCCTAGAGTTGAGCAGAAGCATAAGATTCCCCACTGCTTCATTCCATTTCCATTAGATTATAGATGTAAATTTTTTTTGATGGTATGGTCTGTGCAGATTGAAATATTCAGAGCATATTCTGACTTTTAGTTAACACATCTGTAAGCAATTTGGCCATCACTGAATTCAACGTTTATCTCAATCGTAATAGACAAGGATAATGACAAATATAGTTTACAATGTTATTAAGTACATCATTTTATTTAATTGTGTGAATAAAAGGAATCGTCTCCCCGTCGGGGAATTGAACCCCGGTCTCCCGCGTGACAGGCGGGGATACTGACCACTATACTAACGAGGACATATTGGCTTCAGTTCAACAGTGCTCACCTTCATGAGGTTAGGGCATGCCCTCAATCAATTCACAGTATTGTAATAGGCAGCTTTGCTTCTTTTGGTTAGGAGAAGTAATCTTTTTTCATAAATGATTACAAATCAGAAATTCCTAGCTAAAAATAATCTGCTTTAATAAGAAATGATTGATTAAAATAAATACCTATTTATCAATCTGTCTATCTATCTTTCTATCTATCTATGTATATATATATATATATATATATGTATATATATACAATCAGCTCACTTTACCATTTGCAGCTTATAACCATTTACTACCAGGGGTCACTACTAACAAAAAGCATCCACTCCACTTCTAAATCTAGCCCCTAGAGTTGAGCAGAAGCATAAGATTCCCGACTGCTTCATTCCATTTCCATTAGATTATAGATGTAAATTGTTTTTGATGGTATGGTCTGTGCAGATTGAAATATTCAGAGCATATTCTGACTTTTAGTTAACACATCTGTAAGCAATTTGGCCATCACTGAATTCAACGTTTATCTCAATCGTAATAGACAAGGATAATGACAAATATAGTTTACAATGTTATTAAGTACATCATTTTATTTAATTGTGTGAATAAAAGGAATCGTCTCCCCGTCGGGGAATTGAACCCCGGTCTCCCGCGTGACAGGCGGGGATACTGACCACTATACTAACGAGGACATATTGGCTTCAGTTCAACAGTGCTCACCTCCATGAGGTTAGGGCATGCCCTCAATCAATTCACAGTATTGTAATAGGCAGCTTTGCTTCTTTTGGTTAGGAGAAGCAATCTTTTTTCATAAATGATTACAAATCAGAAATTTCTAGCCAAAAGTAATCTGCTTTAATAAGAAATGATTGATTAAAATAAATACCTATCTATCGATCTGTCTATCTATCTTTCTATCTATCTATGTATATATATATATATATATATATATATATACAATCAGCTCACTTTACCATTTGCAGCTTATAACCATTTACCACCAGGGGTCACTACTAACAAAAAGCATCCACTCCACTTCTAAATCTAGCCCCTAGAGTTGAGCAGAAGCATAAGATTCCCCACTGCTTCATTCCATTTCCATTAGATTATAGATGTAAATTGTTTTTGATGGTATGGTCTGTGCAGATTGAAATATTCAGAGCATATTCTGACTTTTAGTTAACACATCTGTAAGCAATTTGGCCATCACTGAATTCAACGTTTATCTCAATCGTAATAGAGAAGGATAATGACAAATATAGTTTACAATGTTATTAAGTACATCATTTTATTTAATTGTGTGAATAAAAGGAATCGTCTCCCCGTCGGGGAATTGAACCCCGATCTCACGCGTGACAGGCGGGGATACTGACCACTATACTAACGAGGACATATTGGCTTCAGTTCAACAGTGCTCACCTCCATGAGGTTAGGGCATGCCCTCAATCAATTCACAGTATTGTAATAGGCAGCTTTGCTTCTTTTGGTTAGGAGAAGCAATCTTTTTTCATAAATGATTACAAATCAGAAATTCCTAGCCAAAAATAATCTGCTTTAATAAGAAATGATTGATTAAAATAAATACCTATTTATCGATCTGTCTATCTATCTTTCTATCTATCTATGTATATGTATATATATATATATATATATACAATCAGCTCACTTTACCATTTGCAGCTTATAACCATTTACCACCAGGGGTCACTACTAACAAAAAGCATCCACTCCACTTCTAAATCTAGCCCCTAGAGTTGAGCAGAAGCATAAGATTCCCCACTGCTTCATTCCATTTCCATTAGATTATAGATGTAAATTGTTTTTGATGGTATGGTCTGTGCAGATTGAAATATTCAGAGCATATTCTGACTTTTAGTTAACACATCTGTAAGCAATTTGGCCATCACTGAATTCAACGTTTATCTCAATCGTAATAGACAAGGATAATGACAAATATAGTTTACAATGTTATTAAGTACGTCATTTTATTTAATTGTGTGAATAAAAGGAATCGTCTCCCCGTCGGGGAATTGAACCCCGGTCTGCCGCGTGGCAGGCGGGGATACTGACCACTATACTAACGAGGACATATTGGCTTCAGTTCAACAGTGCTCACCTCCATGAGGTTAGGGCATGCCCTCAATCAATTCACAGTATTGTAATAGGCAGCTTTGCTTCTTTTGGTTAGGAGAAGCAATCTTTTTTCATAAATGATTACAAATCAGAAATTCCTAGCCAAAAATAATCTGCTTTAATAAGAAATGATTGATTAAAATAAATACCTATTTATCGATCTGTCTATCTATCTTTCTATCTATCTATGTATATGTATATATATATATATATATATATACAATCAGCTCACTTTACCATTTGCAGCTTATAACCATTTACCACCAGGGGTCACTACTAACAAAAAGCATCCACTCCACTTCTAAATCTAGCCCCTAGAGTTGAGCAGAAGCATAAGATTCCCCACTGCTTCATTCCATTTCCATTAGATTATAGATGTAAATTGTTTTTGATGGTATGGTCTGTGCAGATTGAAATATTCAGAGCATATTCTGACTTTTAGTTAACACATCTGTAAGCAATTTGGCCATCACTGAATTCAACGTTTATCTCAATCGTAATAGACAAGGATAATGACAAATATAGTTTACAATGTTATTAAGTACATCATTTTATTTAATTGTGTGAATAAAAGGAATCGTCTCCCCGTCGGGGAATTGAACCCCAGTCTCCCGCGTGACAGGCGGGGATACTGACCACTATACTAACGAGGACATATTGGCTTCAGTTCAACAGTGCTCACATCCATGAGGTTAGGGCATGCCCTCAATCAATTCACAGTATTGTAATAGGCAGCTTTGCTTCCTTTGGTTAGGAGAAGCAATCTTTTTTCATAAATGATTACAAATCAGAAATTCCTAGCCAAAAATAATCTGCTTTAATAAGAAATGATTGATTAAAATAAATACCTATCTATCGATCTGTCTATCTATCTTTCTATCTATCTATGTATATGTATATATATATATATATATATATACTATCAGCTCACTTTACCATTTGCAGCTTATAACCATTTACCACCAGGGGTCACTACTAACAAAAAGCATCCACTCCACTTCTAAATCTAGCCCCTAGAGTTGAGCAGAAGCATAAGATTCCCCACTGCTTCATTCCATTTCCATTAGATTATAGATGTAAATTTTTTTTGATGGTATGGTCTGTGCAGATTGAAATATTCAGAGCATATTCTGACTTTTAGTTAACACATCTGTAAGCAATTTGGCCATCACTGAATTCAACGTTTATCTCAATCGTAATAGACAAGGATAATGACAAATATAGTTTACAATGTTATTAAGTACATCATTTTATTTAATTGTGTGAATAAAAGGAATCGTCTCCCCGTCGGGGAATTGAACCCCGGTCTCCCGCGTGACAGGCGGGGATACTGACCACTATACTAACGAGGACATATTGGCTTCAGTTCAACAGTGCTCACCTTCATGAGGTTAGGGCATGCCCTCAATCAATTCACAGTATTGTAATAGGCAGCTTTGCTTCTTTTGGTTAGGAGAAGTAATCTTTTTTCATAAATGATTACAAATCAGAAATTCCTAGCTAAAAATAATCTGCTTTAATAAGAAATGATTGATTAAAATAAATACCTATTTATCAATCTGTCTATCTATCTTTCTATCTATCTATGTATATATATATATATATATATATGTATATATATACAATCAGCTCACTTTACCATTTGCAGCTTATAACCATTTACTACCAGGGGTCACTACTAACAAAAAGCATCCACTCCACTTCTAAATCTAGCCCCTAGAGTTGAGCAGAAGCATAAGATTCCCGACTGCTTCATTCCATTTCCATTAGATTATAGATGTAAATTGTTTTTGATGGTATGGTCTGTGCAGATTGAAATATTCAGAGCATATTCTGACTTTTAGTTAACACATCTGTAAGCAATTTGGCCATCACTGAATTCAACGTTTATCTCAATCGTAATAGACAAGGATAATGACAAATATAGTTTACAATGTTATTAAGTACATCATTTTATTTAATTGTGTGAATAAAAGGAATCGTCTCCCCGTCGGGGAATTGAACCCCGGTCTCCCGCGTGACAGGCGGGGATACTGACCACTATACTAACGAGGACATATTGGCTTCAGTTCAACAGTGCTCACCTCCATGAGGTTAGGGCATGCCCTCAATCAATTCACAGTATTGTAATAGGCAGCTTTGCTTCTTTTGGTTAGGAGAAGCAATCTTTTTTCATAAATGATTACAAATCAGAAATTTCTAGCCAAAAGTAATCTGCTTTAATAAGAAATGATTGATTAAAATAAATACCTATCTATCGATCTGTCTATCTATCTTTCTATCTATCTATGTATATATATATATATATATATATATATATACAATCAGCTCACTTTACCATTTGCAGCTTATAACCATTTACCACCAGGGGTCACTACTAACAAAAAGCATCCACTCCACTTCTAAATCTAGCCCCTAGAGTTGAGCAGAAGCTTAAGATTCCCCACTGCTTCATTCCATTTCCATTAGATTATAGATGTAAATTGTTTTTGATGGTATGGTCTGTGCAGATTGAAATATTCAGAGCATATTCTGACTTTTAGTTAACACATCTGTAAGCAATTTGGCCATCACTGAATTCAACGTTTATCTCAATCGTAATAGAGAAGGATAATGACAAATATAGTTTACAATGTTATTAAGTACATCATTTTATTTAATTGTGTGAATAAAAGGAATCGTCTCCCCGTCGGGGAATTGAACCCCGATCTCACGCGTGACAGGCGGGGATACTGACCACTATACTAACGAGGACATATTGGCTTCAGTTCAACAGTGCTCACCTCCATGAGGTTAGGGCATGCCCTCAATCAATTCACAGTATTGTAATAGGCAGCTTTGCTTCTTTTGGTTAGGAGAAGCAATCTTTTTTCATAAATGATTACAAATCAGAAATTCCTCGCCAAAAATAATCTGCTTTAATAAGAAATGATTGATTAAAATAAATACCTATTTATCGATCTGTCTATCTATCTTTCTATCTATCTATGTATATGTATATATATATATATATATATACAATCAGCTCACTTTACCATTTGCAGCTTATAACCATTTACCACCAGGGGTCACTACTAACAAAAAGCATCCACTCCACTTCTAAATCTAGCCCCTAGAGTTGAGCAGAAGCATAAGATTCCCCACTGCTTCATTCCATTTCCATTAGATTATAGATGTAAATTGTTTTTGATGGTATGGTCTGTGCAGATTGAAATATTCAGAGCATATTCTGACTTTTAGTTAACACATCTGTAAGCAATTTGGCCATCACTGAATTCAACGTTTATCTCAATCGTAATAGACAAGGATAATGACAAATATAGTTTACAATGTTATTAAGTACATCATTTTATTTAATTGTGTGAATAAAAGGAATCGTCTCCCCGTCGGGGAATTGAACCCCGGTCTGCCGCGTGGCAGGCGGGGATACTGACCACTATACTAACGAGGACATATTGGCTTCAGTTCAACAGTGCTCACCTCCATGAGGTTAGGGCATGCCCTCAATCAATTCACAGTATTGTAATAGGCAGCTTTGCTTCTTTTGGTTAGGAGAAGCAATCTTTTTTCATAAATGATTACAAATCAGAAATTCCTAGCCAAAAATAATCTGCTTTAATAAGAAATGATTGATTAAAATAAATACCTATTTATCGATCTGTCTATCTATCTTTCTATCTATCTATGTATATGTATATATATATATATATATATATATACAATCAGCTCACTTTACCATTTGCAGCTTATAACCATTTACCACCAGGGGTCACTACTAACAAAAAGCATCCACTCCACTTCTAAATCTAGCCCCTAGAGTTGAGCAGAAGCATAAGATTCCCCACTGCTTCATTCCATTTCCATTAGATTATAGATGTAAATTGTTTTTGATGGTATGGTCTGTGCAGATTGAAATATTCAGAGCATATTCTGACTTTTAGTTAACACATCTGTAAGCAATTTGGCCATCACTGAATTCAACGTTTATCTCAATCGTAATAGACAAGGATAATGACAAATATAGTTTACAATGTTATTAAGTACATCATTTTATTTAATTGTGTGAATAAAAGGAATCGTCTCCCCGTCGGGGAATTGAACCCCAGTCTCCCGCGTGACAGGCGGGGATACTGACCACTATACTAACGAGGACATATTGGCTTCAGTTCAACAGTGCTCACATCCATGAGGTTAGGGCATGCCCTCAATCAATTCACAGTATTGTAATAGGCAGCTTTGCTTCCTTTTGTTAGGAGAAGCAATCTTTTTTCATAAATGATTACAAATCAGAAATTCCTAGCCAAAAATAATCTGCTTTAATAAGAAATGATTGATTAAAATAAATACCTATCTATCGATCTGTCTATCTATCTTTCTATCTATCTATGTATATGTATATATATATATATATATATATATACTATCAGCTCACTTTACCATTTGCAGCTTATAACCATTTACCACCAGGGGTCACTACTAACAAAAAGCATCCACTCCACTTCTAAATCTAGCCCCTAGAGTTGAGCAGAAGCATAAGATTCCCCACTGCTTCATTCCATTTCCATTAGATTATAGATGTAAATTTTTTTTGATGGTATGGTCTGTGCAGATTGAAATATTCAGAGCATATTCTGACTTTTAGTTAACACATCTGTAAGCAATTTGGCCATCACTGAATTCAACGTTTATCTCAATCGTAATAGACAAGGATAATGACAAATATAGTTTACAATGTTATTAAGTACATCATTTTATTTAATTGTGTGAATAAAAGGAATCGTCTCCCCGTCGGGGAATTGAACCCCGGTCTCCCGCGTTACAGGCGGGGATACTGACCACTATACTAACGAGGACATATTGGCTTCAGTTCAACAGTGCTCACCTTCATGAGGTTAGGGCATGCCCTCAATCAATTCACAGTATTGTAATAGGCAGCTTTGCTTCTTTTGGTTAGGAGAAGTAATCTTTTTTCATAAATGATTACAAATCAGAAATTCCTAGCTAAAAATAATCTGCTTTAATAAGAAATGACTGATTAAGATAAATACCTATTTATCAATCTGTCTATCTATCTTTCTATCTATCTATGTATATATATATATATATATATATATATATATATACAATCAGCTCACTTTACCATTTGCAGCTTATAACCATTTACTACCAGGGGTCACTACTAACAAAAAGCATCCACTCCACTTCTAAATCTAGCCCCTAGAGTTGAGCAGAAGCATAAGATTCCCGACTGCTTCATTCCATTTCCATTAGATTATAGATGTAAATTGTTTTTGATGGTATGGTCTGTGCAGATTGAAATATTCAGAGCATATTCTGACTTTTAGTTAACACATCTGTAAGCAATTTGGCCATCACTGAATTCAACGTTTATCTCAATCGTAATAGACAAGGATAATGACAAATATAGTTTACAATGTTATTAAGTACATCATTTTATTTAATTGTGTGAATAAAAGGAATCGTCTCCCCGTCGGGGAATTGAACCCCGGTCTCCCACGTGACAGGCGGGGATACTGACCACTATACTAACGAGGACATATTGGCTTCAGTTCAACAGTGCTCACCTCCATGAGGTTAGGGCATGCCCTCAATCAATTCACAGTATTGTAATAGGCAGCTTTGCTTCTTTTGGTTAGGAGAAGCAATCTTTTTTCATAAATGATTACAAATCAGAAATTTCTAGCCAAAAGTAATCTGCTTTAATAAGAAATGATTGTTTAAAATAAATACCTATCTATCGATCTGTCTATCTATCTTTCTATCTATCTATGTATATATATATATATATATATATATATATATATATATATATATATACAATCAGCTCACTTTACCATTTGCAGCTTATAACCATTTACCACCAGGGGTCACTACTAACAAAAAGCATCCACTCCACTTCTAAATCTAGCCCCTAGAGTTGAGCAGAAGCATAAGATTCCCCACTGCTTCATTCCATTTCCATTAGATTATAGATGTAAATTGTTTTTGATGGTATGGTCTGTGCAGATTGAAATATTCAGAGCATATTCTGACTTTTAGTTAACACATCTGTAAGCAATTTGGCCATCACTGAATTCAACGTTTATCTCAATCGTAATAGAGAAGGATAATGACAAATATAGTTTACAATGTTATTAAGTACATCATTTTATTTAATTGTGTGAATAAAAGGAATCGTCTCCCCGTCGGGGAATTGAACCCCGGTCTCCCGCGTGACAGGCGGGGATACTGACCACTATACTAACGAGGACATATTGGCTTCAGTTCAACAGTGCTCACCTCCATGAGGTTAGGGCATGCCCTCAATCAATTCACAGTATTGTAATAGGCAGCTTTGCTTCTTTTGGTTAGGAGAAGCAATCTTTTTTCATAAATGATTACAAATCAGAAATTCCTAGCCAAAAATAATCTGCTTTAATAAGAAATGATTGATTAAAATAAATACCTATTTATCGATCTGTCTATCTATCTTTCTATCTATCTATGTATATGTATATATATATATATATATATACAATCAGCTCACTTTACCATTTGCAGCTTATAACCATTTACCACCAGGGGTCACTACTAACAAAAAGCATCCACTCCACTTCTAAATCTAGCCCCTAGAGTTGAGCAGAAGCATAAGATTCCCCACTGCTTCATTCCATTTCCATTAGATTATAGATGTAAATTGTTTTTGATGGTATGGTCTGTGCAGATTGAAATATTCAGAGCATATTCTGACTTTTAGTTAACACATCTGTAAGCAATTTGGCCATCACTGAATTCAACGTTTATCTCAATCGTAATAGACAAGGATAATGACAAATATAGTTTACAATGTTATTAAGTACATCATTTTATTTAATTGTGTGAATAAAAGGAATCGTCTCCCCGTCGGGGAATTGAACCCCGGTCTGCCGCGTGGCAGGCGGGGATACTGACCACTATACTAACGAGGACATATTGGCTTCAGTTCAACAGTGCTCACCTCCATGAGGTTAGGGCATGCCCTCAATCAATTCACAGTATTGTAATAGGCAGCTTTGCTTCTTTTGGTTAGGAGAAGCAATCTTTTTTCATAAATGATTACAAATCAGAAATTCCTAGCCAAAAATAATCTGCTTTAATAAGAAATGATTGATTAAAATAAATACCTATTTATCGATCTGTCTATCTATCTTTCTATCTATCTATGTATATGTATATATATATATATATATATATATACAATCAGCTCACTTTACCATTTGCAGCTTATAACCATTTACCACCAGGGGTCACTACTAACAAAAAGCATCCACTCCACTTCTAAATCTAGCCCCTAGAGTTGAGCAGAAGCATAAGATTCCCCACTGCTTCATTCCATTTCCATTAGATTATAGATGTAAATTGTTTTTGATGGTATGGTCTGTGCAGATTGAAATATTCAGAGCATATTCTGACTTTTAGTTAACACATCTGTAAGCAATTTGGCCATCACTGAATTCAACGTTTATCTCAATCGTAATAGACAAGGATAATGACAAATATAGTTTACAATGTTATTAAGTACATCATTTTATTTAATTGTGTGAATAAAAGGAATCGTCTCCCCGTCGGGGAATTGAACCCCAGTCTCCCGCGTGACAGGCGGGGATACTGACCACTATACTAACGAGGACATATTGGCTTCAGTTCAACAGTGCTCACATCCATGAGGTTAGGGCATGCCCTCAATCAATTCACAGTATTGTAATAGGCAGCTTTGCTTCCTTTGGTTAGGAGAAGCAATCTTTTTTCATAAATGATTACAAATCAGAAATTCCTAGCCAAAAATAATCTGCTTTAATAAGAAATGATTGATTAAAATAAATACCTATCTATCGATCTGTCTATCTATCTTTCTATCTATCTATGTATATGTATATATATATATATATATATATACTATCAGCTCACTTTACCATTTGCAGCTTATAACCATTTACCACCAGGGGTCACTACTAACAAAAAGCATCCACTCCACTTCTAAATCTAGCCCCTAGAGTTGAGCAGAAGCATAAGATTCCCCACTGCTTCATTCCATTTCCATTAGATTATAGATGTACATTTTTTTTGATGGTATGGTCTGTGCAGATTGAAATATTCAGAGCATATTCTGACTTTTAGTTAACACATCTGTAAGCAATTTGGCCATCACTGAATTCAACGTTTATCTCAATCGTAATAGACAAGGATAATGACAAATATAGTTTACAATGTTATTAAGTACATCATTTTATTTAATTGTGTGAATAAAAGGAATCGTCTCCCCGTCGGGGAATTGAACCCCGGTCTCCCGCGTGACAGGCGGGGATACTGACCACTATACTAACGAGGACATATTGGCTTCAGTTCAACAGTGCTCACCTCCATGAGGTTAGGGCATGCCCTCAATCAATTCACAGTATTGTAATAGGCAGCTTTGCTTCCTTTGGTTAGGAGAAGCAATCTTTTTTCATAAATGATTACAAATCAGAAATTCCTAGCCAAAAATAATCTGCTTTAATAAGAAATGATTGATTAAAATAAATACCTATATATCGATCTGTCTATCTATCTTTCTATCTATCTATGTATATGTATATATATATATATATATATATACAATCAGCTCACTTTACCATTTGCAGCTTATAACCACTTACCACCAGGGGTCACTACTAACAAAAAGCATCCACTCCACTTCTAAATCTAGCCCCTAGAGTTGAGCAGAAGCATAAGATTCCCCACTGCTTCATTCCATTTTCCATTAGATTATAGATGTAAATTGTTTTTGATGGTATGGTCTGTGCAGATTATAATATTCAGAGCATATTCTGACTTTTAGTTAACACATCTGTAAGCAATTTGGCCATCACTGAATTCAACGTTCATCTCAATCGTAATAGACAAGGATAATGACAAATATAGTTTACAATGTTATTAAGTACATCATTTTATTTAATTGTGTGAATAAAAGGAATCGTCTCCCCGTCGGGGAATTGAACCCCGGTCTCCCGCGTGACAGGCGGGGATACTGACCACTATACTAACGAGGACATATTGGCTTCAGTTTAACAGTGCTCACCTCCATGAGGTTAGGGCATGCCCTCAATCAATTCACAGTATTGTAATAGGCAGCTTTGCTTCCTTTGGTTAGGAGAAGCAATCTTTTTTCATAAATGATTACAAATCAGAAATTCCTAGCCAAAAATAATCTGCTTTAATAAGAAATGATTGATTAAAATAAATACCTATCTATCGATCTGTCTATCTATCTTTCTATCTATCTATGCATATGTATATATATATATATATATATATATATATATATATATATATATATATACAATCAGCTCACTTTACCATTTGCAGCTTATAACCACTTACCACCAGGGGTCACTACTAACAAAAAGCATCCACTCCACTTCTAAATCTAGCCCCTAGAGTTGAGCAGAAGCATAAGATTCCCCACTGCTTCATTCCATTTTCCATTAGATTATAGATGTAAATTGTTTTTGATGGTATGGTCTGTGCAGATTGAAATATTCAGAGCATATTCTGACTTTTAGTTAACACATCTGTAAGCAATTTGGCCATCACTGAATTCAACGTTTATCTCAATCGTAATAGACAAGGATAATGACAAATATAGTTTACAATGTTATTAAGTACATCATTTTATTTAATTGTGTGAATAAAAGGAGTCGTCTCCCCGTCGGGGAATTGAACCCCGGTCTCCCGCGTGACAGGCGGGGATACTGACCACTATACTAACGAGGACATATTGGCTTCAGTTCAACAGTGCTCCCCTCCATGAGGTTAGGGCATGCCCTCAATCAATTCACAGTATTGTAATAGGCAGCTTTGCTTCCTTTGGTTAGGAGAAGCAATCTTTTTTCATAAATGATTACAAATCAGAAATTCCTAGCCAAAAATAATCTGCTTTAATAAGAAATGATTGATTAAAATAAATACCTATATATCGATCTGTCTATCTATCTTTCTATCTATCTATGTATATGTATATATATATATATATATATACAATCAGCTCACTTTACCATTTGCAGCTTATAACCATTTACCACCAGGGGTCACTACTAACAAAAAACATCCACTCCACTTCTAAATCTAGCCCCTAGAGTTGAGCAGAAGCATAAGATTCCCCACTGCTTCATTCCATTTCCATTAGATTATAGATGTAAATTGTTTTTGATGGTATGGTCTGTGCAGATTGAAATATTCAGAGCATATTCTGACTTTTAGTTAACACATCTGTAAGCAATTTGGCCATCACTGAATTCAACGTTTATCTCAATCGTAATAGACAAGGATAATGACAAATATAGTTTACAATGTTATTAAGTACATCATTTTATTTAATTGTGTGAATAAAAGGAATCGTCTCCCCGTCAGGGAATTGAACCCCGGTCTGCCGCGTGGCAGGCGGGGATACTGACCACTATACTAACGAGGACATATTGGCTTCAGTTCAACAGTGCTCACCTCCATGAGGTTAGGGCATGCCCTCAATCAATTCACAGTATTGTAATAGGCAGCTTTGCTTCTTTTGGTTAGGAGAAGCAATCTTTTTTCATAAATGATTACAAATCAGAAATTCCTAGCCAAAAATAATCTGCTTTAATAAGAAATGATTGATTAAAATAAATACCTATTTATCGATCTGTCTATCTATCTTTCTATCTATCTATGTATATGTATATATATATATATATATATATACAATCAGCTCACTTTACCATTTGCAGCTTATAACCATTTACCACCAGGGGTCACTACTAACAAAAAGCATCCACTCCACTTCTAAATCTAGCCCCTAGAGTTGAGCAGAAGCATAAGATTCCCCACTGCTTCATTCCATTTCCATTAGATTATAGATGTAAATTGTTTTTGATGGTATGGTCTGTGCAGATTGAAATATTCAGAGCATATTCTGACTTTTAGTTAACACATCTGTAAGCAATTTGGCCATCACTGAATTCAACGTTTATCTCAATCGTAATAGACAAGGATAATGACAAATATAGTTTACAATGTTATTAAGTACATCATTTTATTTAATTGTGTGAATAAAAGGAATCGTCTCCCCATCGGGGAATTGAACCCCAGTCTCCCGCGTGACAGGCGGGGATACTGACCACTATACTAACGAGGACATATTGGCTTCAGTTCAACAGTGCTCACATCCATGAGGTTAGGGCATGCCCTCAATCAATTCACAGTATTGTAATAGGCAGCTGTGCTTCCTTTGGTTAGGAGAAGCAATCTTTTTTCATAAATGATTACAAATCAGAAATTCCTAGCCAAAAATAATCTGCTTTAATAAGAAATGATTGATTAAAATAAATACCTATCTATCGATCTGTCTATCTATCTTTCTATCTATCTATGTATATGTATATATATATATATATATATATATATATACTATCAGCTCACTTTACCATTTGCAGCTTATAACCATTTACCACCAGGGGTCACTACTAACAAAAAGCATCCACTCCACTTCTAAATCTAGCCCCTAGAGTTGAGCAGAAGCATAAGATTCCCCACTGCTTCATTCCATTTCCATTAGATTATAGATGTAAATTGTTTTTGATGGTATGGTCTGTGCAGATTGAAATATTCAGAGCATATTCTGACTTTTAGTTAACACATCTGTAAGCAATTTGGCCATCACTGAATTCAACGTTTATCTCAATCGTAATAGAGAAGGATAATGACAAATATAGTTTACAATGTTATTAAGTACATCATTTTATTTAATTGTGTGAATAAAAGGAATCGTCTCCCCGTCGGGGAATTGAACCCCTGTCTCCCGCGTGACAGGCGGGGATACTGACCACTATACTAACGAGGACATATTGGCTTCAGTTCAACAGTGCTCACCTCCATGAGGTTAGGGCATGCCCTCAATCAATTCACAGTATTGTAATAGGCAGCTTTGCTTCTTTTGGTTAGGAGAAGCAATCTTTTTTCATAAATGATTACAAATCAGAAATTCCTAGCCAAAAGTAATCTGCTTTAATAAGAAATGATTGATTAAAATAAATACCTATCTATCGATCTGTCTATCTATCTTTCTATCTATCTATGTATATGTATATATATATATATATATATACAATCAGCTCACTTTACCATTTGCAGCTTATAACCACTTACCACCAGGGGTCACTACTAACAAAAAGCATCCACTCCACTTCTAAATCTAGCCCCTAGAGTTGAGCAGAAGCATAAGATTCCCCACTGCTTCATTCCATTTTCCATTAGATTATAGATGTAAATTGTTTTTGATGGTATGGTCTGTGCAGATTGAAATATTCAGAGCATATTCTGACTTTTAGTTAACACATCTGTAAGCAATTTGGCCATCACTGAATTCAACGTTTATCTCAATCGTAATAGACAAGGATAATGACAAATATAGTTTACAATGTTATTAAGTACATCATTTTATTTAATTGTGTGAATAAAAGGAATCGTCTCCCCGTCGGGGAATTGAACCCCGGTCTCCCGCGTGACAGGCGGGGATACTGACCACTATACTAACGAGGACATATTGGCTTCAGTTTAACAGTGCTCACCTCCATGAGGTTAGGGCATGCCCTCAATCAATTCACAGTATTGTAATAGGCAGCTTTGCTTCCTTTGGTTAGGAGAAGCAATCTTTTTTCATAAATGATTACAAATCAGAAATTCCTAGCCAAAAATAATCTGCTTTAATAAGAAATGATTGATTAAAATAAATACCTATCTATCGATCTGTCTATCTATCTTTCTATCTATCTATCTATGTGTATGTATATATATATATATATATATATATATATATATATATATATATATATATATATATACAATCAGCTCACTTTACCATTTGCAGCTTATAACCACTTACCACCAGGGGTCACTACTAACAAAAAGCATCCACTCCACTTCTAAATCTAGCCCCTAGAGTTGAGCAGAAGCATAAGATTCCCCACTGCTTCATTCCATTTTCCATTAGATTATAGATGTAAATTGTTTTTGATGGTATGGTCTGTGCAGATTGAAATATTCAGAGCATATTCTGACTTTTAGTTAACACATCTGTAAGCAATTTGGCCATCACTGAATTCAACGTTTATCTCAATCGTAATAGACAAGGATAATGACAAATATAGTTTACAATGTTATTAAGTACATCATTTTATTTAATTGTGTGAATAAAAGGAGTCGTCTCCCCGTCGGGGAATTGAACCCCGGTCTCCCGCGTGACAGGCGGGGATACTGACCACTATACTAACGAGGACATATTGGCTTCAGTTCAACAGTGCTCACCTCCATGAGGTTAGGGCATGCCCTCAATCAATTCACAGTATTGTAATAGGCAGCTTTGCTTCCTTTGGTTAGGAGAAGCAATCTTTTTTCATAAATGATTACAAATCAGAAATTCCTAGCCAAAAATAATCTGCTTTAATAAGAAATGATTGATTAAAATAAATACCTATATATCGATCTGTCTATCTATCTTTCTATCTATCTATGTATATGTATATATATATATATATATATATACAATCAGCTCACTTTACCATTTGCAGCTTATAACCACTTACCACCAGGGGTCACTACTAACAAAAAGCATCCACTCCACTTCTAAATCTAGCCCCTAGAGTTGAGCAGAAGCATAAGATTCCCCACTGCTTCATTCCATTTTCCATTAGATTATAGATGTAAATTGTTTTTGATGGTATGGTCTGTGCAGATTGAAATATTCAGAGCATATTCTGACTTTTAGTTAACACATCTGTAAGCAATTTGGCCATCACTGAATTCAACGTTTATCTCAATCGTAATAGACAAGGATAATGACAAATATAGTTTACAATGTTATTAAGTACATCATTTTATTTAATTGTGTGAATAAAAGGAATCGTCTCCCCGTCGGGGAATTGAACCCCGGTCTCCCGCGTGACAGGCGGGGATACTGACCACTATACTAACGAGGACATATTGGCTTCAGTTTAACAGTGCTCACCTCCATGAGGTTAGGGCATGCCCTCAATCAATTCACAGTATTGTAATAGGCAGCTTTGCTTCCTTTGGTTAGGAGAAGCAATCTTTTTTCATAAATGATTACAAATCAGAAATTCCTAGCCAAAAATAATCTGCTTTAATAAGAAATGATTGATTAAAATAAATACCTATCTATCGATCTGTCTATCTATCTTTCTATCTATCTATGCATATGTATATATATATATATATATATATATATATATATATATATATATATATATATATATACAATCAGCTCACTTTACCATTTGCAGCTTATAACCACTTACCACCAGGGGTCACTACTAACAAAAAGCATCCACTCCACTTCTAAATCTAGCCCCTAGAGTTGAGCAGAAGCATAAGATTCCCCACTGCTTCATTCCATTTTCCATTAGATTATAGATGTAAATTGTTTTTGATGGTATGGTCTGTGCAGATTGAAATATTCAGAGCATATTCTGACTTTTAGTTAACACATCTGTAAGCAATTTGGCCATCACTGAATTCAACGTTTATCTCAATCGTAATAGACAAGGATAATGACAAATATAGTTTACAATGTTATTAAGTACATCATTTTATTTAATTGTGTGAATAAAAGGAGTCGTCTCCCCGTCGGGGAATTGAACCCCGGTCTCCCGCGTGACAGGCGGGGATACTGACCACTATACTAACGAGGACATATTGGCTTCAGTTCAACAGTGCTCACCTCCATGAGGTTAGGGCATGCCCTCAATCAATTCACAGTATTGTAATAGGCAGCTTTGCTTCCTTTGGTTAGGAGAAGCAATCTTTTTTCATAAATGATTACAAATCAGAAATTCCTAGCCAAAAATAATCTGCTTTAATAAGAAATGATTGATTAAAATAAATACCTATATATCGATCTGTCTATCTATCTTTCTATCTATCTATGTATATGTATATATATATATATATATACAATCAGCTCACTTTACCATTTGCAGCTTATAACCATTTACCACCAGGGGTCACTACTAACAAAAAGCATCCACTCCACTTCTAAATCTAGCCCCTAGAGTTGAGCAGAAGCATAAGATTCCCCACTGCTTCATTCCATTTCCATTAGATTATAGATGTAAATTGTTTTTGATGGTATGGTCTGTGCAGATTGAAATATTCAGAGCATATTCTGACTTTTAGTTAACACATCTGTAAGCAATTTGGCCATCACTGAATTCAACGTTTATCTCAATCGTAATAGACAAGGATAATGACAAATATAGTTTACAATGTTATTAAGTACATCATTTTATTTAATTGTGTGAATAAAAGGAATCGTCTCCCCGTCGGGGAATTGAACCCCGGTCTGCCGCGTGGCAGGCGGGGATACTGACCACTATACTAACGAGGACATATTGGCTTCAGTTCAACAGTGCTCACCTCCATGAGGTTAGGGCATGCCCTCAATCAATTCACAGTATTGTAATAGGCAGCTTTGCTTCTTTTGGTTAGGAGAAGCAATCTTTTTTCATAAATGATTACAAATCAGAAATTCCTAGCCAAAAATAATCTGCTTTAATAAGAAATGATTGATTAAAATAAATACCTATTTATCGATCTGTCTATCTATCTTTCTATCTATCTATGTATATGTATATATATATATATATATATACAATCAGCTCACTTTACCATTTGCAGCTTATAACCATTTACCACCAGGGGTCACTACTAACAAAAAGCATCCACTCCACTTCTAAATCTAGCCCCTAGAGTTGAGCAGAAGCATAAGATTCCCCACTGCTTCATTCCATTTCCATTAGATTATAGATGTAAATTGTTTTTGATGGTATGGTCTGTGCAGATTGAAATATTCAGAGCATATTCTGACTTTTAGTTAACACATCTGTAAGCAATTTGGCCATCACTGAATTCAACGTTTATCTCAATCGTAATAGACAAGGATAATGACAAATATAGTTTACAATGTTATTAAGTACATCATTTTATTTAATTGTGTGAATAAAAGGATTCGTCTCCCCATCGGGGAATTGAACCCCAGTCTCCCGCGTGACAGGCGGGGATACTGACCACTATACTAACGAGGACATATTGGCTTCAGTTCAACAGTGCTCACATCCATGAGGTTAGGGCATGCCCTCAATCAATTCACAGTATTGTAATAGGCAGCTTTGCTTCCTTTGGTTAGGAGAAGCAATCTTTTTTCATAAATGATTACAAATCAGAAATTCCTAGCCAAAAATAATCTGCTTTAATAAGAAATGATTGATTAAAATAAATACCTATCTATCGATCTGTCTATCTATCTTTCTATCTATCTATGTATATGTATATATATATATATATATATATACTATCAGCTCACTTTACCATTTGCAGCTTATAACCATTTACCACCAGGGGTCACTACTAACAAAAAGCATCCACTCCACTTCTAAATCTAGCCCCTAGAGTTGAGCAGAAGCATAAGATTCCCCACTGCTTCATTCCATTTCCATTAGATTATAGATGTAAATTTTTTTTGATGGTATGGTCTGTGCAGATTGAAATATTCAGAGCATATTCTGACTTTTAGTTAACACATCTGTAAGCAATTTGGCCATCACTGAATTCAACGTTTATCTCAATCGTAATAGACAAGGATAATGACAAATATAGTTTACAATGTTATTAAGTACATCATTTTATTTAATTGTGTGAATAAAAGGAATCGTCTCCCCGTCGGGGAATTGAACCCCGGTCTCCCGCGTGACAGGCGGGGATACTGACCACTATACTAACGAGGACATATTGGCTTCAGTTCAACAGTGCTCACCTTCATGAGGTTAGGGCATGCCCTCAATCAATTCACAGTATTGTAATAGGCAGCTTTGCTTCTTTTGGTTAGGAGAAGTAATCTTTTTTCATAAATGATTACAAATCAGAAATTCCTAGCTAAAAATAATCTGCTTTAATAAGAAATGATTGATTAAAATAAATACCTATTTCCATCTCTGCCTTAAAGCTCAATGGAGGTAAAACCGAGCTGATGCTCCTGGGCAATCCCAGTCCCTCCATTATTGCGACCTGTTGGCCCCGGTCTCTTGGTGACCCACCATCCCCCAAGAAGGAGATCAAGTCCTTGGGAGTATGGTTGGAAGAAGATCTGTCCTTCCGGACTCATGCCAGGAAGACCGCAGGGGTTTGCTTTGGCTTACTGAAATCAGCCCGAAAGGTGCTACCTTTGCTTCCTGATCCAGCAAGGAAGCTGTTGATACGTGGCCTAATCCTATCGAGGCTCGATTATGGGAATGCGCTGTTTCTCGGTGCCCCCGAAGCGACCTTTAAAACTCTCCAACAGGTGCAAAACGCAGCTGCGAGAATCCTTATGGATGTTTCCAGAAGGCAGTCTGCTGCTCCTGCTCTCAGAGCGCTTCACTGGCTCCCCGTGAAGGAGCGGGTGAAATTTAAGGCGCTATGTACTGCCCACAAAATTCTACATGGCAAAGGCCCCCCTATCCTTGCGCATATGGCCCGTCCCTATAAACCTCCACGTCTGCTGCGCTCGGACCAAAAACACCTTCTGCAGTCAGCCAGAGTAAGAAAAGCTCGTTCTGGGGGTAGGCGTTTCTCGGTGCAGGTGGCTTCTCTTTGGAACTCTCTGCCCATCAGGATTCGCTCAGAGCCCAAGATCCTACCATTTAGGAAACTTCTTAAGACCTACCTGTTTCCACAGTAGTGACTAGCTGAGTCTCCCCTTCTGGTCTGTTGCGCCGGGACGCCCCTGGGTAAGCTGAGCGCATTACAAATTTCATATTATTATTTATCAATCTGTCTATCTATCTTTCTATCTATCTATGTATATATATATATATATATATATATACAATCAGCTCACTTTACCATTTGCAGCTTATAACCATTTACTACCAGGGGTCACTACTAACAAAAAGCATCCACTCCACTTCTAAATCTAGCCCCTAGAGTTGAGCAGAAGCATAAGATTCCCGACTGCTTCATTCCATTTCCATTAGATTATAGATGTAAATTGTTTTTGATGGTATGGTCTGTGCAGATTGAAATATTCAGAGCATATTCTGACTTTTAGTTAACACATCTGTAAGCAATTTGGCCATCACTGAATTCAACGTTTATCTCAATCGTAATAGACAAGGATAATGACAAATATAGTTTACAATGTTATTAAGTACATCATTTTATTTAATTGTGTGAATAAAAGGAATCGTCTCCCCGTCGGGGAATTGAACCCCGGTCTCCCGCGTGACAGGCGGGGATACTGACCACTATACTAACGAGGACATATTGGCTTCAGTTCAACAGTGCTCACCTCCATGAGGTTAGGGCATGCCCTCAATCAATTCACAGTATTGTAATAGGCAGCTTTGCTTCTTTTGGTTAGGAGAAGCAATCTTTTTTCATAAATGATTACAAATCAGAAATTTCTAGCCAAAAGTAATCTGCTTTAATAAGAAATGATTGATTAAAATAAATACCTATCTATCGATCTGTCTATCTATCTTTCTATCTATCTATGTATATATATATATATATATATATATATATATATATATATACAATCAGCTCACTTTACCATTTGCAGCTTATAACCATTTACCACCAGGGGTCACTACTAACAAAAAGCATCCACTCCACTTCTAAATCTAGCCCCTAGAGTTGAGCAGAAGCATAAGATTCCCCACTGCTTCATTCCATTTCCATTAGATTATAGATGTAAATTGTTTTTGATGGTATGGTCTGTGCAGATTGAAATATTCAGAGCATATTCTGACTTTTAGTTAACACATCTGTAAGCAATTTGGCCATCACTGAATTCAACGTTTATCTCAATCGTAATAGAGAAGGATAATGACAAATATAGTTTACAATGTTATTAAGTACATCATTTTATTTAATTGTGTGAATAAAAGGAATCGTCTCCCCGTCGGGGAATTGAACCCCGGTCTCCCGCGTGACAGGCGGGGATACTGACCACTATACTAACGAGGACATATTGGCTTCAGTTCAACAGTGCTCACCTCCATGAGGTTAGGGCATGCCCTCAATCAATTCACAGTATTGTGATAGGCAGCTTTGCTTCTTTTGGTTAGGAGAAGCAATCTTTTTTCATAAATGATTACAAATCAGAAATTCCTAGCCAAAAGTAATCTGCTTTAATAAGAAATGATTGATTAAAATAAATACCTATCTATCGATCTGTCTATCTATCTTTCTATCTATCTATGTATATGTATATATATATATATATATATACAATCAGCTCACTTTACCATTTGCAGCTTATAACCACTTACCACCAGGGGTCACTACTAACAAAAAGCATCCACTCCACTTCTAAATCTAGCCCCTAGAGTTGAGCAGAAGCATAAGATTCCCCACTGCTTCATTCCATTTTCCATTAGATTATAGATGTAAATTGTTTTTGATGGTATGGTCTGTGCAGATTGAAATATTCAGAGCATATTCTGACTTTTAGTTAACACATCTGTAAGCAATTTGGCCATCACTGAATTCAACGTTTATCTCAATCGTAATAGACAAGGATAATGACAAATATAGTTTACAATGTTATTAAGTACATCATTTTATTTAATTGTGTGAATAAAAGGAGTCGTCTCCCCGTCGGGGAATTGAACCCCGGTCTCCCGCGTGACAGGCGGGGATACTGACCACTATACTAACGAGGACATATTGGCTTCAGTTCAACAGTGCTCACCTCCATGAGGTTAGGGCATGCCCTCAATCAATTCACAGTATTGTAATAGGCAGCTTTGCTTCCTTTGGTTAGGAGAAGCAATCTTTTTTCATAAATGATTACAAATCAGAAATTCCTAGCCAAAAATAATCTGCTTTAATAAGAAATGATTGATTAAAATAAATACCTATATATCGATCTGTCTATCTATCTTTCTATCTATCTATGTATATGTATATATATATATATATATACAATCAGCTCACTTTACCATTTGCAGCTTATAACCATTTACCACCAGGGGTCACTACTAACAAAAAGCATCCACTCCACTTCTAAATCTAGCCCCTAGAGTTGAGCAGAAGCATAAGATTCCCCACTGCTTCATTCCATTTCCATTAGATTATAGATGTAAATTGTTTTTGATGGTATGGTCTGTGCAGATTGAAATATTCAGAGCATATTCTGACTTTTAGTTAACACATCTGTAAGCAATTTGGCCATCACTGAATTCAACGTTTATCTCAATCGTAATAGACAAGGATAATGACAAATATAGTTTACAATGTTATTAAGTACATCATTTTATTTAATTGTGTGAATAAAAGGAATCGTCTCCCCGTCGGGGAATTGAACCCCGGTCTGCCGCGTGGCAGGCGGGGATACTGACCACTATACTAACGAGGACATATTGGCTTCAGTTCAACAGTGCTCACCTCCATGAGGTTAGGGCATGCCCTCAATCAATTCACAGTATTGTAATAGGCAGCTTTGCTTCTTTTGGTTAGGAGAAGCAATCTTTTTTCATAAATGATTACAAATCAGAAATTCCTAGCCAAAAATAATCTGCTTTAATAAGAAATGATTGATTAAAATAAATACCTATTTATCGATCTGTCTATCTATCTTTCTATCTATCTATGTATATGTATATATATATATATATATATACAATCAGCTCACTTTACCATTTGCAGCTTATAACCATTTACCACCAGGGGTCACTACTAACAAAAAGCATCCACTCCACTTCTAAATCTAGCCCCTAGAGTTGAGCAGAAGCATAAGATTCCCCACTGCTTCATTCCATTTCCATTAGATTATAGATGTAAATTGTTTTTGATGGTATGGTCTGTGCAGATTGAAATATTCAGAGCATATTCTGACTTTTAGTTAACACATCTGTAAGCAATTTGGCCATCACTGAATTCAACGTTTATCTCAATCGTAATAGACAAGGATAATGACAAATATAGTTTACAATGTTATTAAGTACATCATTTTATTTAATTGTGTGAATAAAAGGATTCGTCTCCCCATCGGGGAATTGAACCCCAGTCTCCCGCGTGACAGGCGGGGATACTGACCACTATACTAACGAGGACATATTGGCTTCAGTTCAACAGTGCTCACATCCATGAGGTTAGGGCATGCCCTCAATCAATTCACAGTATTGTAATAGGCAGCTTTGCTTCCTTTGGTTAGGAGAAGCAATCTTTTTTCATAAATGATTACAAATCAGAAATTCCTAGCCAAAAATAATCTGCTTTAATAAGAAATGATTGATTAAAATAAATACCTATCTATCGATCTGTCTATCTATCTTTCTATCTATCTATGTATATGTATATATATATATATATATATATATACTATCAGCTCACTTTACCATTTGCAGCTTATAACCATTTACCACCAGGGGTCACTACTAACAAAAAGCATCCACTCCACTTCTAAATCTAGCCCCTAGAGTTGAGCAGAAGCATAAGATTCCCCACTGCTTCATTCCATTTCCATTAGATTATAGATGTAAATTTTTTTTGATGGTATGGTCTGTGCAGATTGAAATATTCAGAGCATATTCTGACTTTTAGTTAACACATCTGTAAGCAATTTGGCCATCACTGAATTCAACGTTTATCTCAATCGTAATAGACAAGGATAATGACAAATATAGTTTACAATGTTATTAAGTACATCATTTTATTTAATTGTGTGAATAAAAGGAATCGTCTCCCCGTCGGGGAATTGAACCCCGGTCTCCCGCGTGACAGGCGGGGATACTGACCACTATACTAACGAGGACATATTGGCTTCAGTTCAACAGTGCTCACCTTCATGAGGTTAGGGCATGCCCTCAATCAATTCACAGTATTGTAATAGGCAGCTTTGCTTCTTTTGGTTAGGAGAAGTAATCTTTTTTCATAAATGATTACAAATCAGAAATTCCTAGCTAAAAATAATCTGCTTTAATAAGAAATGATTGATTAAAATAAATACCTATTTCCATCTCTGCCTTAAAGCTCAATGGAGGTAAAACCGAGCTGATGCTCCTGGGCAATCCCAGTCCCTCCATTATTGCGACCTGTTGGCCCCGGTCTCTTGGTGACCCACCATCCCCCAAGAAGGAGATCAAGTCCTTGGGAGTATGGTTGGAAGAAGATCTGTCCTTCCGGACTCATGCCAGGAAGACCGCAGGGGTTTGCTTTGGCTTACTGAAATCAGCCCGAAAGGTGCTACCTTTGCTTCCTGATCCAGCAAGGAAGCTGTTGATACGTGGCCTAATCCTATCGAGGCTCGATTATGGGAATGCGCTGTTTCTCGGTGCCCCCGAAGCGACCTTTAAAACTCTCCAACAGGTGCAAAACGCAGCTGCGAGAATCCTTATGGATGTTTCCAGAAGGCAGTCTGCTGCTCCTGCTCTCAGAGCGCTTCACTGGCTCCCCGTGAAGGAGCGGGTGAAATTTAAGGCGCTATGTACTGCCCACAAAATTCTACATGGCAAAGGCCCCCCTATCCTTGCGCATATGGCCCGTCCCTATAAACCTCCACGTCTGCTGCGCTCGGACCAAAAACACCTTCTGCAGTCAGCCAGAGTAAGAAAAGCTCGTTCTGGGGGTAGGCGTTTCTCGGTGCAGGTGGCTTCTCTTTGGAACTCTCTGCCCATCAGGATTCGCTCAGAGCCCAAGATCCTACCATTTAGGAAACTTCTTAAGACCTACCTGTTTCCACAGTAGTGACTAGCTGAGTCTCCCCTTCTGGTCTGTTGCGCCGGGACGCCCCTGGGTAAGCTGAGCGCATTACAAATTTCATATTATTATTTATCAATCTGTCTATCTATCTTTCTATCTATCTATGTATATATATATATATATATATATATATACAATCAGCTCACTTTACCATTTGCAGCTTATAACCATTTACTACCAGGGGTCACTACTAACAAAAAGCATCCACTCCACTTCTAAATCTAGCCCCTAGAGTTGAGCAGAAGCATAAGATTCCCGACTGCTTCATTCCATTTCCATTAGATTATAGATGTAAATTGTTTTTGATGGTATGGTCTGTGCAGATTGAAATATTCAGAGCATATTCTGACTTTTAGTTAACACATCTGTAAGCAATTTGGCCATCACTGAATTCAACGTTTATCTCAATCGTAATAGACAAGGATAATGACAAATATAGTTTACAATGTTATTAAGTACATCATTTTATTTAATTGTGTGAATAAAAGGAATCGTCTCCCCGTCGGGGAATTGAACCCCGGTCTCCCGCGTGACAGGCGGGGATACTGACCACTATACTAACGAGGACATATTGGCTTCAGTTCAACAGTGCTCACCTCCATGAGGTTAGGGCATGCCCTCAATCAATTCACAGTATTGTAATAGGCAGCTTTGCTTCTTTTGGTTAGGAGAAGCAATCTTTTTTCATAAATGATTACAAATCAGAAATTTCTAGCCAAAAGTAATCTGCTTTAATAAGAAATGATTGATTAAAATAAATACCTATCTATCGATCTGTCTATCTATCTTTCTATCTATCTATGTATATATATATATATATATATATATATATATATATATATATATATATATATATATACAATCAGCTCACTTTACCATTTGCAGCTTATAACCATTTACCACCAGGGGTCACTACTAACAAAAAGCATCCACTCCACTTCTAAATCTAGCCCCTAGAGTTGAGCAGAAGCATAAGATTCCCCACTGCTTCATTCCATTTCCATTAGATTATAGATGTAAATTGTTTTTGATGGTATGGTCTGTGCAGATTGAAATATTCAGAGCATATTCTGACTTTTAGTTAACACATCTGTAAGCAATTTGGCCATCACTGAATTCAACGTTTATCTCAATCGTAATAGAGAAGGATAATGACAAATATAGTTTACAATGTTATTAAGTACATCATTTTATTTAATTGTGTGAATAAAAGGAATCGTCTCCCCGTCGGGGAATTGAACCCCGGTCTCCCGCGTGACAGGCGGGGATACTGACCACTATACTAACGAGGACATATTGGCTTCAGTTCAACAGTGCTCACCTCCATGAGGTTAGGGCATGCCCTCAATCAATTCACAGTATTGTGATAGGCAGCTTTGCTTCTTTTGGTTAGGAGAAGCAATCTTTTTTCATAAATGATTACAAATCAGAAATTCCTAGCCAAAAGTAATCTGCTTTAATAAGAAATGATTGATTAAAATAAATACCTATCTATCGATCTGTCTATCTATCTTTCTATCTATCTATGTATATGTATATATATATATATATATATACAATCAGCTCACTTTACCATTTGCAGCTTATAACCACTTACCACCAGGGGTCACTACTAACAAAAAGCATCCACTCCACTTCTAAATCTAGCCCCTAGAGTTGAGCAGAAGCATAAGATTCCCCACTGCTTCATTCCATTTTCCATTAGATTATAGATGTAAATTGTTTTTGATGGTATGGTCTGTGCAGATTGAAATATTCAGAGCATATTCTGACTTTTAGTTAACACATCTGTAAGCAATTTGGCCATCACTGAATTCAACGTTTATCTCAATCGTAATAGACAAGGATAATGACAAATATAGTTTACAATGTTATTAAGTACATCATTTTATTTAATTGTGTGAATAAAAGGAATCGTCTCCCCGTCGGGGAATTGAACCCCGGTCTGCCGCGTGGCAGGCGGGGATACTGACCACTATACTAACGAGGACATATTGGCTTCAGTTCAACAGTGCTCACCTCCATGAGGTTAGGGCATGCCCTCAATCAATTCACAGTATTGTAATAGGCAGCTTTGCTTCTTTTGGTTAGGAGAAGCAATCTTTTTTCATAAATGATTACAAATCAGAAATTCCTAGCCAAAAATAATCTGCTTTAATAAGAAATGATTGATTAAAATAAATACCTATTTATCGATCTGTCTATCTATCTTTCTATCTATCTATGTATATGTATATATATATATATATATATACAATCAGCTCACTTTACCATTTGCAGCTTATAACCATTTACCACCAGGGGTCACTACTAACAAAAAGCATCCACTCCACTTCTAAATCTAGCCCCTAGAGTTGAGCAGAAGCATAAGATTCCCCACTGCTTCATTCCATTTCCATTAGATTATAGATGTAAATTGTTTTTGATGGTATGGTCTGTGCAGATTGAAATATTCAGAGCATATTCTGACTTTTAGTTAACACATCTGTAAGCAATTTGGCCATCACTGAATTCAACGTTTATCTCAATCGTAATAGACAAGGATAATGACAAATATAGTTTACAATGTTATTAAGTACATCATTTTATTTAATTGTGTGAATAAAAGGAATCGTCTCCCCATCGGGGAATTGAACCCCAGTCTCCCGCGTGACAGGCGGGGATACTGACCACTATACTAACGAGGACATATTGGCTTCAGTTCAACAGTGCTCACATCCATGAGGTTAGGGCATGCCCTCAATCAATTCACAGTATTGTAATAGGCAGCTTTGCTTCCTTTGGTTAGGAGAAGCAATCTTTTTTCATAAATGATTACAAATCAGAAATTCCTAGCCAAAAATAATCTGCTTTAATAAGAAATGATTGATTAAAATAAATACCTATCTATCGATCTGTCTATCTATCTTTCTATCTATCTATGTATATGTATATATATATATATATATATATATATACTATCAGCTCACTTTACCATTTGCAGCTTATAACCATTTACCACCAGGGGTCACTACTAACAAAAAGCATCCACTCCACTTCTAAATCTAGCCCCTAGAGTTGAGCAGAAGCATAAGATTCCCCACTGCTTCATTCCATTTCCATTAGATTATAGATGTAAATTGTTTTTGATGGTATGGTCTGTGCAGATTGAAATATTCAGAGCATATTCTGACTTTTAGTTAACACATCTGTAAGCAATTTGGCCATCACTGAATTCAACGTTTATCTCAATCGTAATAGAGAAGGATAATGACAAATATAGTTTACAATGTTATTAAGTACATCATTTTATTTAATTGTGTGAATAAAAGGAATCGTCTCCCCGTCGGGGAATTGAACCCCGGTCTCCCGCGTGACAGGCGGGGATACTGACCACTATACTAACGAGGACATATTGGCTTCAGTTCAACAGTGCTCACCTCCATGAGGTTAGGGCATGCCCTCAATCAATTCACAGTATTGTAATAGGCAGCTTTGCTTCTTTTGGTTAGGAGAAGCAATCTTTTTTCATAAATGATTACAAATCAGAAATTCCTAGCCAAAAGTAATCTGCTTTAATAAGAAATGATTGATTAAAATAAATACCTATCTATCGATCTGTCTATCTATCTTTCTATCTATCTATGTATATGTATATATATATATATATATATACAATCAGCTCACTTTACCATTTGCAGCTTATAACCACTTACCACCAGGGGTCACTACTAACAAAAAGCATCCACTCCACTTCTAAATCTAGCCCCTAGAGTTGAGCAGAAGCATAAGATTCCCCACTGCTTCATTCCATTTTCCATTAGATTATAGATGTAAATTGTTTTTGATGGTATGGTCTGTGCAGATTGAAATATTCAGAGCATATTCTGACTTTTAGTTAACACATCTGTAAGCAATTTGGCCATCACTGAATTCAACGTTTATCTCAATCGTAATAGACAAGGATAATGACAAATATAGTTTACAATGTTATTAAGTACATCATTTTATTTAATTGTGTGAATAAAAGGAATCGTCTCCCCGTCGGGGAGTTGAACCCCGGTCTGCCGCGTGGCAGGCGGGGATACTGACCACTATACTAACGAGGACATATTGGCTTCAGTTCAACAGTGCTCACCTCCATGAGGTTAGGGCATGCCCTCAATCAATTCACAGTATTGTAATAGGCAGCTTTGCTTCTTTTGGTTAGGAGAAGCAATCTTTTTTCATAAATGATTACAAATCAGAAATTCCTAGCCAAAAATAATCTGCTTTAATAAGAAATGATTGATTAAAATAAATACCTATTTATCGATCTGTCTATCTATCTTTCTATCTATCTATGTATATGTATATATATATATATATATATACAATCAGCTCACTTTACCATTTGCAGCTTATAACCATTTACCACCAGGGGTCACTACTAACAAAAAGCATCCACTCCACTTCTAAATCTAGCCCCTAGAGTTGAGCAGAAGCATAAGATTCCCCACTGCTTCATTCCATTTCCATTAGATTATAGATGTAAATTGTTTTTGATGGTATGGTCTGTGCAGATTGAAATATTCAGAGCATATTCTGACTTTTAGTTAACACATCTGTAAGCAATTTGGCCATCACTGAATTCAACGTTTATCTCAATCGTAATAGACAAGGATAATGACAAATATAGTTTACAATGTTATTAAGTACATCATTTTATTTAATTGTGTGAATAAAAGGAATCGTCTCCCCATCGGGGAATTGAACCCCAGTCTCCCGCGTGACAGGCGGGGATACTGACCACTATACTAACGAGGACATATTGGCTTCAGTTCAACAGTGCTCACATCCATGAGGTTAGGGCATGCCCTCAATCAATTCACAGTATTGTAATAGGCAGCTTTGCTTCCTTTGGTTAGGAGAAGCAATCTTTTTTCATAAATGATTACAAATCAGAAATTCCTAGCCAAAAATAATCTGCTTTAATAAGAAATGATTGATTAAAATAAATACCTATCTATCGATCTGTCTATCTATCTTTCTATCTATCTATGTATATGTATATATATATATATATATATATATATACTATCAGCTCACTTTACCATTTGCAGCTTATAACCATTTACCACCAGGGGTCACTACTAACAAAAAGCATCCACTCCACTTCTAAATCTAGCCCCTAGAGTTGAGCAGAAGCATAAGATTCCCCACTGCTTCATTCCATTTCCATTAGATTATAGATGTAAATTGTTTTTGATGGTATGGTCTGTGCAGATTGAAATATTCAGAGCATATTCTGACTTTTAGTTAACACATCTGTAAGCAATTTGGCCATCACTGAATTCAACGTTTATCTCAATCGTAATAGAGAAGGATAATGACAAATATAGTTTACAATGTTATTAAGTACATCATTTTATTTAATTGTGTGAATAAAAGGAATCGTCTCCCCGTCGGGGAATTGAACCCCGGTCTCCCGCGTGACAGGCGGGGATACTGACCACTATACTAACGAGGACATATTGGCTTCAGTTCAACAGTGCTCACCTCCATGAGGTTAGGGCATGCCCTCAATCAATTCACAGTATTGTAATAGGCAGCTTTGCTTCTTTTGGTTAGGAGAAGCAATCTTTTTTCATAAATGATTACAAATCAGAAATTCCTAGCCAAAAGTAATCTGCTTTAATAAGAAATGATTGATTAAAATAAATACCTATCTATCGATCTGTCTATCTATCTTTCTATCTATCTATGTATATGTATATATATATATATATATATACAATCAGCTCACTTTACCATTTGCAGCTTATAACCACTTACCACCAGGGGTCACTACTAACAAAAAGCATCCACTCCACTTCTAAATCTAGCCCCTAGAGTTGAGCAGAAGCATAAGATTCCCCACTGCTTCATTCCATTTTCCATTAGATTATAGATGTAAATTGTTTTTGATGGTATGGTCTGTGCAGATTGAAATATTCAGAGCATATTCTGACTTTTAGTTAACACATCTGTAAGCAATTTGGCCATCACTGAATTCAACGTTTATCTCAATCGTAATAGACAAGGATAATGACAAATATAGTTTACAATGTTATTAAGTACATCATTTTATTTAATTGTGTGAATAAAAGGAATCGTCTCCCCGTCGGGGAATTGAACCCCGGTCTCCCGCGTGACAGGCGGGGATACTGACCACTATACTAACGAGGACATATTGGCTTCAGTTTAACAGTGCTCACCTCCATGAGGTTAGGGCATGCCCTCAATCAATTCACAGTATTGTAATAGGCAGCTTTGCTTCCTTTGGTTAGGAGAAGCAATCTTTTTTCATAAATGATTACAAATCAGAAAGTCCTAGCCAAAAATAATCTGCTTTAATAAGAAATGATTGATTAAAATAAATACCTATCTATCGATCTGTCTATCTATCTTTCTATCTATCTATCTATGTGTATGTATATATATATATATATATATATATATATATATATATATATATATATATATATATACAATCAGCTCACTTTACCATTTGCAGCTTATAACCACTTACCACCAGGGGTCACTACTAACAAAAAGCATCCACTCCACTTCTAAATCTAGACCCTAGAGTTGAGCAGAAGCATAAGATTCCCCACTGCTTCATTCCATTTTCCATTAGATTATAGATGTAAATTGTTTTTGATGGTATGGTCTGTGCAGATTGAAATATTCAGAGCATATTCTGACTTTTAGTTAACACATCTGTAAGCAATTTGGCCATCACTGAATTCAACGTTTATCTCAATCGTAATAGACAAGGATAATGACAAATATAGTTTACAATGTTATTAAGTACATCATTTTATTTAATTGTGTGAATAAAAGGAGTCGTCTCCCCGTCGGGGAATTGAACCCCGGTCTCCCGCGTGACAGGCGGGGATACTGACCACTATACTAACGAGGACATATTGGCTTCAGTTCAACAGTGCTCACCTCCATGAGGTTAGGGCATGCCCTCAATCAATTCACAGTATTGTAATAGGCAGCTTTGCTTCCTTTGGTTAGGAGAAGCAATCTTTTTTCATAAATGATTACAAATCAGAAATTCCTAGCCAAAAATAATCTGCTTTAATAAGAAATGATTGATTAAAATAAATACCTATATATCGATCTGTCTATCTATCTTTCTATCTATCTATGTATATGTATATATATATATATATATATATACAATCAGCTCACTTTACCATTTGCAGCTTATAACCACTTACCACCAGGGGTCACTACTAACAAAAAGCATCCACTCCACTTCTAAATCTAGCCCCTAGAGTTGAGCAGAAGCATAAGATTCCCCACTGCTTCATTCCATTTTCCATTAGATTATAGATGTAAATTGTTTTTGATGGTATGGTCTGTGCAGATTGAAATATTCAGAGCATATTCTGACTTTTAGTTAACACATCTGTAAGCAATTTGGCCATCACTGAATTCAACGTTTATCTCAATCGTAATAGACAAGGATAATGACAAATATAGTTTACAATGTTATTAAGTACATCATTTTATTTAATTGTGTGAATAAAAGGAATCGTCTCCCCGTCGGGGAATTGAACCCCGGTCTCCCGCGTGACAGGCGGGGATACTGACCACTATACTAACGAGGACATATTGGCTTCAGTTTAACAGTGCTCACCTCCATGAGGTTAGGGCATGCCCTCAATCAATTCACAGTATTGTAATAGGCAGCTTTGCTTCCTTTGGTTAGGAGAAGCAATCTTTTTTCATAAATGATTACAAATCAGAAATTCCTAGCCAAAAATAATCTGCTTTAATAAGAAATGATTGATTAAAATAAATACCTATCTATCGATCTGTCTATCTATCTTTCTATCTATCTATGCATATGTATATATATATATATATATATATATATATATATATATATATATATACAATCAGCTCACTTTACCATTTGCAGCTTATAACCACTTACCACCAGGGGTCACTACTAACAAAAAGCATCCACTCCACTTCTAAATCTAGCCCCTAGAGTTGAGCAGAAGCATAAGATTCCCCACTGCTTCATTCCATTTTCCATTAGATTATAGATGTAAATTGTTTTTGATGGTATGGTCTGTGCAGATTGAAATATTCAGAGCATATTCTGACTTTTAGTTAACACATCTGTAAGCAATTTGGCCATCACTGAATTCAACGTTTATCTCAATCGTAATAGACAAGGATAATGACAAATATAGTTTACAATGTTATTAAGTACATCATTTTATTTAATTGTGTGAATAAAAGGAGTCGTCTCCCCGTCGGGGAATTGAACCCCGGTCTCCCGCGTGACAGGCGGGGATACTGACCACTATACTAACGAGGACATATTGGCTTCAGTTCAACAGTGCTCACCTCCATGAGGTTAGGGCATGCCCTCAATCAATTCACAGTATTGTAATAGGCAGCTTTGCTTCCTTTGGTTAGGAGAAGCAATCTTTTTTCATAAATGATTACAAATCAGAAATTCCTAGCCAAAAATAATCTGCTTTAATAAGAAATGATTGATTAAAATAAATACCTATCTATCGATCTGTCTATCTATCTTTCTATCTATCTATGTATATGTATATATATATATATATATATATATATATACTATCAGCTCACTTTACCATTTGCAGCTTATAACCATTTACCACCAGGGGTCACTACTAACAAAAAGCATCCACTCCACTTCTAAATCTAGCCCCTAGAGTTGAGCAGAAGCATAAGATTCCCCACTGCTTCATTCCATTTCCATTAGATTATAGATGTAAATTGTTTTTGATGGTATGGTCTGTGCAGATTGAAATATTCAGAGCATATTCTGACTTTTAGTTAACACATCTGTAAGCAATTTGGCCATCACTGAATTCAACGTTTATCTCAATCGTAATAGACAAGGATAATGACAAATATAGTTTACAATGTTATTAAGTACATCATTTTATTTAATTGTGTGAATAAAAGGAATCGTCTCCCCATCGGGGAATTGAACCCCAGTCTCCCGCGTGACAGGCGGGGATACTGACCACTATACTAACGAGGACATATTGGCTTCAGTTCAACAGTGCTCACATCCATGAGGTTAGGGCATGCCCTCAATCAATTCACAGTATTGTAATAGGCAGCTTTGCTTCCTTTGGTTAGGAGAAGCAATCTTTTTTCATAAATGATTACAAATCAGAAATTCCTAGCCAAAAATAATCTGCTTTAATAAGAAATGATTGATTAAAATAAATACCTATCTATCGATCTGTCTATCTATGTTTCTATCTATCTATGTATATGTATATATATATATATATATATATATATATATATATATATATATATATACAATCAGCTCACTTTACCATTTGCAGCTTATAACCACTTACCACCAGGGGTCACTACTAACAAAAAGCATCCACTCCACTTCTAAATCTAGCCCCTAGAGTTGAGCAGAAGCATAAGATTCCCCACTGCTTCATTCCATTTTCCATTAGATTATAGATGTAAATTGTTTTTGATGGTATGGTCTGTGCAGATTGAAATATTCAGAGCATATTCTGACTTTTAGTTAACACATCTGTAAGCAATTTGGCCATCACTGAATTCAACGTTTATCTCAATCGTAATAGACAAGGATAATGACAAATATAGTTTACAATGTTATTAAGTACATCATTTTATTTAATTGTGTGAATAAAAGGAGTCGTCTCCCCGTCGGGGAATTGAACCCCGGTCTCCCGCGTGACAGGCGGGGATACTGACCACTATACTAACGAGGACATATTGGCTTCAGTTCAACAGTGCTCACCTCCATGAGGTTAGGGCATGCCCTCAATCAATTCACAGTATTGTAATAGGCAGCTTTGCTTCCTTTGGTTAGGAGAAGCAATCTTTTTTCATAAATGATTACAAATCAGAAATTCCTAGCCAAAAATAATCTGCTTTAATAAGAAATGATTGATTAAAATAAATACCTATATATCGATCTGTCTATCTATCTTTCTATCTATCTATGTATATGTATATATATATATATATATATATACAATCAGCTCACTTTACCATTTGCAGCTTATAACCACTTACCACCAGGGGTCACTACTAACAAAAAGCATCCACTCCACTTCTAAATCTAGCCCCTAGAGTTGAGCAGAAGCATAAGATTCCCCACTGCTTCATTCCATTTTCCATTAGATTATAGATGTAAATTGTTTTTGATGGTATGGTCTGTGCAGATTGAAATATTCAGAGCATATTCTGACTTTTAGTTAACACATCTGTAAGCAATTTGGCCATCACTGAATTCAACGTTTATCTCAATCGTAATAGACAAGGATAATGACAAATATAGTTTACAATGTTATTAAGTACATCATTTTATTTAATTGTGTGAATAAAAGGAATCGTCTCCCCGTCGGGGAATTGAACCCCGGTCTCCCGCGTGACAGGCGGGGATACTGACCACTATACTAACGAGGACATATTGGCTTCAGTTTAACAGTGCTCACCTCCATGAGGTTAGGGCATGCCCTCAATCAATTCACAGTATTGTAATAGGCAGCTTTGCTTCCTTTGGTTAGGAGAAGCAATCTTTTTTCATAAATGATTACAAATCAGAAATTCCTAGCCAAAAATAATCTGCTTTAATAAGAAATGATTGATTAAAATAAATACCTATCTATCGATCTGTCTATCTATCTTTCTATCTATCTATGCATATGTATATATATATATATATATATATATATATATATATATATATATATACAATCAGCTCACTTTACCATTTGCAGCTTATAACCACTTACCACCAGGGGTCACTACTAACAAAAAGCATCCACTCCACTTCTAAATCTAGCCCCTAGAGTTGAGCAGAAGCATAAGATTCCCCACTGCTTCATTCCATTTTCCATTAGATTATAGATGTAAATTGTTTTTGATGGTATGGTCTGTGCAGATTGAAATATTCAGAGCATATTCTGACTTTTAGTTAACACATCTGTAAGCAATTTGGCCATCACTGAATTCAACGTTTATCTCAATCGTAATAGACAAGGATAATGACAAATATAGTTTACAATGTTATTAAGTACATCATTTTATTTAATTGTGTGAATAAAAGGAGTCGTCTCCCCGTCGGGGAATTGAACCCCGGTCTCCCGCGTGACAGGCGGGGATACTGACCACTATACTAACGAGGACATATTGGCTTCAGTTCAACAGTGCTCACCTCCATGAGGTTAGGGCATGCCCTCAATCAATTCACAGTATTGTAATAGGCAGCTTTGCTTCCTTTGGTTAGGAGAAGCAATCTTTTTTCATAAATGATTACAAATCAGAAATTCCTAGCCAAAAATAATCTGCTTTAATAAGAAATGATTGATTAAAATAAATACCTATCTATCGATCTGTCTATCTATCTTTCTATCTATCTATGTATATGTATATATATATATATATATATATATATATACTATCAGCTCACTTTACCATTTGCAGCTTATAACCATTTACCACCAGGGGTCACTACTAACAAAAAGCATCCACTCCACTTCTAAATCTAGCCCCTAGAGTTGAGCAGAAGCATAAGATTCCCCACTGCTTCATTCCATTTCCATTAGATTATAGATGTAAATTGTTTTTGATGGTATGGTCTGTGCAGATTGAAATATTCAGAGCATATTCTGACTTTTAGTTAACACATCTGTAAGCAATTTGGCCATCACTGAATTCAACGTTTATCTCAATCGTAATAGACAAGGATAATGACAAATATAGTTTACAATGTTATTAAGTACATCATTTTATTTAATTGTGTGAATAAAAGGAATCGTCTCCCCATCGGGGAATTGAACCCCAGTCTCCCGCGTGACAGGCGGGGATACTGACCACTATACTAACGAGGACATATTGGCTTCAGTTCAACAGTGCTCACATCCATGAGGTTAGGGCATGCCCTCAATCAATTCACAGTATTGTAATAGGCAGCTTTGCTTCCTTTGGTTAGGAGAAGCAATCTTTTTTCATAAATGATTACAAATCAGAAATTCCTAGCCAAAAATAATCTGCTTTAATAAGAAATGATTGATTAAAATAAATACCTATCTATCGATCTGTCTATCTATGTTTCTATCTATCTATGTATATGTATATATATATATATATATATATATATATATATATATATATATATATATACAATCAGCTCACTTTACCATTTGCAGCTTATAACCACTTACCACCAGGGGTCACTACTAACAAAAAGCATCCACTCCACTTCTAAATCTAGCCCCTAGAGTTGAGCAGAAGCATAAGATTCCCCACTGCTTCATTCCATTTTCCATTAGATTATAGATGTAAATTGTTTTTGATGGTATGGTCTGTGCAGATTGAAATATTCAGAGCATATTCTGACTTTTAGTTAACACATCTGTAAGCAATTTGGCCATCACTGAATTCAACGTTTATCTCAATCGTAATAGACAAGGATAATGACAAATATAGTTTACAATGTTATTAAGTACATCATTTTATTTAATTGTGTGAATAAAAGGAGTCGTCTCCCCGTCGGGGAATTGAACCCCGGTCTCCCGCGTGACAGGCGGGGATACTGACCACTATACTAACGAGGACATATTGGCTTCAGTTCAACAGTGCTCACCTCCATGAGGTTAGGGCATGCCCTCAATCAATTCACAGTATTGTAATAGGCAGCTTTGCTTCCTTTGGTTAGGAGAAGCAATCTTTTTTCATAAATGATTACAAATCAGAAATTCCTAGCCAAAAATAATCTGCTTTAATAAGAAATGATTGATTAAAATAAATACCTATATATCGATCTGTCTATCTATCTTTCTATCTATCTATGTATATGTATATATATATATATATATATATACAATCAGCTCACTTTACCATTTGCAGCTTATAACCACTTACCACCAGGGGTCACTACTAACAAAAAGCATCCACTCCACTTCTAAATCTAGCCCCTAGAGTTGAGCAGAAGCATAAGATTCCCCACTGCTTCATTCCATTTTCCATTAGATTATAGATGTAAATTGTTTTTGATGGTATGGTCTGTGCAGATTGAAATATTCAGAGCATATTCTGACTTTTAGTTAACACATCTGTAAGCAATTTGGCCATCACTGAATTCAACGTTTATCTCAATCGTAATAGACAAGGATAATGACAAATATAGTTTACAATGTTATTAAGTACATCATTTTATTTAATTGTGTGAATAAAAGGAATCGTCTCCCCGTCGGGGAATTGAACCCCGGTCTCCCGCGTGACAGGCGGGGATACTGACCACTATACTAACGAGGACATATTGGCTTCAGTTTAACAGTGCTCACCTCCATGAGGTTAGGGCATGCCCTCAATCAATTCACAGTATTGTAATAGGCAGCTTTGCTTCCTTTGGTTAGGAGAAGCAATCTTTTTTCATAAATGATTACAAATCAGAAATTCCTAGCCAAAAATAATCTGCTTTAATAAGAAATGATTGATTAAAATAAATACCTATCTATCGATCTGTCTATCTATCTTTCTATCTATCTATGCATATGTATATATATATATATATATATATATATATATATATATATATATATATACAATCAGCTCACTTTACCATTTGCAGCTTATAACCACTTACCACCAGGGGTCACTACTAACAAAAAGCATCCACTCCACTTCTAAATCTAGCCCCTAGAGTTGAGCAGAAGCATAAGATTCCCCACTGCTTCATTCCATTTTCCATTAGATTATAGATGTAAATTGTTTTTGATGGTATGGTCTGTGCAGATTGAAATATTCAGAGCATATTCTGACTTTTAGTTAACACATCTGTAAGCAATTTGGCCATCACTGAATTCAACGTTTATCTCAATCGTAATAGACAAGGATAATGACAAATATAGTTTACAATGTTATTAAGTACATCATTTTATTTAATTGTGTGAATAAAAGGAGTCGTCTCCCCGTCGGGGAATTGAACCCCGGTCTCCCGCGTGACAGGCGGGGATACTGACCACTATACTAACGAGGACATATTGGCTTCAGTTCAACAGTGCTCACCTCCATGAGGTTAGGGCATGCCCTCAATCAATTCACAGTATTGTAATAGGCAGCTTTGCTTCCTTTGGTTAGGAGAAGCAATCTTTTTTCATAAATGATTACAAATCAGAAATTCCTAGCCAAAAATAATCTGCTTTAATAAGAAATGATTGATTAAAATAAATACCTATCTATCGATCTGTCTATCTATCTTTCTATCTATCTATGTATATGTATATATATATATATATATATATATATATACTATCAGCTCACTTTACCATTTGCAGCTTATAACCATTTACCACCAGGGGTCACTACTAACAAAAAGCATCCACTCCACTTCTAAATCTAGCCCCTAGAGTTGAGCAGAAGCATAAGATTCCCCACTGCTTCATTCCATTTCCATTAGATTATAGATGTAAATTGTTTTTGATGGTATGGTCTGTGCAGATTGAAATATTCAGAGCATATTCTGACTTTTAGTTAACACATCTGTAAGCAATTTGGCCATCACTGAATTCAACGTTTATCTCAATCGTAATAGACAAGGATAATGACAAATATAGTTTACAATGTTATTAAGTACATCATTTTATTTAATTGTGTGAATAAAAGGAATCGTCTCCCCATCGGGGAATTGAACCCCAGTCTCCCGCGTGACAGGCGGGGATACTGACCACTATACTAACGAGGACATATTGGCTTCAGTTCAACAGTGCTCACATCCATGAGGTTAGGGCATGCCCTCAATCAATTCACAGTATTGTAATAGGCAGCTTTGCTTCCTTTGGTTAGGAGAAGCAATCTTTTTTCATAAATGATTACAAATCAGAAATTCCTAGCCAAAAATAATCTGCTTTAATAAGAAATGATTGATTAAAATAAATACCTATCTATCGATCTGTCTATCTATGTTTCTATCTATCTATGTATATGTATATATATATATATATATATATATATATATATATATATATATATATATACAATCAGCTCACTTTACCATTTGCAGCTTATAACCACTTACCACCAGGGGTCACTACTAACAAAAAGCATCCACTCCACTTCTAAATCTAGCCCCTAGAGTTGAGCAGAAGCATAAGATTCCCCACTGCTTCATTCCATTTTCCATTAGATTATAGATGTAAATTGTTTTTGATGGTATGGTCTGTGCAGATTGAAATATTCAGAGCATATTCTGACTTTTAGTTAACACATCTGTAAGCAATTTGGCCATCACTGAATTCAACGTTTATCTCAATCGTAATAGACAAGGATAATGACAAATATAGTTTACAATGTTATTAAGTACATCATTTTATTTAATTGTGTGAATAAAAGGAGTCGTCTCCCCGTCGGGGAATTGAACCCCGGTCTCCCGCGTGACAGGCGGGGATACTGACCACTATACTAACGAGGACATATTGGCTTCAGTTCAACAGTGCTCACCTCCATGAGGTTAGGGCATGCCCTCAATCAATTCACAGTATTGTAATAGGCAGCTTTGCTTCCTTTGGTTAGGAGAAGCAATCTTTTTTCATAAATGATTACAAATCAGAAATTCCTAGCCAAAAATAATCTGCTTTAATAAGAAATGATTGATTAAAATAAATACCTATATATCGATCTGTCTATCTATCTTTCTATCTATCTATGTATATGTATATATATATATATATATATATACAATCAGCTCACTTTACCATTTGCAGCTTATAACCACTTACCACCAGGGGTCACTACTAACAAAAAGCATCCACTCCACTTCTAAATCTAGCCCCTAGAGTTGAGCAGAAGCATAAGATTCCCCACTGCTTCATTCCATTTTCCATTAGATTATAGATGTAAATTGTTTTTGATGGTATGGTCTGTGCAGATTGAAATATTCAGAGCATATTCTGACTTTTAGTTAACACATCTGTAAGCAATTTGGCCATCACTGAATTCAACGTTTATCTCAATCGTAATAGACAAGGATAATGACAAATATAGTTTACAATGTTATTAAGTACATCATTTTATTTAATTGTGTGAATAAAAGGAATCGTCTCCCCGTCGGGGAATTGAACCCCGGTCTCCCGCGTGACAGGCGGGGATACTGACCACTATACTAACGAGGACATATTGGCTTCAGTTTAACAGTGCTCACCTCCATGAGGTTAGGGCATGCCCTCAATCAATTCACAGTATTGTAATAGGCAGCTTTGCTTCCTTTGGTTAGGAGAAGCAATCTTTTTTCATAAATGATTACAAATCAGAAATTCCTAGCCAAAAATAATCTGCTTTAATAAGAAATGATTGATTAAAATAAATACCTATCTATCGATCTGTCTATCTATCTTTCTATCTATCTATGCATATGTATATATATATATATATATATATATATATATATATATATATATATATACAATCAGCTCACTTTACCATTTGCAGCTTATAACCACTTACCACCAGGGGTCACTACTAACAAAAAGCATCCACTCCACTTCTAAATCTAGCCCCTAGAGTTGAGCAGAAGCATAAGATTCCCCACTGCTTCATTCCATTTTCCATTAGATTATAGATGTAAATTGTTTTTGATGGTATGGTCTGTGCAGATTGAAATATTCAGAGCATATTCTGACTTTTAGTTAACACATCTGTAAGCAATTTGGCCATCACTGAATTCAACGTTTATCTCAATCGTAATAGACAAGGATAATGACAAATATAGTTTACAATGTTATTAAGTACATCATTTTATTTAATTGTGTGAATAAAAGGAGTCGTCTCCCCGTCGGGGAATTGAACCCCGGTCTCCCGCGTGACAGGCGGGGATACTGACCACTATACTAACGAGGACATATTGGCTTCAGTTCAACAGTGCTCACCTCCATGAGGTTAGGGCATGCCCTCAATCAATTCACAGTATTGTAATAGGCAGCTTTGCTTCCTTTGGTTAGGAGAAGCAATCTTTTTTCATAAATGATTACAAATCAGAAATTCCTAGCCAAAAATAATCTGCTTTAATAAGAAATGATTGATTAAAATAAATACCTATATATCGATCTGTCTATCTATCTTTCTATCTATCTATGTATATGTATATATATATATATATATATATACAATCAGCTCACTTTACCATTTGCAGCTTATAACCACTTACCACCAGGGGTCACTACTAACAAAAAGCATCCACTCCACTTCTAAATCTAGCCCCTAGAGTTGAGCAGAAGCATAAGATTCCCCACTGCTTCATTCCATTTTCCATTAGATTATAGATGTAAATTGTTTTTGATGGTATGGTCTGTGCAGATTGAAATATTCAGAGCATATTCTGACTTTTAGTTAACACATCTGTAAGCAATTTGGCCATCACTGAATTCAACGTTTATCTCAATCGTAATAGACAAGGATAATGACAAATATAGTTTACAATGTTATTAAGTACATCATTTTATTTAATTGTGTGAATAAAAGGAATCGTCTCCCCGTCGGGGAATTGAACCCCGGTCTCCCGCGTGACAGGCGGGGATACTGACCACTATACTAACGAGGACATATTGGCTTCAGTTTAACAGTGCTCACCTCCATGAGGTTAGGGCATGCCCTCAATCAATTCACAGTATTGTAATAGGCAGCTTTGCTTCCTTTGGTTAGGAGAAGCAATCTTTTTTCATAAATGATTACAAATCAGAAATTCCTAGCCAAAAATAATCTGCTTTAATAAGAAATGATTGATTAAAATAAATACCTATCTATCGATCTGTCTATCTATCTTTCTATCTATCTATGCATATGTATATATATATATATATATATATATATATATATATATATATATATATACAATCAGCTCACTTTACCATTTGCAGCTTATAACCACTTACCACCAGGGGTCACTACTAACAAAAAGCATCCACTCCACTTCTAAATCTAGCCCCTAGAGTTGAGCAGAAGCATAAGATTCCCCACTGCTTCATTCCATTTTCCATTAGATTATAGATGTAAATTGTTTTTGATGGTATGGTCTGTGCAGATTGAAATATTCAGAGCATATTCTGACTTTTAGTTAACACATCTGTAAGCAATTTGGCCATCACTGAATTCAACGTTTATCTCAATCGTAATAGACAAGGATAATGACAAATATAGTTTACAATGTTATTAAGTACATCATTTTATTTAATTGTGTGAATAAAAGGAGTCGTCTCCCCGTCGGGGAATTGAACCCCGGTCTCCCGCGTGACAGGCGGGGATACTGACCACTATACTAACGAGGACATATTGGCTTCAGTTCAACAGTGCTCACCTCCATGAGGTTAGGGCATGCCCTCAATCAATTCACAGTATTGTAATAGGCAGCTTTGCTTCCTTTGGTTAGGAGAAGCAATCTTTTTTCATAAATGATTACAAATCAGAAATTCCTAGCCAAAAATAATCTGCTTTAATAAGAAATGATTGATTAAAATAAATACCTATCTATCGATCTGTCTATCTATCTTTCTATCTATCTATGTATATGTATATATATATATATATATATATATATACTATCAGCTCACTTTACCATGCAGCTTATAACCATTTACCACCAGGGGTCACTACTAACAAAAAGCATCCACTCCACTTCTAAATCTAGCCCCTAGAGTTGAGCAGAAGCATAAGATTCCCCACTGCTTCATTCCATTTCCATTAGATTATAGATGTAAATTGTTTTTGATGGTATGGTCTGTGCAGATTGAAATATTCAGAGCATATTCTGACTTTTAGTTAACACATCTGTAAGCAATTTGGCCATCACTGAATTCAACGTTTATCTCAATCGTAATAGACAAGGATAATGACAAATATAGTTTACAATGTTATTAAGTACATCATTTTATTTAATTGTGTGAATAAAAGGAATCGTCTCCCCATCGGGGAATTGAACCCCAGTCTCCCGCGTGACAGGCGGGGATACTGACCACTATACTAACGAGGACATATTGGCTTCAGTTCAACAGTGCTCACATCCATGAGGTTAGGGCATGCCCTCAATCAATTCACAGTATTGTAATAGGCAGCTTTGCTTCCTTTGGTTAGGAGAAGCAATCTTTTTTCATAAATGATTACAAATCAGAAATTCCTAGCCAAAAATAATCTGCTTTAATAAGAAATGATTGATTAAAATAAATACCTATCTATCGATCTGTCTATCTATCTTTCTATCTATCTATGTATATGTATATATATATATATATATATATACTATCAGCTCACTTTACCATTTGCAGCTTATAACCATTTACCACCAGGGGTCACTACTAACAAAAAGCATCCACTCCACTTCTAAATCTAGCCCCTAGAGTTGAGCAGAAGCATAAGATTCCCCACTGCTTCATTCCATTTCCATTAGATTATAGATGTAAATTTTTTTTGATGGTATGGTCTGTGCAGATTGAAATATTCAGAGCATATTCTGACTTTTAGTTAACACATCTGTAAGCAATTTGGCCATCACTGAATTCAACGTTTATCTCAATCATAATAGACAAGGATAATGACAAATATAGTTTACAATGTTATTAAGTACATCATTTTATTTAATTGTGTGAATAAAAGGAATCGTCTCCCCGTCGGGGAATTGAACCCCGGTCTCCCGCGTGACAGGCGGGGATACTGACCACTATACTAACGAGGACATATTGGCTTCAGTTCAACAGTGCTCACCTTCATGAGGTTAGGGCATGCCCTCAATCAATTCACAGTATTGTAATAGGCAGCTTTGCTTCTTTTGGTTAGGAGAAGTAATCTTTTTTCATAAATGATTACAAATCAGAAATTCCTAGCTAAAAATAATCTGCTTTAATAAGAAATGATTGATTAAAATAAATACCTATTTCCATCTCTGCCTTAAAGCTCAATGGAGGTAAAACCGAGCTGATGCTCCTGGGCAATCCCAGTCCCTCCATTATTGCGACCTGTTGGCCCCGGTCTCTTGGTGACCCACCATCCCCCAAGAAGGAGATCAAGTCCTTGGGAGTATGGTTGGAAGAAGATCTGTCCTTCCGGACTCATGCCAGGAAGACCGCAGGGGTTTGCTTTGGCTTACTGAAATCAGCCCGAAAGGTGCTACCTTTGCTTCCTGATCCAGCAAGGAAGCTGTTGATACGTGGCCTAATCCTATCGAGGCTCGATTATGGGAATGCGCTGTTTCTCGGTGCCCCCGAAGCGACCTTTAAAACTCTCCAACAGGTGCAAAACGCAGCTGCGAGAATCCTTATGGATGTTTCCAGAAGGCAGTCTGCTGCTCCTGCTCTCAGAGCGCTTCACTGGCTCCCCGTGAAGGAGCGGGTGAAATTTAAGGCGCTATGTACTGCCCACAAAATTCTACATGGCAAAGGCCCCCCTATCCTTGCGCATATGGCCCGTCCCTATAAACCTCCACGTCTGCTGCGCTCGGACCAAAAACACCTTCTGCAGTCAGCCAGAGTAAGAAAAGCTCGTTCTGGGGGTAGGCGTTTCTCGGTGCAGGTGGCTTCTCTTTGGAACTCTCTGCCCATCAGGATTCGCTCAGAGCCCAAGATCCTACCATTTAGGAAACTTCTTAAGACCTACCTGTTTCCACAGTAGTGACTAGCTGAGTCTCCCCTTCTGGTCTGTTGCGCCGGGACGCCCCTGGGTAAGCTGAGCGCATTACAAATTTCATATTATTATTTATCAATCTGTCTATCTATCTTTCTCTCTATCTATGTATATATATATATATATATATATATACAATCAGCTCACTTTACCATTTGCAGCTTATAACCATTTACTACCAGGGGTCACTACTAACAAAAAGCATCCACTCCACTTCTAAATCTAGCCCCTAGAGTTGAGCAGAAGCATAAGATTCCCGACTGCTTCATTCCATTTCCATTAGATTATAGATGTAAATTGTTTTTGATGGTATGGTCTGTGCAGATTGAAATATTCAGAGCATATTCTGACTTTTAGTTAACACATCTGTAAGCAATTTGGCCATCACTGAATTCAACGTTTATCTCAATCGTAATAGACAAGGATAATGACAAATATAGTTTACAATGTTATTAAGTACATCATTTTATTTAATTGTGTGAATAAAAGGAATCGTCTCCCCGTCGGGGAATTGAACCCCGGTCTCCCGCGTGACAGGCGGGGATACTGACCACTATACTAACGAGGACATATTGGCTTCAGTTCAACAGTGCTCACCTCCATGAGGTTAGGGCATGCCCTCAATCAATTCACAGTATTGTAATAGGCAGCTTTGCTTCTTTTGGTTAGGAGAAGCAATCTTTTTTCATAAATGATTACAAATCAGAAATTTCTAGCCAAAAGTAATCTGCTTTAATAAGAAATGATTGATTAAAATAAATACCTATCTATCGATCTGTCTATCTATCTTTCTATCTATCTATGTATATATATATATATATATATATATATATATATATATATACAATCAGCTCACTTTACCATTTGCAGCTTATAACCATTTACCACCAGGGGTCACTACTAACAAAAAGCATCCACTCCACTTCTAAATCTAGCCCCTAGAGTTGAGCAGAAGCATAAGATTCCCCACTGCTTCATTCCATTTCCATTAGATTATAGATGTAAATTGTTTTTGATGGTATGGTCTGTGCAGATTGAAATATTCAGAGCATATTCTGACTTTTAGTTAACACATCTGTAAGCAATTTGGCCATCACTGAATTCAACGTTTATCTCAATCGTAATAGAGAAGGATAATGACAAATATAGTTTACAATGTTATTAAGTACATCATTTTATTTAATTGTGTGAATAAAAGGAATCGTCTCCCCATCGGGGAATTGAACCCCAGTCTCCCGCGTGACAGGCGGGGATACTGACCACTATACTAACGAGGACATATTGGCTTCAGTTCAACAGTGCTCACATCCATGAGGTTAGGGCATGCCCTCAATCAATTCACAGTATTGTAATAGGCAGCTTTGCTTCCTTTGGTTAGGAGAAGCAATCTTTTTTCATAAATGATTACAAATCAGAAATTCCTAGCCAAAAATAATCTGCTTTAATAAGAAATGATTGATTAAAATAAATACCTATCTATCGATCTGTCTATCTATCTTTCTATCTATCTATGTATATGTATATATATATATATATATATATACTATCAGCTCACTTTACCATTTGCAGCTTATAACCATTTACCACCAGGGGTCACTACTAACAAAAAGCATCCTCTCCACTTCTAAATCTAGCCCCTAGAGTTGAGCAGAAGCATAAGATTCCCCACTGCTTCATTCCATTTCCATTAGATTATAGATGTAAATTTTTTTTGATGGTATGGTCTGTGCAGATTGAAATATTCAGAGCATATTCTGACTTTTAGTTAACACATCTGTAAGCAATTTGGCCATCACTGAATTCAACGTTTATCTCAATCATAATAGACAAGGATAATGACAAATATAGTTTACAATGTTATTAAGTACATCATTTTATTTAATTGTGTGAATAAAAGGAATCGTCTCCCCGTCGGGGAATTGAACCCCGGTCTCCCGCGTGACAGGCGGGGATACTGACCACTATACTAACGAGGACATATTGGCTTCAGTTCAACAGTGCTCACCTTCATGAGGTTAGGGCATGCCCTCAATCAATTCACAGTATTGTAATAGGCAGCTTTGCTTCTTTTGGTTAGGAGAAGTAATCTTTTTTCATAAATGATTACAAATCAGAAATTCCTAGCTAAAAATAATCTGCTTTAATAAGAAATGATTGATTAAAATAAATACCTATTTCCATCTCTGCCTTAAAGCTCAATGGAGGTAAAACCGAGCTGATGCTCCTGGGCAATCCCAGTCCCTCCATTATTGCGACCTGTTGGCCCCGGTCTCTTGGTGACCCACCATCCCCCAAGAAGGAGATCAAGTCCTTGGGAGTATGGTTGGAAGAAGATCTGTCCTTCCGGACTCATGCCAGGAAGACCGCAGGGGTTTGCTTTGGCTTACTGAAATCAGCCCGAAAGGTGCTACCTTTGCTTCCTGATCCAGCAAGGAAGCTGTTGATACGTGGCCTAATCCTATCGAGGCTCGATTATGGGAATGCGCTGTTTCTCGGTGCCCCCGAAGCGACCTTTAAAACTCTTCAACAGGTGCAAAACGCAGCTGCGAGAATCCTTATGGATGTTTCCAGAAGGCAGTCTGCTGCTCCTGCTCTCAGAGCGCTTCACTGGCTCCCCGTGAAGGAGCGGGTGAAATTTAAGGCGCTATGTACTGCCCACAAAATTCTACATGGCAAAGGCCCCCCTATCCTTGCGCATATGGCCCGTCCCTATAAACCTCCACGTCTGCTGCGCTCGGACCAAAAACACCTTCTGCAGTCAGCCAGAGTAAGAAAAGCTCGTTCTGGGGGTAGGCGTTTCTCGGTGCAGGTGGCTTCTCTTTGGAACTCTCTGCCCATCAGGATTCGCTCAGAGCCCAAGATCCTACCATTTAGGAAACTTCTTAAGACCTACCTGTTTCCACAGTAGTGACTAGCTGAGTCTCCCCTTCTGGTCTGTTGCGCCGGGACGCCCCTGGGTAAGCTGAGCGCATTACAAATTTCATATTATTATTTATCAATCTGTCTATCTATCTTTCTATCTATCTATGTATATATATATATATATATATATATATACAATCAGCTCACTTTACCATTTGCAGCTTATAACCATTTACTACCAGGGGTCACTACTAACAAAAAGCATCCACTCCACTTCTAAATCTAGCCCCTAGAGTTGAGCAGAAGCATAAGATTCCCGACTGCTTCATTCCATTTCCATTAGATTATAGATGTAAATTGTTTTTGATGGTATGGTCTGTGCAGATTGAAATATTCAGAGCATATTCTGACTTTTAGTTAACACATCTGTAAGCAATTTGGCCATCACTGAATTCAACGTTTATCTCAATCGTAATAGACAAGGATAATGACAAATATAGTTTACAATGTTATTAAGTACATCATTTTATTTAATTGTGTGAATAAAAGGAATCGTCTCCCCGTCGGGGAATTGAACCCCGGTCTCCCGCGTGACAGGCGGGGATACTGACCACTATACTAACGAGGACATATTGGCTTCAGTTCAACAGTGCTCACCTCCATGAGGTTAGGGCATGCCCTCAATCAATTCACAGTATTGTAATAGGCAGCTTTGCTTCTTTTGGTTAGGAGAAGCAATCTTTTTTCATAAATGATTACAAATCAGAAATTTCTAGCCAAAAGTAATCTGCTTTAATAAGAAATGATTGATTAAAATAAATACCTATCTATCGATCTGTCTATCTATCTTTCTATCTATCTATGTATATATATATATATATATATATATATATATATACAATCAGCTCACTTTACCATTTGCAGCTTATAACCATTTACCACCAGGGGTCACTACTAACAAAAAGCATCCACTCCACTTCTAAATCTAGCCCCTAGAGTTGAGCAGAAGCATAAGATTCCCCACTGCTTCATTCCATTTCCATTAGATTATAGATGTAAATTGTTTTTGATGGTATGGTCTGTGCAGATTGAAATATTCAGAGCATATTCTGACTTTTAGTTAACACATCTGTAAGCAATTTGGCCATCACTGAATTCAACGTTTATCTCAATCGTAATAGAGAAGGATAATGACAAATATAGTTTACAATGTTATTAAGTACATCATTTTATTTAATTGTGTGAATAAAAGGAATCGTCTCCCCGTCGGGGAATTGAACCCCGGTCTCCCGCGTGACAGGCGGGGATACTGACCACTATACTAACGAGGACATATTGGCTTCAGTGCAACAGTGCTCACCTCCATGAGGTTAGGGCATGCCCTCAATCAATTCACAGTATTGTAATAGGCAGCTTTGCTTCTTTTGGTTAGGAGAAGCAATCTTTTTTCATAAATGATTACAAATCAGAAATTCCTAGCCAAAAGTAATCTGCTTTAATAAGAAATGATTGATTAAAATAAATACCTATCTATCGATCTGTCTATCTATCTTTCTATCTATCTATGTATATGTATATATATATATATATATATACAATCAGCTCACTTTACCATTTGCAGCTTATAACCACTTACCACCAGGGGTCACTACTAACAAAAAGCATCCACTCCACTTCTAAATCTAGCCCCTAGAGTTGAGCAGAAGCATAAGATTCCCCACTGCTTCATTCCATTTTCCATTAGATTATAGATGTAAATTGTTTTTGATGGTATGGTCTGTGCAGATTGAAATATTCAGAGCATATTCTGACTTTTAGTTAACACATCTGTAAGCAATTTGGCCATCACTGAATTCAACGTTTATCTCAATCGTAATAGACAAGGATAATGACAAATATAGTTTACAATGTTATTAAGTACATCATTTTATTTAATTGTGTGAATAAAAGGAATCGTCTCCCCGTCGGGGAATTGAACCCCGGTCTGCCGCGTGGCAGGCGGGGATACTGACCACTATACTAACGAGGACATATTGGCTTCAGTTCAACAGTGCTCACCTCCATGAGGTTAGGGCATGCCCTCAATCAATTCACAGTATTGTAATAGGCAGCTTTGCTTCTTTTGGTTAGGAGAAGCAATCTTTTTTCATAAATGATTACAAATCAGAAATTCCTAGCCAAAAATAATCTGCTTTAATAAGAAATGATTGATTAAAATAAATACCTATTTATCGATCTGTCTATCTATCTTTCTATCTATCTATGTATATGTATATATATATATATATATATACAATCAGCTCACTTTACCATTTGCAGCTTATAACCATTTACCACCAGGGGTCACTACTAACAAAAAGCATCCACTCCACTTCTAAATCTAGCCCCTAGAGTTGAGCAGAAGCATAAGATTCCCCACTGCTTCATTCCATTTCCATTAGATTATAGATGTAAATTGTTTTTGATGGTATGGTCTGTGCAGATTGAAATATTAAGAGCATATTCTGACTTTTAGTTAACACATCTGTAAGCAATTTGGCCATCACTGAATTCAACGTTTATCTCAATCGTAATAGACAAGGATAATGACAAATATAGTTTACAATGTTATTAAGTACATCATTTTATTTAATTGTGTGAATAAAAGGAATCGTCTCCCCATCGGGGAATTGAACCCCAGTCTCCCGCGTGACAGGCGGGGATACTGACCACTATACTAACGAGGACATATTGGCTTCAGTTCAACAGTGCTCACATCCATGAGGTTAGGGCATGCCCTCAATCAATTCACAGTATTGTAATAGGCAGCTTTGCTTCCTTTGGTTAGGAGAAGCAATCTTTTTTCATAAATGATTACAAATCAGAAATTCCTAGCCAAAAATAATCTGCTTTAATAAGAAATGATTGATTAAAATAAATACCTATCTATCGATCTGTCTATCTATCTTTCTATCTATCTATGTATATGTATATATATATATATATATATATATATACTATCAGCTCACTTTACCATTTGCAGCTTATAACCATTTACCACCAGGGGTCACTACTAACAAAAAGCATCCACTCCACTTCTAAATCTAGCCCCTAGAGTTGAGCAGAAGCATAAGATTCCCCACTGCTTCATTCCATTTCCATTAGATTATAGATGTAAATTGTTTTTGATGGTATGGTCTGTGCAGATTGAAATATTCAGAGCATATTCTGACTTTTAGTTAACACATCTGTAAGCAATTTGGCCATCACTGAATTCAACGTTTATCTCAATCGTAATAGAGAAGGATAATGACAAATATAGTTTACAATGTTATTAAGTACATCATTTTATTTAATTGTGTGAATAAAAGGAATCGTCTCCCCGTCGGGGAATTGAACCCCGGTCTCCCGCGTGACAGGCGGGGATACTGACCACTATACTAACGAGGACATATTGGCTTCAGTTCAACAGTGCTCACCTCCATGAGGTTAGGGCATGCCCTCAATCAATTCACAGTATTGTAATAGGCAGCTTTGCTTCTTTTGGTTAGGAGAAGCAATCTTTTTTCATAAATGATTACAAATCAGAAATTCCTAGCCAAAAGTAATCTGCTTTAATAAGAAATGATTGATTAAAATAAATACCTATCTATCGATCTGTCTATCTATCTTTCTATCTATCTATGTATATGTATATATATATATATATATATATATATACTATCAGCTCACTTTACCATTTGCAGCTTATAACCATTTACCACCAGGGGTCACTACTAACAAAAAGCATCCACTCCACTTCTAAATCTAGCCCCTAGAGTTGAGCAGAAGCATAAGATTCCCCACTGCTTCATTCCATTTCCATTAGATTATAGATGTAAATTTTTTTTGATGGTATGGTCTGTGCAGATTGAAATATTCAGAGCATATTCTGACTTTTAGTTAACACATCTGTAAGCAATTTGGCCATCACTGAATTCAACGTTTATCTCAATCGTAATAGACAAGGATAATGACAAATATAGTTTACAATGTTATTAAGTACATCATTTTATTTAATTGTGTGAATAAAAGGAATCGTCTCCCCGTCGGGGAATTGAACCCCGGTCTCCCGCGTGACAGGCGGGGATACTGACCACTATACTAACGAGGACATATTGGCTTCAGTTCAACAGTGCTCACCTTCATGAGGTTAGGGCATGCCCTCAATCAATTCACAGTATTGTAATAGGCAGCTTTGCTTCTTTTGGTTAGGAGAAGTAATCTTTTTTCATAAATGATTACAAATCAGAAATTCCTAGCTAAAAATAATCTGCTTTAATAAGAAATGATTGATTAAAATAAATACCTATTTCCATCTCTGCCTTAAAGCTCAATGGAGGTAAAACCGAGCTGATGCTCCTGGGCAATCCCAGTCCCTCCATTATTGCGACCTGTTGGCCCCGGTCTCTTGGTGACCCACCATCCCCCAAGAAGGAGATCAAGTCCTTGGGAGTATGGTTGGAAGAAGATCTGTCCTTCCGGACTCATGCCAGGAAGACCGCAGGGGTTTGCTTTGGCTTACTGAAATCAGCCCGAAAGGTGCTACCTTTGCTTCCTGATCCAGCAAGGAAGCTGTTGATACGTGGCCTAATCCTATCGAGGCTCGATTATGGGAATGCGCTGTTTCTCGGTGCCCCCGAAGCGACCTTTAAAACTCTCCAACAGGTGCAAAACGCAGCTGCGAGAATCCTTATGGATGTTTCCAGAAGGCAGTCTGCTGCTCCTGCTCTCAGAGCGCTTCACTGGCTCCCCGTGAAGGAGCGGGTGAAATTTAAGGCGCTATGTACTGCCCACAAAATTCTACATGGCAAAGGCCCCCCTATCCTTGCGCATATGGCCCGTCCCTATAAACCTCCACGTCTGCTGCGCTCGGACCAAAAACACCTTCTGCAGTCAGCCAGAGTAAGAAAAGCTCGTTCTGGGGGTAGGCGTTTCTCGGTGCAGGTGGCTTCTCTTTGGAACTCTCTGCCCATCAGGATTCGCTCAGAGCCCAAGATCCTACCATTTAGGAAACTTCTTAAGACCTACCTGTTTCCACAGTAGTGACTAGCTGAGTCTCCCCTTCTGGTCTGTTGCGCCGGGACGCCCCTGGGTAAGCTGAGCGCATTACAAATTTCATATTATTATTTATCAATCTGTCTATCTATCTTTCTATCTATCTATGTATATATATATATATATATATATATATATACAATCAGCTCACTTTACCATTTGCAGCTTATAACCATTTACTACCAGGGGTCACTACTAACAAAAAGCATCCACTCCACTTCTAAATCTAGCCCCTAGAGTTGAGCAGAAGCATAAGATTCCCGACTGCTTCATTCCATTTCCATTAGATTATAGATGTAAATTGTTTTTGATGGTATGGTCTGTGCAGATTGAAATATTCAGAGCATATTCTGACTTTTAGTTAACACATCTGTAAGCAATTTGGCCATCACTGAATTCAACGTTTATCTCAATCGTAATAGAGAAGGATAATGACAAATATAGTTTACAATGTTATTAAGTACATCATTTTATTTAATTGTGTGAATAAAAGGAATCGTCTCCCCATCGGGGAATTGAACCCCAGTCTCCCGCGTGACAGGCGGGGATACTGACCACTATACTAACGAGGACATATTGGCTTCAGTTCAACAGTGCTCACATCCATGAGGTTAGGGCATGCCCTCAATCAATTCACAGTATTGTAATAGGCAGCTTTGCTTCCTTTGGTTAGGAGAAGCAATCTTTTTTCATAAATGATTACAAATCAGAAATTCCTAGCCAAAAATAATCTGCTTTAATAAGAAATGATTGATTAAAATAAATACCTATCTATCGATCTGTCTATCTATCTTTCTATCTATCTATGTATATGTATATATATATATATATATATATACTATCAGCTCACTTTACCATTTGCAGCTTATAACCATTTACCACCAGGGGTCACTACTAACAAAAAGCATCCTCTCCACTTCTAAATCTAGCCCCTAGAGTTGAGCAGAAGCATAAGATTCCCCACTGCTTCATTCCATTTCCATTAGATTATAGATGTAAATTTTTTTTGATGGTATGGTCTGTGCAGATTGAAATATTCAGAGCATATTCTGACTTTTAGTTAACACATCTGTAAGCAATTTGGCCATCACTGAATTCAACGTTTATCTCAATCATAATAGACAAGGATAATGACAAATATAGTTTACAATGTTATTAAGTACATCATTTTATTTAATTGTGTGAATAAAAGGAATCGTCTCCCCGTCGGGGAATTGAACCCCGGTCTCCCGCGTGACAGGCGGGGATACTGACCACTATACTAACGAGGACATATTGGCTTCAGTTCAACAGTGCTCACCTTCATGAGGTTAGGGCATGCCCTCAATCAATTCACAGTATTGTAATAGGCAGCTTTGCTTCTTTTGGTTAGGAGAAGTAATCTTTTTTCATAAATGATTACAAATCAGAAATTCCTAGCTAAAAATAATCTGCTTTAATAAGAAATGATTGATTAAAATAAATACCTATTTCCATCTCTGCCTTAAAGCTCAATGGAGGTAAAACCGAGCTGATGCTCCTGGGCAATCCCAGTCCCTCCATTATTGCGACCTGTTGGCCCCGGTCTCTTGGTGACCCACCATCCCCCAAGAAGGAGATCAAGTCCTTGGGAGTATGGTTGGAAGAAGATCTGTCCTTCCGGACTCATGCCAGGAAGACCGCAGGGGTTTGCTTTGGCTTACTGAAATCAGCCCGAAAGGTGCTACCTTTGCTTCCTGATCCAGCAAGGAAGCTGTTGATACGTGGCCTAATCCTATCGAGGCTCGATTATGGGAATGCGCTGTTTCTCGGTGCCCCCGAAGCGACCTTTAAAACTCTCCAACAGGTGCAAAACGCAGCTGCGAGAATCCTTATGGATGTTTCCAGAAGGCAGTCTGCTGCTCCTGCTCTCAGAGCGCTTCACTGGCTCCCCGTGAAGGAGCGGGTGAAATTTAAGGCGCTATGTACTGCCCACAAAATTCTACATGGCAAAGGCCCCCCTATCCTTGCGCATATGGCCCGTCCCTATAAACCTCCACGTCTGCTGCGCTCGGACCAAAAACACCTTCTGCAGTCAGCCAGAGTAAGAAAAGCTCGTTCTGGGGGTAGGCGTTTCTCGGTGCAGGTGGCTTCTCTTTGGAACTCTCTGCCCATCAGGATTCGCTCAGAGCCCAAGATCCTACCATTTAGGAAACTTCTTAAGACCTACCTGTTTCCACAGTAGTGACTAGCTGAGTCTCCCCTTCTGGTCTGTTGCGCCGGGACGCCCCTGGGTAAGCTGAGCGCATTACAAATTTCATATTATTATTTATCAATCTGTCTATCTATCTTTCTATCTATCTATGTATATATATATATATATATATATATATACAATCAGCTCACTTTACCATTTGCAGCTTATAACCATTTACTACCAGGGGTCACTACTAACAAAAAGCATCCACTCCACTTCTAAATCTAGCCCCTAGAGTTGAGCAGAAGCATAAGATTCCCGACTGCTTCATTCCATTTCCATTAGATTATAGATGTAAATTGTTTTTGATGGTATGGTCTGTGCAGATTGAAATATTCAGAGCATATTCTGACTTTTAGTTAACACATCTGTAAGCAATTTGGCCATCACTGAATTCAACGTTTATCTCAATCGTAATAGACAAGGATAATGACAAATATAGTTTACAATGTTATTAAGTACATCATTTTATTTAATTGTGTGAATAAAAGGAATCGTCTCCCCGTCGGGGAATTGAACCCCGGTCTCCCGCGTGACAGGCGGGGATACTGACCACTATACTAACGAGGACATATTGGCTTCAGTTCAACAGTGCTCACCTCCATGAGGTTAGGGCATGCCCTCAATCAATTCACAGTATTGTAATAGGCAGCTTTGCTTCTTTTGGTTAGGAGAAGCAATCTTTTTTCATAAATGATTACAAATCAGAAATTTCTAGCCAAAAGTAATCTGCTTTAATAAGAAATGATTGATTAAAATAAATACCTATCTATCGATCTGTCTATCTATCTTTCTATCTATCTATGTATATATATATATATATATATATATATATATATATATACAATCAGCTCACTTTACCATTTGCAGCTTATAACCATTTACCACCAGGGGTCACTACTAACAAAAAGCATCCACTCCACTTCTAAATCTAGCCCCTAGAGTTGAGCAGAAGCATAAGATTCCCCACTGCTTCATTCCATTTCCATTAGATTATAGATGTAAATTGTTTTTGATGGTATGGTCTGTGCAGATTGAAATATTCAGAGCATATTCTGACTTTTAGTTAACACATCTGTAAGCAATTTGGCCATCACTGAATTCAACGTTTATCTCAATCGTAATAGAGAAGGATAATGACAAATATAGTTTACAATGTTATTAAGTACATCATTTTATTTAATTGTGTGAATAAAAGGATTCGTCTCCCCGTCGGGGAATTGAACCCCGGTCTCCCGCGTGACAGGCGGGGATACTGACCACTATACTAACGAGGACATATTGGCTTCAGTGCAACAGTGCTCACCTCCATGAGGTTAGGGCATGCCCTCAATCAATTCACAGTATTGTAATAGGCAGCTTTGCTTCTTTTGGTTAGGAGAAGCAATCTTTTTTCATAAATGATTACAAATCAGAAATTCCTAGCCAAAAGTAATCTGCTTTAATAAGAAATGATTGATTAAAATAAATACCTATCTATCGATCTGTCTATCTATCTTTCTATCTATCTATGTATATGTATATATATATATATATATATACAATCAGCTCACTTTACCATTTGCAGCTTATAACCACTTACCACCAGGGGTCACTACTAACAAAAAGCATCCACTCCACTTCTAAATCTAGCCCCTAGAGTTGAGCAGAAGCATAAGATTCCCCACTGCTTCATTCCATTTTCCATTAGATTATAGATGTAAATTGTTTTTGATGGTATGGTCTGTGCAGATTGAAATATTCAGAGCATATTCTGACTTTTAGTTAACACATCTGTAAGCAATTTGGCCATCACTGAATTCAACGTTTATCTCAATCGTAATAGACAAGGATAATGACAAATATAGTTTACAATGTTATTAAGTACATCATTTTATTTAATTGTGTGAATAAAAGGAATCGTCTCCCCGTCGGGGAATTGAACCCCGGTCTCCCGCGTGACAGGCGGGGATACTGACCACTATACTAACGAGGACATATTGGCTTCAGTTCAACAGTGCTCACCTCCATGAGGTTAGGGCATGCCCTCAATCAATTCACAGTATTGTAATAGGCAGCTTTGCTTCTTTTGGTTAGGAGAAGCAATCTTTTTTCATAAATGATTACAAATCAGAAATTTCTAGCCAAAAGTAATCTGCTTTAATAAGAAATGATTGATTAAAATAAATACCTATCTATCGATCTGTCTATCTATCTTTCTATCTATCTATGTATATATATATATATATATATATATATATATATACAATCAGCTCACTTTACCATTTGCAGCTTATAACCATTTACCACCAGGGGTCACTACTAACAAAAAGCATCCACTCCACTTCTAAATCTAGCCCCTAGAGTTGAGCAGAAGCATAAGATTCCCCACTGCTTCATTCCATTTCCATTAGATTATAGATGTAAATTGTTTTTGATGGTATGGTCTGTGCAGATTGAAATATTCAGAGCATATTCTGACTTTTAGTTAACACATCTGTAAGCAATTTGGCCATCACTGAATTCAACGTTTATCTCAATCGTAATAGAGAAGGATAATGACAAATATAGTTTACAATGTTATTAAGTACATCATTTTATTTAATTGTGTGAATAAAAGGAATCGTCTCCCCGTCGGGGAATTGAACCCCGGTCTCCCGCGTGACAGGCGGGGATACTGACCACTATACTAACGAGGACATATTGGCTTCAGTGCAACAGTGCTCACCTCCATGAGGTTAGGGCATGCCCTCAATCAATTCACAGTATTGTAATAGGCAGCTTTGCTTCTTTTGGTTAGGAGAAGCAATCTTTTTTCATAAATGATTACAAATCAGAAATTCCTAGCCAAAAGTAATCTGCTTTAATAAGAAATGATTGATTAAAATAAATACCTATCTATCGATCTGTCTATCTATCTTTCTATCTATCTATGTATATGTATATATATATATATATATATACAATCAGCTCACTTTACCATTTGCAGCTTATAACCACTTACCACCAGGGGTCACTACTAACAAAAAGCATCCACTCCACTTCTAAATCTAGCCCCTAGAGTTGAGCAGAAGCATAAGATTCCCCACTGCTTCATTCCATTTTCCATTAGATTATAGATGTAAATTGTTTTTGATGGTATGGTCTGTGCAGATTGAAATATTCAGAGCATATTCTGACTTTTAGTTAACACATCTGTAAGCAATTTGGCCATCACTGAATTCAACGTTTATCTCAATCGTAATAGACAAGGATAATGACAAATATAGTTTACAATGTTATTAAGTACATCATTTTATTTAATTGTGTGAATAAAAGGAATCGTCTCCCCGTCGGGGAATTGAACCCCGGTCTGCCGCGTGGCAGGCGGGGATACTGACCACTATACTAACGAGGACATATTGGCTTCAGTTCAACAGTGCTCACCTCCATGAGGTTAGGGCATGCCCTCAATCAATTCACAGTATTGTAATAGGCAGCTTTGCTTCTTTTGGTTAGGAGAAGCAATCTTTTTTCATAAATGATTACAAATCAGAAATTCCTAGCCAAAAATAATCTGCTTTAATAAGAAATGATTGATTAAAATAAATACCTATTTATCGATCTGTCTATCTATCTTTCTATCTATCTATGTATATGTATATATATATATATATATATACAATCAGCTCACTTTACCATTTGCAGCTTATAACCATTTACCACCAGGGGTCACTACTAACAAAAAGCATCCACTCCACTTCTAAATCTAGCCCCTAGAGTTGAGCAGAAGCATAAGATTCCCCACTGCTTCATTCCATTTCCATTAGATTATAGATGTAAATTGTTTTTGATGGTATGGTCTGTGCAGATTGAAATATTAAGAGCATATTCTGACTTTTAGTTAACACATCTGTAAGCAATTTGGCCATCACTGAATTCAACGTTTATCTCAATCGTAATAGACAAGGATAATGACAAATATAGTTTACAATGTTATTAAGTACATCATTTTATTTAATTGTGTGAATAAAAGGAATCGTCTCCCCATCGGGGAATTGAACCCCAGTCTCCCGCGTGACAGGCGGGGATACTGACCACTATACTAACGAGGACATATTGGCTTCAGTTCAACAGTGCTCACATCCATGAGGTTAGGGCATGCCCTCAATCAATTCACAGTATTGTAATAGGCAGCTTTGCTTCCTTTGGTTAGGAGAAGCAATCTTTTTTCATAAATGATTACAAATCAGAAATTCCTAGCCAAAAATAATCTGCTTTAATAAGAAATGATTGATTAAAATAAATACCTATCTATCGATCTGTCTATCTATCTTTCTATCTATCTATGTATATGTATATATATATATATATATATATATATACTATCAGCTCACTTTACCATTTGCAGCTTATAACCATTTACCACCAGGGGTCACTACTAACAAAAAGCATCCACTCCACTTCTAAATCTAGCCCCTAGAGTTGAGCAGAAGCATAAGATTCCCCACTGCTTCATTCCATTTCCATTAGATTATAGATGTAAATTGTTTTTGATGGTATGGTCTGTGCAGATTGAAATATTCAGAGCATATTCTGACTTTTAGTTAACACATCTGTAAGCAATTTGGCCATCACTGAATTCAACGTTTATCTCAATCGTAATAGAGAAGGATAATGACAAATATAGTTTACAATGTTATTAAGTACATCATTTTATTTAATTGTGTGAATAAAAGGAATCGTCTCCCCGTCGGGGAATTGAACCCCGGTCTCCCGCGTGACAGGCGGGGATACTGACCACTATACTAACGAGGACATATTGGCTTCAGTTCAACAGTGCTCACCTCCATGAGGTTAGGGCATGCCCTCAATCAATTCACAGTATTGTAATAGGCAGCTTTGCTTCTTTTGGTTAGGAGAAGCAATCTTTTTTCATAAATGATTACAAATCAGAAATTCCTAGCCAAAAGTAATCTGCTTTAATAAGAAATGATTGATTAAAATAAATACCTATCTATCGATCTGTCTATCTATCTTTCTATCTATCTATGTATATGTATATATATATATATATATATATATATACTATCAGCTCACTTTACCATTTGCAGCTTATAACCATTTACCACCAGGGGTCACTACTAACAAAAAGCATCCACTCCACTTCTAAATCTAGCCCCTAGAGTTGAGCAGAAGCATAAGATTCCCCACTGCTTCATTCCATTTCCATTAGATTATAGATGTAAATTGTTTTTGATGGTATGGTCTGTGCAGATTGAAATATTCAGAGCATATTCTGACTTTTAGTTAACACATCTGTAAGCAATTTGGCCATCACTGAATTCAACGTTTATCTCAATCGTAATAGAGAAGGATAATGACAAATATAGTTTACAATGTTATTAAGTACATCATTTTATTTAATTGTGTGAATAAAAGGAATCGTCTCCCCGTCGGGGAATTGAACCCCGGTCTCCCGCGTGACAGGCGGGGATACTGACCACTATACTAACGAGGACATATTGGCTTCAGTTCAACAGTGCTCACCTCCATGAGGTTAGGGCATGCCCTCAATCAATTCACAGTATTGTAATAGGCAGCTTTGCTTCTTTTGGTTAGGAGAAGCAATCTTTTTTCATAAATGATTACAAATCAGAAATTCCTAGCCAAAAGTAATCTGCTTTAATAAGAAATGATTGATTAAAATAAATACCTATCTATCGATCTGTCTATCTATCTTTCTATCTATCTATGTATATGTATATATATATATATATATATATATATACTATCAGCTCACTTTACCATTTGCAGCTTATAACCATTTACCACCAGGGGTCACTACTAACAAAAAGCATCCACTCCACTTCTAAATCTAGCCCCTAGAGTTGAGCAGAAGCATAAGATTCCCCACTGCTTCATTCCATTTCCATTAGATTATAGATGTAAATTTTTTTTGATGGTATGGTCTGTGCAGATTGAAATATTCAGAGCATATTCTGACTTTTAGTTAACACATCTGTAAGCAATTTGGCCATCACTGAATTCAACGTTTATCTCAATCGTAATAGACAAGGATAATGACAAATATAGTTTACAATGTTATTAAGTACATCATTTTATTTAATTGTGTGAATAAAAGGAATCGTCTCCCCGTCGGGGAATTGAACCCCGGTCTCCCGCGTGACAGGCGGGGATACTGACCACTATACTAACGAGGACATATTGGCTTCAGTTCAACAGTGCTCACCTTCATGAGGTTAGGGCATGCCCTCAATCAATTCACAGTATTGTAATAGGCAGCTTTGCTTCTTTTGGTTAGGAGAAGTAATCTTTTTTCATAAATGATTACAAATCAGAAATTCCTAGCTAAAAATAATCTGCTTTAATAAGAAATGATTGATTAAAATAAATACCTATTTCCATCTCTGCCTTAAAGCTCAATGGAGGTAAAACCGAGCTGATGCTCCTGGGCAATCCCAGTCCCTCCATTATTGCGACCTGTTGGCCCCGGTCTCTTGGTGACCCACCATCCCCCAAGAAGGAGATCAAGTCCTTGGGAGTATGGTTGGAAGAAGATCTGTCCTTCCGGACTCATGCCAGGAAGACCGCAGGGGTTTGCTTTGGCTTACTGAAATCAGCCCGAAAGGTGCTACCTTTGCTTCCTGATCCAGCAAGGAAGCTGTTGATACGTGGCCTAATCCTATCGAGGCTCGATTATGGGAATGCGCTGTTTCTCGGTGCCCCCGAAGCGACCTTTAAAACTCTCCAACAGGTGCAAAACGCAGCTGCGAGAATCCTTATGGATGTTTCCAGAAGGCAGTCTGCTGCTCCTGCTCTCAGAGCGCTTCACTGGCTCCCCGTGAAGGAGCGGGTGAAATTTAAGGCGCTATGTACTGCCCACAAAATTCTACATGGCAAAGGCCCCCCTATCCTTGCGCATATGGCCCGTCCCTATAAACCTCCACGTCTGCTGCGCTCGGACCAAAAACACCTTCTGCAGTCAGCCAGAGTAAGAAAAGCTCGTTCTGGGGGTAGGCGTTTCTCGGTGCAGGTGGCTTCTCTTTGGAACTCTCTGCCCATCAGGATTCGCTCAGAGCCCAAGATCCTACCATTTAGGAAACTTCTTAAGACCTACCTGTTTCCACAGTAGTGACTAGCTGAGTCTCCCCTTCTGGTCTGTTGCGCCGGGACGCCCCTGGGTAAGCTGAGCGCATTACAAATTTCATATTATTATTTATCAATCTGTCTATCTATCTTTCTATCTATCTATGTATATATATATATATATATATATATATATACAATCAGCTCACTTTACCATTTGCAGCTTATAACCATTTACTACCAGGGGTCACTACTAACAAAAAGCATCCACTCCACTTCTAAATCTAGCCCCTAGAGTTGAGCAGAAGCATAAGATTCCCGACTGCTTCATTCCATTTCCATTAGATTATAGATGTAAATTGTTTTTGATGGTATGGTCTGTGCAGATTGAAATATTCAGAGCATATTCTGACTTTTAGTTAACACATCTGTAAGCAATTTGGCCATCACTGAATTCAACGTTTATCTCAATCGTAATAGACAAGGATAATGACAAATATAGTTTACAATGTTATTAAGTACATCATTTTATTTAATTGTGTGAATAAAAGGAATCGTCTCCCCGTCGGGGAATTGAACCCCGGTCTCCCGCGTGACAGGCGGGGATACTGACCACTATACTAACGAGGACATATTGGCTTCAGTTCAACAGTGCTCACCTCCATGAGGTTAGGGCATGCCCTCAATCAATTCACAGTATTGTAATAGGCAGCTTTGCTTCTTTTGGTTAGGAGAAGCAATCTTTTTTCATAAATGATTACAAATCAGAAATTTCTAGCCAAAAGTAATCTGCTTTAATAAGAAATGATTGATTAAAATAAATACCTATCTATCGATCTGTCTATCTATCTTTCTATCTATCTATGTATATATATATATATATATATATATATATATATACAATCAGCTCACTTTACCATTTGCAGCTTATAACCATTTACCACCAGGGGTCACTACTAACAAAAAGCATCCACTCCACTTCTAAATCTAGCCCCTAGAGTTGAGCAGAAGCATAAGATTCCCCACTGCTTCATTCCATTTCCATTAGATTATAGATGTAAATTGTTTTTGATGGTATGGTCTGTGCAGATTGAAATATTCAGAGCATATTCTGACTTTTAGTTAACACATCTGTAAGCAATTTGGCCATCACTGAATTCAACGTTTATCTCAATCGTAATAGAGAAGGATAATGACAAATATAGTTTACAATGTTATTAAGTACATCATTTTATTTAATTGTGTGAATAAAAGGAATCGTCTCCCCGTCGGGGAATTGAACCCCGGTCTCCCGCGTGACAGGCGGGGATACTGACCACTATACTAACGAGGACATATTGGCTTCAGTTCAACAGTGCTCACCTCCATGAGGTTAGGGCATGCCCTCAATCAATTCACAGTATTGTAATAGGCAGCTTTGCTTCTTTTGGTTAGGAGAAGCAATCTTTTTTCATAAATGATTACAAATCAGAAATTCCTAGCCAAAAGTAATCTGCTTTAATAAGAAATGATTGATTAAAATAAATACCTATCTATCGATCTGTCTATCTATCTTTCTATCTATCTATGTATATGTATATATATATATATATATATACAATCAGCTCACTTTACCATTTGCAGCTTATAACCACTTACCACCAGGGGTCACTACTAACAAAAAGCATCCACTCCACTTCTAAATCTAGCCCCTAGAGTTGAGCAGAAGCATAAGATTCCCCACTGCTTCATTCCATTTTCCATTAGATTATAGATGTAAATTGTTTTTGATGGTATGGTCTGTGCAGATTGAAATATTCAGAGCATATTCTGACTTTTAGTTAACACATCTGTAAGCAATTTGGCCATCACTGAATTCAACGTTTATCTCAATCGTAATAGACAAGGATAATGACAAATATAGTTTACAATGTTATTAAGTACATCATTTTATTTAATTGTGTGAATAAAAGGAATCGTCTCCCCGTGTGGGAATTGAACCCCGGTCTGCCGCGTGGCAGGCGGGGATACTGACCACTATACTAACGAGGACATATTGGCTTCAGTTCAACAGTGCTCACCTCCATGAGGTTAGGGCATGCCCTCAATCAATTCACAGTATTGTAATAGGCAGCTTTGCTTCTTTTGGTTAGGAGAAGCAATCTTTTTTCATAAATGATTACAAATCAGAAATTCCTAGCCAAAAGTAATCTGCTTTAATAAGAAATGATTGATTAAAATAAATACCTATCTATCGATCTGTCTATCTATCTTTCTATCTATCTATGTATATGTATATATATATATATATATATACAATCAGCTCACTTTACCATTTGCAGCTTATAACCACTTACCACCAGGGGTCACTACTAACAAAAAGCATCCACTCCACTTCTAAATCTAGCCCCTAGAGTTGAGCAGAAGCATAAGATTCCCCACTGCTTCATTCCATTTTCCATTAGATTATAGATGTAAATTGTTTTTGATGGTATGGTCTGTGCAGATTGAAATATTCAGAGCATATTCTGACTTTTAGTTAACACATCTGTAAGCAATTTGGCCATCACTGAATTCAACGTTTATCTCAATCGTAATAGACAAGGATAATGACAAATATAGTTTACAATGTTATTAAGTACATCATTTTATTTAATTGTGTGAATAAAAGGAATCGTCTCCCCGTGTGGGAATTGAACCCCGGTCTGCCGCGTGGCAGGCGGGGATACTGACCACTATACTAACGAGGACATATTGGCTTCAGTTCAACAGTGCTCACCTCCATGAGGTTAGGGCATGCCCTCAATCAATTCACAGTATTGTAATAGGCAGCTTTGCTTCTTTTGGTTAGGAGAAGCAATCTTTTTTCATAAATGATTACAAATCAGAAATTCCTAGCCAAAAATAATCTGCTTTAATAAGAAATGATTGATTAAAATAAATACCTATTTATCGATCTGTCTATCTATCTTTCTATCTATCTATGTATATGTATATATATATATATATATATACAATCAGCTCACTTTACCATTTGCAGCTTATAACCATTTACCACCAGGGGTCACTACTAACAAAAAGCATCCACTCCACTTCTAAATCTAGCCCCTAGAGTTGAGCAGAAGCATAAGATTCCCCACTGCTTCATTCCATTTCCATTAGATTATAGATGTAAATTGTTTTTGATGGTATGGTCTGTGCAGATTGAAATATTAAGAGCATATTCTGACTTTTAGTTAACACATCTGTAAGCAATTTGGCCATCACTGAATTCAACGTTTATCTCAATCGTAATAGACAAGGATAATGACAAATATAGTTTACAATGTTATTAAGTACATCATTTTATTTAATTGTGTGAATAAAAGGAATCGTCTCCCCGTCGGGGAATTGAACCCCGGTCTCCCGCGTGACAGGCGGGGATACTGACCACTATACTAACGAGGACATATTGGCTTCAGTTCAACAGTGCTCACCTCCATGAGGTTAGGGCATGCCCTCAATCAATTCACAGTATTGTAATAGGCAGCTTTGCTTCTTTTGGTTAGGAGAAGCAATCTTTTTTCATAAATGATTACAAATCAGAAATTTCTAGCCAAAAGTAATCTGCTTTAATAAGAAATGATTGATTAAAATAAATACCTATCTATCGATCTGTCTATCTATCTTTCTATCTATCTATGTATATGTATATATATATATATATATATACAATCAGCTCACTTTACCATTTGCAGCTTATAACCACTTACCACCAGGGGTCACTACTAACAAAAAGCATCCACTCCACTTCTAAATCTAGCCCCTAGAGTTGAGCAGAAGCATAAGATTCCCCACTGCTTCATTCCATTTTCCATTAGATTATAGATGTAAATTGTTTTTGATGGTATGGTCTGTGCAGATTGAAATATTCAGAGCATATTCTGACTTTTAGTTAACACATCTGTAAGCAATTTGGCCATCACTGAATTCAACGTTTATCTCAATCGTAATAGACAAGGATAATGACAAATATAGTTTACAATGTTATTAAGTACATCATTTTATTTAATTGTGTGAATAAAAGGAATCGTCTCCCCGTGTGGGAATTGAACCCCGGTCTGCCGCGTGGCAGGCGGGGATACTGACCACTATACTAACGAGGACATATTGGCTTCAGTTCAACAGTGCTCACCTCCATGAGGTTAGGGCATGCCCTCAATCAATTCACAGTATTGTAATAGGCAGCTTTGCTTCTTTTGGTTAGGAGAAGCAATCTTTTTTCATAAATGATTACAAATCAGAAATTCCTAGCCAAAAGTAATCTGCTTTAATAAGAAATGATTGATTAAAATAAATACCTATCTATCGATCTGTCTATCTATCTTTCTATCTATCTATGTATATGTATATATATATATATATATATACAATCAGCTCACTTTACCATTTGCAGCTTATAACCACTTACCACCAGGGGTCACTACTAACAAAAAGCATCCACTCCACTTCTAAATCTAGCCCCTAGAGTTGAGCAGAAGCATAAGATTCCCCACTGCTTCATTCCATTTTCCATTAGATTATAGATGTAAATTGTTTTTGATGGTATGGTCTGTGCAGATTGAAATATTCAGAGCATATTCTGACTTTTAGTTAACACATCTGTAAGCAATTTGGCCATCACTGAATTCAACGTTTATCTCAATCGTAATAGACAAGGATAATGACAAATATAGTTTACAATGTTATTAAGTACATCATTTTATTTAATTGTGTGAATAAAAGGAATCGTCTCCCCGTGTGGGAATTGAACCCCGGTCTGCCGCGTGGCAGGCGGGGATACTGACCACTATACTAACGAGGACATATTGGCTTCAGTTCAACAGTGCTCACCTCCATGAGGTTAGGGCATGCCCTCAATCAATTCACAGTATTGTAATAGGCAGCTTTGCTTCTTTTGGTTAGGAGAAGCAATCTTTTTTCATAAATGATTACAAATCAGAAATTCCTAGCCAAAAATAATCTGCTTTAATAAGAAATGATTGATTAAAATAAATACCTATTTATCGATCTGTCTATCTATCTTTCTATCTATCTATGTATATGTATATATATATATATATATATACAATCAGCTCACTTTACCATTTGCAGCTTATAACCATTTACCACCAGGGGTCACTACTAACAAAAAGCATCCACTCCACTTCTAAATCTAGCCCCTAGAGTTGAGCAGAAGCATAAGATTCCCCACTGCTTCATTCCATTTCCATTAGATTATAGATGTAAATTGTTTTTGATGGTATGGTCTGTGCAGATTGAAATATTCAGAGCATATTCTGACTTTTAGTTAACACATCTGTAAGCAATTTGGCCATCACTGAATTCAACGTTTATCTCAATCGTAATAGACAAGGATAATGACAAATATAGTTTACAATGTTATTAAGTACATCATTTTATTTAATTGTGTGAATAAAAGGAATCGTCTCCCCATCGGGGAATTGAACCCCAGTCTCCCGCGTGACAGGCGGGGATACTGACCACTGTACTAACGAGGACATATTGGCTTCAGTTCAACAGTGCTCACATCCATGAGGTTAGGGCATGCCCTCAATCAATTCACAGTATTGTAATAGGCAGCTTTGCTTCCTTTGGTTAGGAGAAGCAATCTTTTTTCATAAATGATTACAAATCAGAAATTCCTAGCCAAAAATAATCTGCTTTAATAAGAAATGATTGATTAAAATAAATACCTATCTATCGATCTGTCTATCTATCTTTCTATCTATCTATGTATATGTATATATATATATATATATATATATATACTATCAGCTCACTTTACCATTTGCAGCTTATAACCATTTACCACCAGGGGTCACTACTAACAAAAAGCATCCACTCCACTTCTAAATCTAGCCCCTAGAGTTGAGCAGAAGCATAAGATTCCCCACTGCTTCATTCCATTTCCATTAGATTATAGATGTAAATTGTTTTTGATGGTATGGTCTGTGCAGATTGAAATATTCAGAGCATATTCTGACTTTTAGTTAACACATCTGTAAGCAATTTGGCCATCACTGAATTCAACGTTTATCTCAATCGTAATAGAGAAGGATAATGACAAATATAGTTTACAATGTTATTAAGTACATCATTTTATTTAATTGTGTGAATAAAAGGAATCGTCTCCCCGTCGGGGAATTGAACCCCGGTCTCCCGCGTGACAGGCGGGGATACTGACCACTATACTAACGAGGACATATTGGCTTCAGTTTAACAGTGCTCACCTCCATGAGGTTAGGGCATGCCCTCAATCAATTCACAGTATTGTAATAGGCAGCTTTGCTTCCTTTGGTTAGGAGAAGCAATCTTTTTTCATAAATGATTACAAATCAGAAATTCCTAGCCAAAAATAATCTGCTTTAATAAGAAATGATTGATTAAAATAAATACCTATCTATCGATCTGTCTATCTATCTTTCTATCTATCTATGTATATGTATATATATATATATATATATATACTATCAGCTCACTTTACCATTTGCAGCTTATAACCATTTACCACCAGGGGTCACTACTAACAAAAAGCATCCACTCCACTTCTAAATCTAGCCCCTAGAGTTGAGCAGAAGCATAAGATTCCCCACTGCTTCATTCCATTTCCATTAGATTATAGATGTAAATTGTTTTTGATGGTATGGTCTGTGCAGATTGAAATATTCAGAGCATATTCTGACTTTTAGTTAACACATCTGTAAGCAATTTGGCCATCACTGAATTCAACGTTTATCTCAATCGTAATAGAGAAGGATAATGGCAAATATAGTTTACAATGTTATTAAGTACATCATTTTATTTAATTGTGTGAATAAAAGGAATCGTCTCCCCGTCGGGGAATTGAACCCCGGTCTCCCGCGTGACAGGCGGGGATACTGACCACTATACTAACGAGGACATATTGGCTTCAGTTCAACAGTGCTCACCTCCATGAGGTTAGGGCATGCCCTCAATCAATTCACAGTATTGTAATAGGCAGCTTTGCTTCTTTTGGTTAGGAGAAGCAATCTTTTTTCATAAATGATTACAAATCAGAAATTCCTAGCCAAAAGTAATCTGCTTTAATAAGAAATGATTGATTAAAATAAATACCTATCTATCGATCTGTCTATCTATCTTTCTATCTATCTATCTATGTATATGTATATATATATATATATATATACAATCAGCTCACTTTACCATTTGCAGCTTATAACCACTTACCACCAGGGGTCACTACTAACAAAAAGCATCCACTCCACTTCTAAATCTAGCCCCTAGAGTTGAGCAGAAGCATAAGATTCCCCACTGCTTCATTCCATTTTCCATTAGATTATAGATGTAAATTGTTTTTGATGGTATGGTCTGTGCAGATTGAAATATTCAGAGCATATTCTGACTTTTAGTTAACACATCTGTAAGCAATTTGGCCATCACTGAATTCAACGTTTATCTCAATCGTAATAGACAAGGATAATGACAAATATAGTTTACAATGTTATTAAGTACATCATTTTATTTAATTGTGTGAATAAAAGGAATCGTCTCCCCGTCGGGGAATTGAACCCCGGTCTCCCGCGTGACAGGCGGGGATACTGACCACTATACTACCGAGGACATATTGGCTTCAGTTTAACAGTGCTCACCTCCATGAGGTTAGGGCATGCCCTCAATCAATTCACAGTATTGTAATAGGCAGCTTTGCTTCCTTTGGTTAGGAGAAGCAATCTTTTTTCATAAATGATTACAAATCAGAAATTCCTAGCCAAAAATAATCTGCTTTAATAAGAAATGATTGATTAAAATAAATACCTATCTATCGATCTGTCTATCTATCTTTCTATCTATCTATCTATGTGTATGTATATATATATATATATATATATATATATATATATATATATATATACAATCAGCTCACTTTACCATTTGCAGCTTATAACCACTTACCACCAGGGGTCACTACTAACAAAAAGCATCCACTCCACTTCTAAATCTAGCCCCTAGAGTTGAGCAGAAGCATAAGATTCCCCACTGCTTCATTCCATTTTCCATTAGATTATAGATGTAAATTGTTTTTGATGGTATGGTCTGTGCAGATTGAAATATTCAGAGCTTATTCTGACTTTTAGTTAACACATCTGTAAGCAATTTGGCCATCACTGAATTCAACGTTTATCTCAATCGTAATAGACAAGGATAATGACAAATATAGTTTACAATGTTATTAAGTACATCATTTTATTTAATTGTGTGAATAAAAGGAGTCGTCTCCCCGTCGGGGAATTGAACCCCGGTCTCCCGCGTGACAGGCGGGGATACTGACCACTATACTAACGAGGACATATTGGCTTCAGTTCAACAGTGCTCACCTCCATGAGGTTAGGGCATGCCCTCAATCAATTCACAGTATTGTAATAGGCAGCTTTGCTTCCTTTGGTTAGGAGAAGCAATCTTTTTTCATAAATGATTACAAATCAGAAATTCCTAGCCAAAAATAATCTGCTTTAATAAGAAATGATTGATTAAAATAAATACCTATATATCGATCTGTCTATCTATCTTTCTATCTATCTATGTATATGTATATATATATATATATATATATACAATCAGCTCACTTTACCATTTGCAGCTTATAACCACTTACCACCAGGGGTCACTACTAACAAAAAGCATCCACTCCACTTCTAAATCTAGCCCCTAGAGTTGAGCAGAAGCATAAGATTCCCCACTGCTTCATTCCATTTTCCATTAGATTATAGATGTAAATTGTTTTTGATGGTATGGTCTGTGCAGATTGAAATATTCAGAGCATATTCTGACTTTTAGTTAACACATCTGTAAGCAATTTGGCCATCACTGAATTCAACGTTTATCTCAATCGTAATAGACAAGGATAATGACAAATATAGTTTACAATGTTATTAAGTACATCATTTTATTTAATTGTGTGAATAAAAGGAATCGTCTCCCCGTCGGGGAATTGAACCCCGGTCTCCCGCGTGACAGGCGGGGATACTGACCACTATACTAACGAGGACATATTGGCTTCAGTTTAACAGTGCTCACCTCCATGAGGTTAGGGCATGCCCTCAATCAATTCACAGTATTGTAATAGGCAGCTTTGCTTCCTTTGGTTAGGAGAAGCAATCTTTTTTCATAAATGATTACAAATCAGAAATTCCTAGCCAAAAATAATCTGCTTTAATAAGAAATGATTGATTAAAATAAATACCTATCTATCGATCTGTCTATCTATCTTTCTATCTATCTATCTATGTGTATGTATATATATATATATATATATATATATATATATATACAATCAGCTCACTTTACCATTTGCAGCTTATAACCACTTACCACCAGGGGTCACTACTAACAAAAAGCATCCACTCCACTTCTAAATCTAGCCCCTAGAGTTGAGCAGAAGCATAAGATTCCCCACTGCTTCATTCCATTTTCCATTAGATTATAGATGTAAATTGTTTTTGATGGTATGGTCTGTGCAGATTGAAATATTCAGAGCATATTCTGACTTTTAGTTAACACATCTGTAAGCAATTTGGCCATCACTGAATTCAACGTTTATCTCAATCGTAATAGACAAGGATAATGACAAATATAGTTTACAATGTTATTAAGTACATCATTTTATTTAATTGTGTGAATAAAAGGAGTCGTCTCCCCGTCGGGGAATTGAACCCCGGTCTCCCGCGTGACAGGCGGGGATACTGACCACTATACTAACGAGGACATATTGGCTTCAGTTCAACAGTGCTCACCTCCATGAGGTTAGGGCATGCCCTCAATCAATTCACAGTATTGTAATAGGCAGCTTTGCTTCCTTTGGTTAGGAGAAGCAATCTTTTTTCATAAATGATTACAAATCAGAAATTCCTAGCCAAAAATAATCTGCTTTAATAAGAAATGATTGATTAAAATAAATACCTATATATCGATCTGTCTATCTATCTTTCTATCTATCTATCTATGTGTATGTATATATATATATATATATATATATATACAATCAGCTCACTTTACCATTTGCAGCTTATAACCATTTACTACCAGGGGTCACTACTAACAAAAAGCATCCACTCCACTTCTAAATCTAGCCCCTAGAGTTGAGCAGAAGCATAAGATTCCCGACTGCTTCATTCCATTTCCATTAGATTATAGATGTAAATTGTTTTTGATGGTATGGTCTGTGCAGATTGAAATATTCAGAGCATATTCTGACTTTTAGTTAACACATCTGTAAGCAATTTGGCCATCACTGAATTCAACGTTTATCTCAATCGTAATAGACAAGGATAATGACAAATATAGTTTACAATGTTATTAAGTACATCATTTTATTTAATTGTGTGAATAAAAGGAATCGTCTCCCCGTCGGGGAATTGAACCCCGGTCTCCCGCGTGACAGGCGGGGATACTGACCACTATACTAACGAGGACATATTGGCTTCAGTTCAACAGTGCTCACCTCCATGAGGTTAGGGCATGCCCTCAATCAATTCACAGTATTGTAATAGGCAGCTTTGCTTCTTTTGGTTAGGAGAAGCAATCTTTTTTCATAAATGATTACAAATCAGAAATTCCTAGCCAAAAGTAATCTGCTTTAATAAGAAATGATTGATTAAAATAAATACCTATCTATCGATCTGTCTATCTATCTTTCTATCTATCTATGTATATGTATATATATATATATATATATACAATCAGCTCACTTTACCATTTGCAGCTTATAACCACTTACCACCAGGGGTCACTACTAACAAAAAGCATCCACTCCACTTCTAAATCTAGCCCCTAGAGTTGAGCAGAAGCATAAGATTCCCCACTGCTTCATTCCATTTTCCATTAGATTATAGATGTAAATTGTTTTTGATGGTATGGTCTGTGCAGATTGAAATATTCAGAGCATATTCTGACTTTTAGTTAACACATCTGTAAGCAATTTGGCCATCACTGAATTCAACGTTTATCTCAATCGTAATAGACAAGGATAATGACAAATATAGTTTACAATGTTATTAAGTACATCATTTTATTTAATTGTGTGAATAAAAGGAATCGTCTCCCCGTCGGGGAATTGAACCCCGGTCTCCCGCGTGACAGGCGGGGATACTGACCACTATACTAACGAGGACATATTGGCTTCAGTTTAACAGTGCTCACCTCCATGAGGTTAGGGCATGCCCTCAATCAATTCACAGTATTGTAATAGGCAGCTTTGCTTCCTTTGGTTAGGAGAAGCAATCTTTTTTCATAAATGATTACAAATCAGAAATTCCTAGCCAAAAATAATCTGCTTTAATAAGAAATGATTGATTAAAATAAATACCTATCTATCGATCTGTCTATCTATCTTTCTATCTATCTATGCATATGTATATATATATATATATATATATATATATATATATATATACAATCAGCTCACTTTACCATTTGCAGCTTATAACCACTTACCACCAGGGGTCACTACTAACAAAAAGCATCCACTCCACTTCTAAATCTAGCCCCTAGAGTTGAGCAGAAGCATAAGATTCCCCACTGCTTCATTCCATTTTCCATTAGATTATAGATGTAAATTGTTTTTGATGGTATGGTCTGTGCAGATTGAAATATTCAGAGCATATTCTGACTTTTAGTTAACACATCTGTAAGCAATTTGGCCATCACTGAATTCAACGTTTATCTCAATCGTAATAGACAAGGATAATGACAAATATAGTTTACAATGTTATTAAGTACATCATTTTATTTAATTGTGTGAATAAAAGGAGTCGTCTCCCCGTCGGGGAATTGAACCCCGGTCTCCCGCGTGACAGGCGGGGATACTGACCACTATACTAACGAGGACATATTGGCTTCAGTTCAACAGTGCTCACCTCCATGAGGTTAGGGCATGCCCTCAATCAATTCACAGTATTGTAATAGGCAGCTTTGCTTCCTTTGGTTAGGAGAAGCAATCTTTTTTCATAAATGATTACAAATCAGAAATTCCTAGCCAAAAATAATCTGCTTTAATAAGAAATGATTGATTAAAATAAATACCTATCTATCGATCTGTCTATCTATCTTTCTATCTATCTATGTATATGTATATATATATATATATATATATATATACTATCAGCTCACTTTACCATTTGCAGCTTATAACCATTTACCACCAGGGGTCACTACTAACAAAAAGCATCCACTCCACTTCTAAATCTAGCCCCTAGAGTTGAGCAGAAGCATAAGATTCCCCACTGCTTCATTCCATTTCCATTAGATTATAGATGTAAATTGTTTTTGATGGTATGGTCTGTGCAGATTGAAATATTCAGAGCATATTCTGACTTTTAGTTAACACATCTGTAAGCAATTTGGCCATCACTGAATTCAACGTTTATCTCAATCGTAATAGACAAGGATAATGACAAATATAGTTTACAATGTTATTAAGTACATCATTTTATTTAATTGTGTGAATAAAAGGAATCGTCTCCCCATCGGGGAATTGAACCCCAGTCTCCCGCGTGACAGGCGGGGATACTGACCACTATACTAACGAGGACATATTGGCTTCAGTTCAACAGTGCTCACATCCATGAGGTTAGGGCATGCCCTCAATCAATTCACAGTATTGTAATAGGCAGCTTTGCTTCCTTTGGTTAGGAGAAGCAATCTTTTTTCATAAATGATTACAAATCAGAAATTCCTAGCCAAAAATAATCTGCTTTAATAAGAAATGATTGATTAAAATAAATACCTATATATCGATCTGTCTATCTATCTTTCTATCTATCTATGTATATGTATATATATATATATATATATATACAATCAGCTCACTTTACCATTTGCAGCTTATAACCACTTACCACCAGGGGTCACTACTAACAAAAAGCATCCACTCCACTTCTAAATCTAGCCCCTAGAGTTGAGCAGAAGCATAAGATTCCCCACTGCTTCATTCCATTTTCCATTAGATTATAGATGTAAATTGTTTTTGATGGTATGGTCTGTGCAGATTGAAATATTCAGAGCATATTCTGACTTTTAGTTAACACATCTGTAAGCAATTTGGCCATCACTGAATTCAACGTTTATCTCAATCGTAATAGACAAGGATAATGACAAATATAGTTTACAATGTTATTAAGTACATCATTTTATTTAATTGTGTGAATAAAAGGAATCGTCTCCCCGTCGGGGAATTGAACCCCGGTCTCCCGCGTGACAGGCGGGGATACTGACCACTATACTAACGAGGACATATTGGCTTCAGTTTAACAGTGCTCACCTCCATGAGGTTAGGGCATGCCCTCAATCAATTCACAGTATTGTAATAGGCAGCTTTGCTTCCTTTGGTTAGGAGAAGCAATCTTTTTTCATAAATGATTACAAATCAGAAATTCCTAGCCAAAAATAATCTGCTTTAATAAGAAATGATTGATTAAAATAAATACCTATCTATCGATCTGTCTATCTATCTTTCTATCTATCTATGCATATGTATATATATATATATATATATATATATATATATATATATACAATCAGCTCACTTTACCATTTGCAGCTTATAACCACTTACCACCAGGGGTCACTACTAACAAAAAGCATCCACTCCACTTCTAAATCTAGCCCCTAGAGTTGAGCAGAAGCATAAGATTCCCCACTGCTTCATTCCATTTTCCATTAGATTATAGATGTAAATTGTTTTTGATGGTATGGTCTGTGCAGATTGAAATATTCAGAGCATATTCTGACTTTTAGTTAACACATCTGTAAGCAATTTGGCCATCACTGAATTCAACGTTTATCTCAATCGTAATAGACAAGGATAATGACAAATATAGTTTACAATGTTATTAAGTACATCATTTTATTTAATTGTGTGAATAAAAGGAGTCGTCTCCCCGTCGGGGAATTGAACCCCGGTCTCCCGCGTGACAGGCGGGGATACTGACCACTATACTAACGAGGACATATTGGCTTCAGTTCAACAGTGCTCACCTCCATGAGGTTAGGGCATGCCCTCAATCAATTCACAGTATTGTAATAGGCAGCTTTGCTTCCTTTGGTTAGGAGAAGCAATCTTTTTTCATAAATGATTACAAATCAGAAATTCCTAGCCAAAAATAATCTGCTTTAATAAGAAATGATTGATTAAAATAAATACCTATCTATCGATCTGTCTATCTATCTTTCTATCTATCTATGTATATGTATATATATATATATATATATATATATACTATCAGCTCACTTTACCATTTGCAGCTTATAACCATTTACCACCAGGGGTCACTACTAACAAAAAGCATCCACTCCACTTCTAAATCTAGCCCCTAGAGTTGAGCAGAAGCATAAGATTCCCCACTGCTTCATTCCATTTCCATTAGATTATAGATGTAAATTGTTTTTGATGGTATGGTCTGTGCAGATTGAAATATTCAGAGCATATTCTGACTTTTAGTTAACACATCTGTAAGCAATTTGGCCATCACTGAATTCAACGTTTATCTCAATCGTAATAGACAAGGATAATGACAAATATAGTTTACAATGTTATTAAGTACATCATTTTATTTAATTGTGTGAATAAAAGGAATCGTCTCCCCATCGGGGAATTGAACCCCAGTCTCCCGCGTGACAGGCGGGGATACTGACCACTATACTAACGAGGACATATTGGCTTCAGTTCAACAGTGCTCACATCCATGAGGTTAGGGCATGCCCTCAATCAATTCACAGTATTGTAATAGGCAGCTTTGCTTCCTTTGGTTAGGAGAAGCAATCTTTTTTCATAAATGATTACAAATCAGAAATTCCTAGCCAAAAATAATCTGCTTTAATAAGAAATGATTGATTAAAATAAATACCTATATATCGATCTGTCTATCTATCTTTCTATCTATCTATGTATATGTATATATATATATATATATATATACAATCAGCTCACTTTACCATTTGCAGCTTATAACCACTTACCACCAGGGGTCACTACTAACAAAAAGCATCCACTCCACTTCTAAATCTAGCCCCTAGAGTTGAGCAGAAGCATAAGATTCCCCACTGCTTCATTCCATTTTCCATTAGATTATAGATGTAAATTGTTTTTGATGGTATGGTCTGTGCAGATTGAAATATTCAGAGCATATTCTGACTTTTAGTTAACACATCTGTAAGCAATTTGGCCATCACTGAATTCAACGTTTATCTCAATCGTAATAGACAAGGATAATGACAAATATAGTTTACAATGTTATTAAGTACATCATTTTATTTAATTGTGTGAATAAAAGGAATCGTCTCCCCGTCGGGGAATTGAACCCCGGTCTCCCGCGTGACAGGCGGGGATACTGACCACTATACTAACGAGGACATATTGGCTTCAGTTTAACAGTGCTCACCTCCATGAGGTTAGGGCATGCCCTCAATCAATTCACAGTATTGTAATAGGCAGCTTTGCTTCCTTTGGTTAGGAGAAGCAATCTTTTTTCATAAATGATTACAAATCAGAAATTCCTAGCCAAAAATAATCTGCTTTAATAAGAAATGATTGATTAAAATAAATACCTATCTATCGATCTGTCTATCTATCTTTCTATCTATCTATGCATATGTATATATATATATATATATATATATATATATATATATATACAATCAGCTCACTTTACCATTTGCAGCTTATAACCACTTACCACCAGGGGTCACTACTAACAAAAAGCATCCACTCCACTTCTAAATCTAGCCCCTAGAGTTGAGCAGAAGCATAAGATTCCCCACTGCTTCATTCCATTTTCCATTAGATTATAGATGTAAATTGTTTTTGATGGTATGGTCTGTGCAGATTGAAATATTCAGAGCATATTCTGACTTTTAGTTAACACATCTGTAAGCAATTTGGCCATCACTGAATTCAACGTTTATCTCAATCGTAATAGACAAGGATAATGACAAATATAGTTTACAATGTTATTAAGTACATCATTTTATTTAATTGTGTGAATAAAAGGAGTCGTCTCCCCGTCGGGGAATTGAACCCCGGTCTCCCGCGTGACAGGCGGGGATACTGACCACTATACTAACGAGGACATATTGGCTTCAGTTCAACAGTGCTCACCTCCATGAGGTTAGGGCATGCCCTCAATCAATTCACAGTATTGTAATAGGCAGCTTTGCTTCCTTTGGTTAGGAGAAGCAATCTTTTTTCATAAATGATTACAAATCAGAAATTCCTAGCCAAAAATAATCTGCTTTAATAAGAAATGATTGATTAAAATAAATACCTATCTATCGATCTGTCTATCTATCTTTCTATCTATCTATGTATATGTATATATATATATATATATATATATATACTATCAGCTCACTTTACCATTTGCAGCTTATAACCATTTACCACCAGGGGTCACTACTAACAAAAAGCATCCACTCCACTTCTAAATCTAGCCCCTAGAGTTGAGCAGAAGCATAAGATTCCCCACTGCTTCATTCCATTTCCATTAGATTATAGATGTAAATTGTTTTTGATGGTATGGTCTGTGCAGATTGAAATATTCAGAGCATATTCTGACTTTTAGTTAACACATCTGTAAGCAATTTGGCCATCACTGAATTCAACGTTTATCTCAATCGTAATAGACAAGGATAATGACAAATATAGTTTACAATGTTATTAAGTACATCATTTTATTTAATTGTGTGAATAAAAGGAATCGTCTCCCCATCGGGGAATTGAACCCCAGTCTCCCGCGTGACAGGCGGGGATACTGACCACTATACTAACGAGGACATATTGGCTTCAGTTCAACAGTGCTCACATCCATGAGGTTAGGGCATGCCCTCAATCAATTCACAGTATTGTAATAGGCAGCTTTGCTTCCTTTGGTTAGGAGAAGCAATCTTTTTTCATAAATGATTACAAATCAGAAATTCCTAGCCAAAAATAATCTGCTTTAATAAGAAATGATTGATTAAAATAAATACCTATATATCGATCTGTCTATCTATCTTTCTATCTATCTATCTATGTGTATGTATATATATATATATATATATATATATACAATCAGCTCACTTTACCATTTGCAGCTTATAACCATTTACTACCAGGGGTCACTACTAACAAAAAGCATCCACTCCACTTCTAAATCTAGCCCCTAGAGTTGAGCAGAAGCATAAGATTCCCGACTGCTTCATTCCATTTCCATTAGATTATAGATGTAAATTGTTTTTGATGGTATGGTCTGTGCAGATTGAAATATTCAGAGCATATTCTGACTTTTAGTTAACACATCTGTAAGCAATTTGGCCATCACTGAATTCAACGTTTATCTCAATCGTAATAGACAAGGATAATGACAAATATAGTTTACAATGTTATTAAGTACATCATTTTATTTAATTGTGTGAATAAAAGGAATCGTCTCCCCGTCGGGGAATTGAACCCCGGTCTCCCGCGTGACAGGCGGGGATACTGACCACTATACTAACGAGGACATATTGGCTTCAGTTCAACAGTGCTCACCTCCATGAGGTTAGGGCATGCCCTCAATCAATTCACAGTATTGTAATAGGCAGCTTTGCTTCTTTTGGTTAGGAGAAGCAATCTTTTTTCATAAATGATTACAAATCAGAAATTCCTAGCCAAAAGTAATCTGCTTTAATAAGAAATGATTGATTAAAATAAATACCTATCTATCGATCTGTCTATCTATCTTTCTATCTATCTATGTATATGTATATATATATATATATATATATATATATATATATATATATATATATACAATCAGCTCACTTTACCATTTGCAGCTTATAACCACTTACCACCAGGGGTCACTACTAACAAAAAGCATCCACTCCACTTCTAAATCTAGCCCCTAGAGTTGAGCAGAAGCATAAGATTCCCCACTGCTTCATTCCATTTTCCATTAGATTATAGATGTAAATTGTTTTTGATGGTATGGTCTGTGCAGATTGAAATATTCAGAGCATATTCTGACTTTTAGTTAACACATCTGTAAGCAATTTGGCCATCACTGAATTCAACGTTTATCTCAATCGTAATAGACAAGGATAATGACAAATATAGTTTACAATGTTATTAAGTACATCATTTTATTTAATTGTGTGAATAAAAGGAATCGTCTCCCCGTCGGGGAATTGAACCCCGGTCTCCCGCGTGACAGGCGGGGATACTGACCACTATACTAACGAGGACATATTGGCTTCAGTTTAACAGTGCTCACCTCCATGAGGTTAGGGCATGCCCTCAATCAATTCACAGTATTGTAATAGGCAGCTTTGCTTCCTTTGGTTAGGAGAAGCAATCTTTTTTCATAAATGATTACAAATCAGAAATTCCTAGCCAAAAATAATCTGCTTTAATAAGAAATGATTGATTAAAATAAATACCTATCTATCGATCTGTCTATCTATCTTTCTATCTATCTATCTATGTGTATGTATATATATATATATATATATATATATATATATATATATAGATATATATACAATCAGCTCACTTTACCATTTGCAGCTTATAACCACTTACCACCAGGGGTCACTACTAACAAAAAGCATCCACTCCACTTCTAAATCTAGCCCCTAGAGTTGAGCAGAAGCATAAGATTCCCCACTGCTTCATTCCATTTTCCATTAGATTATAGATGTAAATTGTTTTTGATGGTATGGTCTGTGCAGATTGAAATATTCAGAGCATATTCTGACTTTTAGTTAACACATCTGTAAGCAATTTGGCCATCACTGAATTCAACGTTTATCTCAATCGTAATAGACAAGGATAATGACAAATATAGTTTACAATGTTATTAAGTACATCATTTTATTTAATTGTGTGAATAAAAGGAATCGTCTCCCCGTCGGGGAATTGAACCCCGGTCTCCCGCGTGACAGGCGGGGATACTGACCACTATACTAACGAGGACATATTGGCTTCAGTTTAACAGTGCTCACCTCCATGAGGTTAGGGCATGCCCTCAATCAATTCACAGTATTGTAATAGGCAGCTTTGCTTCCTTTGGTTAGGAGAAGCAATCTTTTTTCATAAATGATTACAAATCAGAAATTCCTAGCCAAAAATAATCTGCTTTAATAAGAAATGATTGATTAAAATAAATACCTATCTATCGATCTGTCTATCTATCTTTCTATCTATCTATGCATATGTATATATATATATATATATATATATATATATATATATATATATATACAATCAGCTCACTTTACCATTTGCAGCTTATAACCACTTACCACCAGGGGTCACTACTAACAAAAAGCATCCACTCCACTTCTAAATCTAGCCCCTAGAGTTGAGCAGAAGCATAAGATTCCCCACTGCTTCATTCCATTTTCCATTAGATTATAGATGTAAATTGTTTTTGATGGTATGGTCTGTGCAGATTGAAATATTCAGAGCATATTCTGACTTTTAGTTAACACATCTGTAAGCAATTTGGCCATCACTGAATTCAACGTTTATCTCAATCGTAATAGACAAGGATAATGACAAATATAGTTTACAATGTTATTAAGTACATCATTTTATTTAATTGTGTGAATAAAAGGAGTCGTCTCCCCGTCGGGGAATTGAACCCCGGTCTCCCGCGTGACAGGCGGGGATACTGACCACTATACTAACGAGGACATATTGGCTTCAGTTCAACAGTGCTCACCTCCATGAGGTTAGGGCATGCCCTCAATCAATTCACAGTATTGTAATAGGCAGCTTTGCTTCCTTTGGTTAGGAGAAGCAATCTTTTTTCATAAATGATTACAAATCAGAAATTCCTAGCCAAAAATAATCTGCTTTAATAAGAAATGATTGATTAAAATAAATACCTATCTATCGATCTGTCTATCTATCTTTCTATCTATCTATGTATATGTATATATATATACATATATATATATATACTATCAGCTCACTTTACCATTTGCAGCTTATAACCATTTACCACCAGGGGTCACTACTAACAAAAAGCATCCACTCCACTTCTAAATCTAGCCCCTAGAGTTGAGCAGAAGCATAAGATTCCCCACTGCTTCATTCCATTTCCATTAGATTATAGATGTAAATTGTTTTTGATGGTATGGTCTGTGCAGATTGAAATATTCAGAGCATATTCTGACTTTTAGTTAACACATCTGTAAGCAATTTGGCCATCACTGAATTCAACGTTTATCTCAATCGTAATAGACAAGGATAATGACAAATATAGTTTACAATGTTATTAAGTACATCATTTTATTTAATTGTGTGAATAAAAGGAATCGTCTCCCCATCGGGGAATTGAACCCCAGTCTCCCGCGTGACAGGCGGGGATACTGACCACTATACTAACGAGGACATATTGGCTTCAGTTCAACAGTGCTCACATCCATGAGGTTAGGGCATGCCCTCAATCAATTCACAGTATTGTAATAGGCAGCTTTGCTTCCTTTGGTTAGGAGAAGCAATCTTTTTTCATAAATGATTACAAATCAGAAATTCCTAGCCAAAAATAATCTGCTTTAATAAGAAATGATTGATTAAAATAAATACCTATATATCGATCTGTCTATCTATCTTTCTATCTATCTATGTATATGTATATATATATATATATATATATATACAATCAGCTCACTTTACCATTTGCAGCTTATAACCACTTACCACCAGGGGTCACTACTAACAAAAAGCATCCACTCCACTTCTAAATCTAGCCCCTAGAGTTGAGCAGAAGCATAAGATTCCCCACTGCTTCATTCCATTTTCCATTAGATTATAGATGTAAATTGTTTTTGATGGTATGGTCTGTGCAGATTGAAATATTCAGAGCATATTCTGACTTTTAGTTAACACATCTGTAAGCAATTTGGCCATCACTGAATTCAACGTTTATCTCAATCGTAATAGACAAGGATAATGACAAATATAGTTTACAATGTTATTAAGTACATCATTTTATTTAATTGTGTGAATAAAAGGAATCGTCTCCCCGTCGGGGAATTGAACCCCGGTCTCCCGCGTGACAGGCGGGGATACTGACCACTATACTAACGAGGACATATTGGCTTCAGTTTAACAGTGCTCACCTCCATGAGGTTAGGGCATGCCCTCAATCAATTCACAGTATTGTAATAGGCAGCTTTGCTTCCTTTGGTTAGGAGAAGCAATCTTTTTTCATAAATGATTACAAATCAGAAATTCCTAGCCAAAAATAATCTGCTTTAATAAGAAATGATTGATTAAAATAAATACCTATCTATCGATCTGTCTATCTATCTTTCTATCTATCTATGCATATGTATATATATATATATATATATATATATATATATATACAATCAGCTCACTTTACCATTTGCAGCTTATAACCACTTACCACCAGGGGTCACTACTAACAAAAAGCATCCACTCCACTTCTAAATCTAGCCCCTAGAGTTGAGCAGAAGCATAAGATTCCCCACTGCTTCATTCCATTTTCCATTAGATTATAGATGTAAATTGTTTTTGATGGTATGGTCTGTGCAGATTGAAATATTCAGAGCATATTCTGACTTTTAGTTAACACATCTGTAAGCAATTTGGCCATCACTGAATTCAACGTTTATCTCAATCGTAATAGACAAGGATAATGACAAATATAGTTTACAATGTTATTAAGTACATCATTTTATTTAATTGTGTGAATAAAAGGAGTCGTCTCCCCGTCGGGGAATTGAACCCCGGTCTCCCGCGTGACAGGCGGGGATACTGACCACTATACTAACGAGGACATATTGGCTTCAGTTCAACAGTGCTCACCTCCATGAGGTTAGGGCATGCCCTCAATCAATTCACAGTATTGTAATAGGCAGCTTTGCTTCCTTTGCTTAGGAGAAGCAATCTTTTTTCATAAATGATTACAAATCAGAAATTCCTAGCCAAAAATAATCTGCTTTAATAAGAAATGATTGATTAAAATAAATACCTATCTATCGATCTGTCTATCTATCTTTCTATCTATCTATGTATATGTATATATATATATATATATATATATATACTATCAGCTCACTTTACCATTTGCAGCTTATAACCATTTACCACCAGGGGTCACTACTAACAAAAAGCATCCACTCCACTTCTAAATCTAGCCCCTAGAGTTGAGCAGAAGCATAAGATTCCCCACTGCTTCATTCCATTTCCATTAGATTATAGATGTAAATTGTTTTTGATGGTATGGTCTGTGCAGATTGAAATATTCAGAGCATATTCTGACTTTTAGTTAACACATCTGTAAGCAATTTGGCCATCACTGAATTCAACGTTTATCTCAATCGTAATAGACAAGGATAATGACAAATATAGTTTACAATGTTATTAAGTACATCATTTTATTTAATTGTGTGAATAAAAGGAATCGTCTCCCCATCGGGGAATTGAACCCCAGTCTCCCGCGTGACAGGCGGGGATACTGACCACTATACTAACGAGGACATATTGGCTTCAGTTCAACAGTGCTCACATCCATGAGGTTAGGGCATGCCCTCAATCAATTCACAGTATTGTAATAGGCAGCTTTGCTTCCTTTGGTTAGGAGAAGCAATCTTTTTTCATAAATGATTACAAATCAGAAATTCCTAGCCAAAAATAATCTGCTTTAATAAGAAATGATTGATTAAAATAAATACCTATATATCGATCTGTCTATCTATCTTTCTATCTATCTATCTATGTGTATGTATATATATATATATATATATATATACAATCAGCTCACTTTACCATTTGCAGCTTATAACCATTTACTACCAGGGGTCACTACTAACAAAAAGCATCCACTCCACTTCTAAATCTAGCCCCTAGAGTTGAGCAGAAGCATAAGATTCCCGACTGCTTCATTCCATTTCCATTAGATTATAGATGTAAATTGTTTTTGATGGTATGGTCTGTGCAGATTGAAATATTCAGAGCATATTCTGACTTTTAGTTAACACATCTGTAAGCAATTTGGCCATCACTGAATTCAACGTTTATCTCAATCGTAATAGACAAGGATAATGACAAATATAGTTTACAATGTTATTAAGTACATCATTTTATTTAATTGTGTGAATAAAAGGAATCGTCTCCCCGTCGGGGAATTGAACCCCGGTCTCCCGCGTGACAGGCGGGGATACTGACCACTATACTAACGAGGACATATTGGCTTCAGTTCAACAGTGCTCACCTCCATGAGGTTAGGGCATGCCCTCAATCAATTCACAGTATTGTAATAGGCAGCTTTGCTTCTTTTGGTTAGGAGAAGCAATCTTTTTTCATAAATGATTACAAATCAGAAATTCCTAGCCAAAAGTAATCTGCTTTAATAAGAAATGATTGATTAAAATAAATACCTATCTATCGATCTGTCTATCTATCTTTCTATCTATCTATGTATATGTATATATATATATATATATATATATATATATATATATATATATACAATCAGCTCACTTTACCATTTGCAGCTTATAACCACTTACCACCAGGGGTCACTACTAACAAAAAGCATCCACTCCACTTCTAAATCTAGCCCCTAGAGTTGAGCAGAAGCATAAGATTCCCCACTGCTTCATTCCATTTTCCATTAGATTATAGATGTAAATTGTTTTTGATGGTATGGTCTGTGCAGATTGAAATATTCAGAGCATATTCTGACTTTTAGTTAACACATCTGTAAGAAATTTGGCCATCACTGAATTCAACGTTTATCTCAATCGTAATAGACAAGGATAATGACAAATATAGTTTACAATGTTATTAAGTACATCATTTTATTTAATTGTGTGAATAAAAGGAATCGTCTCCCCGTCGGGGAATTGAACCCCGGTCTCCCGCGTGACAGGCGGGGATACTGACCACTATACTAACGAGGACATATTGGCTTCAGTTTAACAGTGCTCACCTCCATGAGGTTAGGGCATGCCCTCAATCAATTCACAGTATTGTAATAGGCAGCTTTGCTTCCTTTGGTTAGGAGAAGCAATCTTTTTTCATAAATGATTACAAATCAGAAATTCCTAGCCAAAAATAATCTGCTTTAATAAGAAATGATTGATTAAAATAAATACCTATCTATCGATCTGTCTATCTATCTTTCTATCTATCTATCTATGTGTATGTATATATATATATATATATATATATATATATATATAGATATATATACAATCAGCTCACTTTACCATTTGCAGCTTATAACCACTTACCACCAGGGGTCACTACTAACAAAAAGCATCCACTCCACTTCTAAATCTAGCCCCTAGAGTTGAGCAGAAGCATAAGATTCCCCACTGCTTCATTCCATTTTCCATTAGATTATAGATGTAAATTGTTTTTGATGGTATGGTCTGTGCAGATTGAAATATTCAGAGCATATTCTGACTTTTAGTTAACACATCTGTAAGCAATTTGGCCATCACTGAATTCAACGTTTATCTCAATCGTAATAGACAAGGATAATGACAAATATAGTTTACAATGTTATTAAGTACATCATTTTATTTAATTGTGTGAATAAAAGGAGTCGTCTCCCCGTCGGGGAATTGAACCCCGGTCTCCCGCGTGACAGGCGGGGATACTGACCACTATACTAACGAGGACATATTGGCTTCAGTTCAACAGTGCTCACCTCCATGAGGTTAGGGCATGCCCTCAATCAATTCACAGTATTGTAATAGGCAGCTTTGCTTCCTTTGGTTAGGAGAAGCAATCTTTTTTCATAAATGATTACAAATCAGAAATTCCTAGCCAAAAATAATCTGCTTTAATAAGAAATGATTGATTAAAATAAATACCTATCTATCGATCTGTCTATCTATCTTTCTATCTATCTATGCATATGTATATATATATATATATATATATATATATATATATATATATATATACAATCAGCTCACTTTACCATTTGCAGCTTATAACCACTTACCACCAGGGGTCACTACTAACAAAAAGCATCCACTCCACTTCTAAATCTAGCCCCTAGAGTTGAGCAGAAGCATAAGATTCCCCACTGCTTCATTCCATTTTCCATTAGATTATAGATGTAAATTGTTTTTGATGGTATGGTCTGTGCAGATTGAAATATTCAGAGCATATTCTGACTTTTAGTTAACACATCTGTAAGCAATTTGGCCATCACTGAATTCAACGTTTATCTCAATCGTAATAGACAAGGATAATGACAAATATAGTTTACAATGTTATTAAGTACATCATTTTATTTAATTGTGTGAATAAAAGGAGTCGTCTCCCCGTCGGGGAATTGAACCCCGGTCTCCCGCGTGACAGGCGGGGATACTGACCACTATACTAACGAGGACATATTGGCTTCAGTTCAACAGTGCTCACCTCCATGAGGTTAGGGCATGCCCTCAATCAATTCACAGTATTGTAATAGGCAGCTTTGCTTCCTTTGGTTAGGAGAAGCAATCTTTTTTCATAAATGATTACAAATCAGAAATTCCTAGCCAAAAATAATCTGCTTTAATAAGAAATGATTGATTAAAATAAATACCTATCTATCGATCTGTCTATCTATCTTTCTATCTATCTATGTATATGTATATATATATATATATATATATATATATATACTATCAGCTCACTTTACCATTTGCAGCTTATAACCATTTACCACCAGGGGTCACTACTAACAAAAAGCATCCACTCCACTTCTAAATCTAGCCCCTAGAGTTGAGCAGAAGCATAAGATTCCCCACTGCTTCATTCCATTTCCATTAGATTATAGATGTAAATTGTTTTTGATGGTATGGTCTGTGCAGATTGAAATATTCAGAGCATATTCTGACTTTTAGTTAACACATCTGTAAGCAATTTGGCCATCACTGAATTCAACGTTTATCTCAATCGTAATAGACAAGGATAATGACAAATATAGTTTACAATGTTATTAAGTACATCATTTTATTTAATTGTGTGAATAAAAGGAATCGTCTCCCCATCGGGGAATTGAACCCCAGTCTCCCGCGTGACAGGCGGGGATACTGACCACTATACTAACGAGGACATATTGGCTTCAGTTCAACAGTGCTCACATCCATGAGGTTAGGGCATGCCCTCAATCAATTCACAGTATTGTAATAGGCAGCTTTGCTTCCTTTGGTTAGGAGAAGCAATCTTTTTTCATAAATGATTACAAATCAGAAATTCCTAGCCAAAAATAATCTGCTTTAATAAGAAATGATTGATTAAAATAAATACCTATCTATCGATCTGTCTATCTATCTTTCTATCTATCTATGTATATGTATATATATATATATATATATATACTATCAGCTCACTTTACCATTTGCAGCTTATAACCATTTACCACCAGGGGTCACTACTAACAAAAAGCATCCACTCCACTTCTAAATCTAGCCCCTAGAGTTGAGCAGAAGCATAAGATTCCCCACTGCTTCATTCCATTTCCATTAGATTATAGATGTAAATTTTTTTTGATGGTATGGTCTGTGCAGATTGAAATATTCAGAGCATATTCTGACTTTTAGTTAACACATCTGTAAGCAATTTGGCCATCACTGAATTCAACGTTTATCTCAATCGTAATAGACAAGGATAATGACAAATATAGTTTACAATGTTATTAAGTACATCATTTTATTTAATTGTGTGAATAAAAGGAATCGTCTCCCCGTCGGGGAATTGAACCCCGGTCTCCCGCGTGACAGGCGGGGATACTGACCACTATACTAACGAGGACATATTGGCTTCAGTTCAACAGTGCTCACCTTCATGAGGTTAGGGCATGCCCTCAATCAATTCACAGTATTGTAATAGGCAGCTTTGCTTCTTTTGGTTAGGAGAAGTAATCTTTTTTCATAAATGATTACAAATCAGAAATTCCTAGCTAAAAATAATCTGCTTTAATAAGAAATGATTGATTAAAATAAATACCTATTTATCAATCTGTCTATCTATCTTTCTATCTATCTATGTATATATATATATATATATATATATATACAATCAGCTCACTTTACCATTTGCAGCTTATAACCATTTACTACCAGGGGTCACTACTAACAAAAAGCATCCACTCCACTTCTAAATCTAGCCCCTAGAGTTGAGCAGAAGCATAAGATTCCCGACTGCTTCATTCCATTTCCATTAGATTATAGATGTAAATTGTTTTTGATGGTATGGTCTGTGCAGATTGAAATATTCAGAGCATATTCTGACTTTTAGTTAACACATCTGTAAGCAATTTGGCCATCACTGAATTCAACGTTTATCTCAATCGTAATAGACAAGGATAATGACAAATATAGTTTACAATGTTATTAAGTACATCATTTTATTTAATTGTGTGAATAAAAGGAATCGTCTCCCCGTCGGGGAATTGAACCCCGGTCTCCCGCGTGACAGGCGGGGATACTGACCACTATACTAACGAGGACATATTGGCTTCAGTTCAACAGTGCTCACCTCCATGAGGTTAGGGCATGCCCTCAATCAATTCACAGTATTGTAATAGGCAGCTTTGCTTCTTTTGGTTAGGAGAAGCAATCTTTTTTCATAAATGATTACAAATCAGAAATTTCTAGCCAAAAGTAATCTGCTTTAATAAGAAATGATTGATTAAAATAAATACCTATCTATCGATCTGTCTATCTATCTTTCTATCTATCTATGTATATATATATATATATATATATATATATATATACAATCAGCTCACTTTACCATTTGCAGCTTATAACCATTTACCACCAGGGGTCACTACTAACAAAAAGCATCCACTCCACTTCTAAATCTAGCCCCTAGAGTTGAGCAGAAGCATAAGATTCCCCACTGCTTCATTCCATTTCCATTAGATTATAGATGTAAATTGTTTTTGATGGTATGGTCTGTGCAGATTGAAATATTCAGAGCATATTCTGACTTTTAGTTAACACATCTGTAAGCAATTTGGCCATCACTGAATTCAACGTTTATCTCAATCGTAATAGAGAAGGATAATGACAAATATAGTTTACAATGTTATTAAGTACATCATTTTATTTAATTGTGTGAATAAAAGGAATCGTCTCCCCGTCGGGGAATTGAACCCCGGTCTCCCGCGTGACAGGCGGGGATACTGACCACTATACTAACGAGGACATATTGGCTTCAGTTCAACAGTGCTCACCTCCATGAGGTTAGGGCATGCCCTCAATCAATTCACAGTATTGTAATAGGCAGCTTTGCTTCTTTTGGTTAGGAGAAGCAATCTTTTTTCATAAATGATTACAAATCAGAAATTCCTAGCCAAAAGTAATCTGCTTTAATAAGAAATGATTGATTAAAATAAATACCTATCTATCGATCTGTCTATCTATCTTTCTATCTATCTATGTATATGTATATATATATATATATATATACAATCAGCTCACTTTACCATTTGCAGCTTATAACCACTTACCACCAGGGGTCACTACTAACAAAAAGCATCCACTCCACTTCTAAATCTAGCCCCTAGAGTTGAGCAGAAGCATAAGATTCCCCACTGCTTCATTCCATTTTCCATTAGATTATAGATGTAAATTGTTTTTGATGGTATGGTCTGTGCAGATTGAAATATTCAGAGCATATTCTGACTTTTAGTTAACACATCTGTAAGCAATTTGGCCATCACTGAATTCAACGTTTATCTCAATCGTAATAGACAAGGATAATGACAAATATAGTTTACAATGTTATTAAGTACATCATTTTATTTAATTGTGTGAATAAAAGGAATCGTCTCCCCGTCGGGGAATTGAACCCCGGTCTGCCGCGTGGCAGGCGGGGATACTGACCACTATACTAACGAGGACATATTGGCTTCAGTTCAACAGTGCTCACCTCCATGAGGTTAGGGCATGCCCTCAATCAATTCACAGTATTGTAATAGGCAGCTTTGCTTCTTTTGGTTAGGAGAAGCAATCTTTTTTCATAAATGATTACAAATCAGAAATTCCTAGCCAAAAATAATCTGCTTTAATAAGAAATGATTGATTAAAATAAATACCTATTTATCGATCTGTCTATCTATCTTTCTATCTATCTATGTATATGTATATATATATATATATATATACAATCAGCTCACTTTACCATTTGCAGCTTATAACCATTTACCACCAGGGGTCACTACTAACAAAAAGCATCCACTCCACTTCTAAATCTAGCCCCTAGAGTTGAGCAGAAGCATAAGATTCCCCACTGCTTCATTCCATTTCCATTAGATTATAGATGTAAATTGTTTTTGATGGTATGGTCTGTGCAGATTGAAATATTCAGAGCATATTCTGACTTTTAGTTAACACATCTGTAAGCAATTTGGCCATCACTGAATTCAACGTTTATCTCAATCGTAATAGACAAGGATAATGACAAATATAGTTTACAATGTTATTAAGTACATCATTTTATTTAATTGTGTGAATAAAAGGAATCGTCTCCCCATCGGGGAATTGAACCCCAGTCTCCCGCGTGACAGGCGGGGATACTGACCACTATACTAACGAGGACATATTGGCTTCAGTTCAACAGTGCTCACATCCATGAGGTTAGGGCATGCCCTCAATCAATTCACAGTATTGTAATAGGCAGCTTTGCTTCCTTTGGTTAGGAGAAGCAATCTTTTTTCATAAATGATTACAAATCAGAAATTCCTAGCCAAAAATAATCTGCTTTAATAAGAAATGATTGATTAAAATAAATACCTATCTATCGATCTGTCTATCTATCTTTCTATCTATCTATGTATATGTATATATATATATATATATATACAATCAGCTCACTTTACCATTTGCAGCTTATAACCACTTACCACCAGGGGTCACTACTAACAAAAAGCATCCACTCCACTTCTAAATCTAGCCCCTAGAGTTGAGCAGAAGCATAAGATTCCCCACTGCTTCATTCCATTTTCCATTAGATTATAGATGTAAATTGTTTTTGATGGTATGGTCTGTGCAGATTGAAATATTCAGAGCATATTCTGACTTTTAGTTAACACATCTGTAAGCAATTTGGCCATCACTGAATTCAACGTTTATCTCAATCGTAATAGACAAGGATAATGACAAATATAGTTTACAATGTTATTAAGTACATCATTTTATTTAATTGTGTGAATAAAAGGAATCGTCTCCCCGTCGGGGAATTGAACCCCGGTCTCCCGCGTGACAGGCGGGGATACTGACCACTATACTAACGAGGACATATTGGCTTCAGTTTAACAGTGCTCACCTCCATGAGGTTAGGGCATGCCCTCAATCAATTCACAGTATTGTAATAGGCAGCTTTGCTTCCTTTGGTTAGGAGAAGCAATCTTTTTTCATAAATGATTACAAATCAGAAATTCCTAGCCAAAAATAATCTGCTTTAATAAGAAATGATTGATTAAAATAAATACCTATCTATCGATCTGTCTATCTATCTTTCTATCTATCTATGCATATGTATATATATATATATATATATATATATATATATATATATACAATCAGCTCACTTTACCATTTGCAGCTTATAACCACTTACCACCAGGGGTCACTACTAACAAAAAGCATCCACTCCACTTCTAAATCTAGCCCCTAGAGTTGAGCAGAAGCATAAGATTCCCCACTGCTTCATTCCATTTTCCATTAGATTATAGATGTAAATTGTTTTTGATGGTATGGTCTGTGCAGATTGAAATATTCAGAGCATATTCTGACTTTTAGTTAACACATCTGTAAGCAATTTGGCCATCACTGAATTCAACGTTTATCTCAATCGTAATAGACAAGGATAATGACAAATATAGTTTACAATGTTATTAAGTACATCATTTTATTTAATTGTGTGAATAAAAGGAGTCGTCTCCCCGTCGGGGAATTGAACCCCGGTCTCCCGCGTGACAGGCGGGGATACTGACCACTATACTAACGAGGACATATTGGCTTCAGTTCAACAGTGCTCACCTCCATGAGGTTAGGGCATGCCCTCAATCAATTCACAGTATTGTAATAGGCAGCTTTGCTTCCTTTGGTTAGGAGAAGCAATCTTTTTTCATAAATGATTACAAATCAGAAATTCCTAGCCAAAAATAATCTGCTTTAATAAGAAATGATTGATTAAAATAAATACCTATCTATCGATCTGTCTATCTATCTTTCTATCTATCTATGTATATGTATATATATATATATATATATATATATACTATCAGCTCACTTTACCATTTGCAGCTTATAACCATTTACCACCAGGGGTCACTACTAACAAAAAGCATCCACTCCACTTCTAAATCTAGCCCCTAGAGTTGAGCAGAAGCATAAGTTTCCCCACTGCTTCATTCCATTTCCATTAGATTATAGATGTAAATTGTTTTTGATGGTATGGTCTGTGCAGATTGAAATATTCAGAGCATATTCTGACTTTTAGTTAACACATCTGTAAGCAATTTGGCCATCACTGAATTCAACGTTTATCTCAATCGTAATAGACAAGGATAATGACAAATATAGTTTACAATGTTATTAAGTACATCATTTTATTTAATTGTGTGAATAAAAGGAATCGTCTCCCCATCGGGGAATTGAACCCCAGTCTCCCGCGTGACAGGCGGGGATACTGACCACTATACTAACGAGGACATATTGGCTTCAGTTCAACAGTGCTCACATCCATGAGGTTAGGGCATGCCCTCAATCAATTCACAGTATTGTAATAGGCAGCTTTGCTTCCTTTGGTTAGGAGAAGCAATCTTTTTTCATAAATGATTACAAATCAGAAATTCCTAGCCAAAAATAATCTGCTTTAATAAGAAATGATTGATTAAAATAAATACCTATATATCGATCTGTCTATCTATCTTTCTATCTATCTATCTATGTGTATGTATATATATATATATATATATATATATACAATCAGCTCACTTTACCATTTGCAGCTTATAACCATTTACTACCAGGGGTCACTACTAACAAAAAGCATCCACTCCACTTCTAAATCTAGCCCCTAGAGTTGAGCAGAAGCATAAGATTCCCGACTGCTTCATTCCATTTCCATTAGATTATAGATGTAAATTGTTTTTGATGGTATGGTCTGTGCAGATTGAAATATTCAGAGCATATTCTGACTTTTAGTTAACACATCTGTAAGCAATTTGGCCATCACTGAATTCAACGTTTATCTCAATCGTAATAGACAAGGATAATGACAAATATAGTTTACAATGTTATTAAGTACATCATTTTATTTAATTGTGTGAATAAAAGGAATCGTCTCCCCGTCGGGGAATTGAACCCCGGTCTCCCGCGTGACAGGCGGGGATACTGACCACTATACTAACGAGGACATATTGGCTTCAGTTCAACAGTGCTCACCTCCATGAGGTTAGGGCATGCCCTCAATCAATTCACAGTATTGTAATAGGCAGCTTTGCTTCTTTTGGTTAGGAGAAGCAATCTTTTTTCATAAATGATTACAAATCAGAAATTCCTAGCCAAAAGTAATCTGCTTTAATAAGAAATGATTGATTAAAATAAATACCTATCTATCGATCTGTCTATCTATCTTTCTATCTATCTATGTATATGTATATATATATATATATATATATATATATATATATATATATATATATACAATCAGCTCACTTTACCATTTGCAGCTTATAACCACTTACCACCAGGGGTCACTACTAACAAAAAGCATCCACTCCACTTCTAAATCTAGCCCCTAGAGTTGAGCAGAAGCATAAGATTCCCCACTGCTTCATTCCATTTTCCATTAGATTATAGATGTAAATTGTTTTTGATGGTATGGTCTGTGCAGATTGAAATATTCAGAGCATATTCTGACTTTTAGTTAACACATCTGTAAGCAATTTGGCCATCACTGAATTCAACGTTTATCTCAATCGTAATAGACAAGGATAATGACAAATATAGTTTACAATGTTATTAAGTACATCATTTTATTTAATTGTGTGAATAAAAGGAATCGTCTCCCCGTCGGGGAATTGAACCCCGGTCTCCCGCGTGACAGGCGGGGATACTGACCACTATACTAACGAGGACATATTGGCTTCAGTTTAACAGTGCTCACCTCCATGAGGTTAGGGCATGCCCTCAATCAATTCACAGTATTGTAATAGGCAGCTTTGCTTCCTTTGGTTAGGAGAAGCAATCTTTTTTCATAAATGATTACAAATCAGAAATTCCTAGCCAAAAATAATCTGCTTTAATAAGAAATGATTGATTAAAATAAATACCTATCTATCGATCTGTCTATCTATCTTTCTATCTATCTATCTATGTGTATGTATATATATATATATATATATATATATATATATATATATAGATATATATACAATCAGCTCACTTTACCATTTGCAGCTTATAACCACTTACCACCAGGGGTCACTACTAACAAAAAGCATCCACTCCACTTCTAAATCTAGCCCCTAGAGTTGAGCAGAAGCATAAGATTCCCCACTGCTTCATTCCATTTTCCATTAGATTATAGATGTAAATTGTTTTTGATGGTATGGTCTGTGCAGATTGAAATATTCAGAGCATATTCTGACTTTTAGTTAACACATCTGTAAGCAATTTGGCCATCACTGAATTCAACGTTTATCTCAATCGTAATAGACAAGGATAATGACAAATATAGTTTACAATGTTATTAAGTACATCATTTTATTTAATTGTGTGAATAAAAGGAATCGTCTCCCCGTCGGGGAATTGAACCCCGGTCTCCCGCGTGACAGGCGGGGATACTGACCACTATACTAACGAGGACATATTGGCTTCAGTTTAACAGTGCTCACCTCCATGAGGTTAGGGCATGCCCTCAATCAATTCACAGTATTGTAATAGGCAGCTTTGCTTCCTTTGGTTAGGAGAAGCAATCTTTTTTCATAAATGATTACAAATCAGAAATTCCTAGCCAAAAATAATCTGCTTTAATAAGAAATGATTGATTAAAATAAATACCTATCTATCGATCTGTCTATCTATCTTTCTATCTATCTATGCATATGTATATATATATATATATATATATATATATATATATATATATATATACAATCAGCTCACTTTACCATTTGCAGCTTATAACCACTTACCACCAGGGGTCACTACTAACAAAAAGCATCCACTCCACTTCTAAATCTAGCCCCTAGAGTTGAGCAGAAGCATAAGATTCCCCACTGCTTCATTCCATTTTCCATTAGATTATAGATGTAAATTGTTTTTGATGGTATGGTCTGTGCAGATTGAAATATTCAGAGCATATTCTGACTTTTAGTTAACACATCTGTAAGCAATTTGGCCATCACTGAATTCAACGTTTATCTCAATCGTAATAGACAAGGATAATGACAAATATAGTTTACAATGTTATTAAGTACATCATTTTATTTAATTGTGTGAATAAAAGGAGTCGTCTCCCCGTCGGGGAATTGAACCCCGGTCTCCCGCGTGACAGGCGGGGATACTGACCACTATACTAACGAGGACATATTGGCTTCAGTTCAACAGTGCTCACCTCCATGAGGTTAGGGCATGCCCTCAATCAATTCACAGTATTGTAATAGGCAGCTTTGCTTCCTTTGGTTAGGAGAAGCAATCTTTTTTCATAAATGATTACAAATCAGAAATTCCTAGCCAAAAATAATCTGCTTTAATAAGAAATGATTGATTAAAATAAATACCTATCTATCGATCTGTCTATCTATCTTTCTATCTATCTATGTATATGTATATATATATATATATATATATATATACTATCAGCTCACTTTACCATTTGCAGCTTATAACCATTTACCACCAGGGGTCACTACTAACAAAAAGCATCCACTCCACTTCTAAATCTAGCCCCTAGAGTTGAGCAGAAGCATAAGATTCCCCACTGCTTCATTCCATTTCCATTAGATTATAGATGTAAATTGTTTTTGATGGTATGGTCTGTGCAGATTGAAATATTCAGAGCATATTCTGACTTTTAGTTAACACATCTGTAAGCAATTTGGCCATCACTGAATTCAACGTTTATCTCAATCGTAATAGACAAGGATAATGACAAATATAGTTTACAATGTTATTAAGTACATCATTTTATTTAATTGTGTGAATAAAAGGAATCGTCTCCCCATCGGGGAATTGAACCCCAGTCTCCCGCGTGACAGGCGGGGATACTGACCACTATACTAACGAGGACATATTGGCTTCAGTTCAACAGTGCTCACATCCATGAGGTTAGGGCATGCCCTCAATCAATTCACAGTATTGTAATAGGCAGCTTTGCTTCCTTTGGTTAGGAGAAGCAATCTTTTTTCATAAATGATTACAAATCAGAAATTCCTAGCCAAAAATAATCTGCTTTAATAAGAAATGATTGATTAAAATAAATACCTATATATCGATCTGTCTATCTATCTTTCTATCTATCTATGTATATGTATATATATATATATATATATATATACAATCAGCTCACTTTACCATTTGCAGCTTATAACCACTTACCACCAGGGGTCACTACTAACAAAAAGCATCCACTCCACTTCTAAATCTAGCCCCTAGAGTTGAGCAGAAGCATAAGATTCCCCACTGCTTCATTCCATTTTCCATTAGATTATAGATGTAAATTGTTTTTGATGGTATGGTCTGTGCAGATTGAAATATTCAGAGCATATTCTGACTTTTAGTTAACACATCTGTAAGCAATTTGGCCATCACTGAATTCAACGTTTATCTCAATCGTAATAGACAAGGATAATGACAAATATAGTTTACAATGTTATTAAGTACATCATTTTATTTAATTGTGTGAATAAAAGGAATCGTCTCCCCGTCGGGGAATTGAACCCCGGTCTCCCGCGTGACAGGCGGGGATACTGACCACTATACTAACGAGGACATATTGGCTTCAGTTTAACAGTGCTCACCTCCATGAGGTTAGGGCATGCCCTCAATCAATTCACAGTATTGTAATAGGCAGCTTTGCTTCCTTTGGTTAGGAGAAGCAATCTTTTTTCATAAATGATTACAAATCAGAAATTCCTAGCCAAAAATAATCTGCTTTAATAAGAAATGATTGATTAAAATAAATACCTATCTATCGATCTGTCTATCTATCTTTCTATCTATCTATGCATATGTATATATATATATATATATATATATATATATATATACAATCAGCTCACTTTACCATTTGCAGCTTATAACCACTTACCACCAGGGGTCACTACTAACAAAAAGCATCCACTCCACTTCTAAATCTAGCCCCTAGAGTTGAGCAGAAGCATAAGATTCCCCACTGCTTCATTCCATTTTCCATTAGATTATAGATGTAAATTGTTTTTGATGGTATGGTCTGTGCAGATTGAAATATTCAGAGCATATTCTGACTTTTAGTTAACACATCTGTAAGCAATTTGGCCATCACTGAATTCAACGTTTATCTCAATCGTAATAGACAAGGATAATGACAAATATAGTTTACAATGTTATTAAGTACATCATTTTATTTAATTGTGTGAATAAAAGGAGTCGTCTCCCCGTCGGGGAATTGAACCCCGGTCTCCCGCGTGACAGGCGGGGATACTGACCACTATACTAACGAGGACATATTGGCTTCAGTTCAACAGTGCTCACCTCCATGAGGTTAGGGCATGCCCTCAATCAATTCACAGTATTGTAATAGGCAGCTTTGCTTCCTTTGCTTAGGAGAAGCAATCTTTTTTCATAAATGATTACAAATCAGAAATTCCTAGCCAAAAATAATCTGCTTTAATAAGAAATGATTGATTAAAATAAATACCTATCTATCGATCTGTCTATCTATCTTTCTATCTATCTATGTATATGTATATATATATATATATATATATATATACTATCAGCTCACTTTACCATTTGCAGCTTATAACCATTTACCACCAGGGGTCACTACTAACAAAAAGCATCCACTCCACTTCTAAATCTAGCCCCTAGAGTTGAGCAGAAGCATAAGATTCCCCACTGCTTCATTCCATTTCCATTAGATTATAGATGTAAATTGTTTTTGATGGTATGGTCTGTGCAGATTGAAATATTCAGAGCATATTCTGACTTTTAGTTAACACATCTGTAAGCAATTTGGCCATCACTGAATTCAACGTTTATCTCAATCGTAATAGACAAGGATAATGACAAATATAGTTTACAATGTTATTAAGTACATCATTTTATTTAATTGTGTGAATAAAAGGAATCGTCTCCCCATCGGGGAATTGAACCCCAGTCTCCCGCGTGACAGGCGGGGATACTGACCACTATACTAACGAGGACATATTGGCTTCAGTTCAACAGTGCTCACATCCATGAGGTTAGGGCATGCCCTCAATCAATTCACAGTATTGTAATAGGCAGCTTTGCTTCCTTTGGTTAGGAGAAGCAATCTTTTTTCATAAATGATTACAAATCAGAAATTCCTAGCCAAAAATAATCTGCTTTAATAAGAAATGATTGATTAAAATAAATACCTATATATCGATCTGTCTATCTATCTTTCTATCTATCTATCTATGTGTATGTATATATATATATATATATATATATACAATCAGCTCACTTTACCATTTGCAGCTTATAACCATTTACTACCAGGGGTCACTACTAACAAAAAGCATCCACTCCACTTCTAAATCTAGCCCCTAGAGTTGAGCAGAAGCATAAGATTCCCGACTGCTTCATTCCATTTCCATTAGATTATAGATGTAAATTGTTTTTGATGGTATGGTCTGTGCAGATTGAAATATTCAGAGCATATTCTGACTTTTAGTTAACACATCTGTAAGCAATTTGGCCATCACTGAATTCAACGTTTATCTCAATCGTAATAGACAAGGATAATGACAAATATAGTTTACAATGTTATTAAGTACATCATTTTATTTAATTGTGTGAATAAAAGGAATCGTCTCCCCGTCGGGGAATTGAACCCCGGTCTCCCGCGTGACAGGCGGGGATACTGACCACTATACTAACGAGGACATATTGGCTTCAGTTCAACAGTGCTCACCTCCATGAGGTTAGGGCATGCCCTCAATCAATTCACAGTATTGTAATAGGCAGCTTTGCTTCTTTTGGTTAGGAGAAGCAATCTTTTTTCATAAATGATTACAAATCAGAAATTCCTAGCCAAAAGTAATCTGCTTTAATAAGAAATGATTGATTAAAATAAATACCTATCTATCGATCTGTCTATCTATCTTTCTATCTATCTATGTATATGTATATATATATATATATATATATATATATATATATATATATATACAATCAGCTCACTTTACCATTTGCAGCTTATAACCACTTACCACCAGGGGTCACTACTAACAAAAAGCATCCACTCCACTTCTAAATCTAGCCCCTAGAGTTGAGCAGAAGCATAAGATTCCCCACTGCTTCATTCCATTTTCCATTAGATTATAGATGTAAATTGTTTTTGATGGTATGGTCTGTGCAGATTGAAATATTCAGAGCATATTCTGACTTTTAGTTAACACATCTGTAAGAAATTTGGCCATCACTGAATTCAACGTTTATCTCAATCGTAATAGACAAGGATAATGACAAATATAGTTTACAATGTTATTAAGTACATCATTTTATTTAATTGTGTGAATAAAAGGAATCGTCTCCCCGTCGGGGAATTGAACCCCGGTCTCCCGCGTGACAGGCGGGGATACTGACCACTATACTAACGAGGACATATTGGCTTCAGTTTAACAGTGCTCACCTCCATGAGGTTAGGGCATGCCCTCAATCAATTCACAGTATTGTAATAGGCAGCTTTGCTTCCTTTGGTTAGGAGAAGCAATCTTTTTTCATAAATGATTACAAATCAGAAATTCCTAGCCAAAAATAATCTGCTTTAATAAGAAATGATTGATTAAAATAAATACCTATCTATCGATCTGTCTATCTATCTTTCTATCTATCTATCTATGTGTATGTATATATATATATATATATATATATATATATATATAGATATATATACAATCAGCTCACTTTACCATTTGCAGCTTATAACCACTTACCACCAGGGGTCACTACTAACAAAAAGCATCCACTCCACTTCTAAATCTAGCCCCTAGAGTTGAGCAGAAGCATAAGATTCCCCACTGCTTCATTCCATTTTCCATTAGATTATAGATGTAAATTGTTTTTGATGGTATGGTCTGTGCAGATTGAAATATTCAGAGCATATTCTGACTTTTAGTTAACACATCTGTAAGCAATTTGGCCATCACTGAATTCAACGTTTATCTCAATCGTAATAGACAAGGATAATGACAAATATAGTTTACAATGTTATTAAGTACATCATTTTATTTAATTGTGTGAATAAAAGGAGTCGTCTCCCCGTCGGGGAATTGAACCCCGGTCTCCCGCGTGACAGGCGGGGATACTGACCACTATACTAACGAGGACATATTGGCTTCAGTTCAACAGTGCTCACCTCCATGAGGTTAGGGCATGCCCTCAATCAATTCACAGTATTGTAATAGGCAGCTTTGCTTCCTTTGGTTAGGAGAAGCAATCTTTTTTCATAAATGATTACAAATCAGAAATTCCTAGCCAAAAATAATCTGCTTTAATAAGAAATGATTGATTAAAATAAATACCTATCTATCGATCTGTCTATCTATCTTTCTATCTATCTATGCATATGTATATATATATATATATATATATATATATATATATATATATATATACAATCAGCTCACTTTACCATTTGCAGCTTATAACCACTTACCACCAGGGGTCACTACTAACAAAAAGCATCCACTCCACTTCTAAATCTAGCCCCTAGAGTTGAGCAGAAGCATAAGATTCCCCACTGCTTCATTCCATTTTCCATTAGATTATAGATGTAAATTGTTTTTGATGGTATGGTCTGTGCAGATTGAAATATTCAGAGCATATTCTGACTTTTAGTTAACACATCTGTAAGCAATTTGGCCATCACTGAATTCAACGTTTATCTCAATCGTAATAGACAAGGATAATGACAAATATAGTTTACAATGTTATTAAGTACATCATTTTATTTAATTGTGTGAATAAAAGGAGTCGTCTCCCCGTCGGGGAATTGAACCCCGGTCTCCCGCGTGACAGGCGGGGATACTGACCACTATACTAACGAGGACATATTGGCTTCAGTTCAACAGTGCTCACCTCCATGAGGTTAGGGCATGCCCTCAATCAATTCACAGTATTGTAATAGGCAGCTTTGCTTCCTTTGGTTAGGAGAAGCAATCTTTTTTCATAAATGATTACAAATCAGAAATTCCTAGCCAAAAATAATCTGCTTTAATAAGAAATGATTGATTAAAATAAATACCTATCTATCGATCTGTCTATCTATCTTTCTATCTATCTATGTATATGTATATATATATATATATATATATATATACTATCAGCTCACTTTACCATTTGCAGCTTATAACCATTTACCACCAGGGGTCACTACTAACAAAAAGCATCCACTCCACTTCTAAATCTAGCCCCTAGAGTTGAGCAGAAGCATAAGATTCCCCACTGCTTCATTCCATTTCCATTAGATTATAGATGTAAATTGTTTTTGATGGTATGGTCTGTGCAGATTGAAATATTCAGAGCATATTCTGACTTTTAGTTAACACATCTGTAAGCAATTTGGCCATCACTGAATTCAACGTTTATCTCAATCGTAATAGACAAGGATAATGACAAATATAGTTTACAATGTTATTAAGTACATCATTTTATTTAATTGTGTGAATAAAAGGAATCGTCTCCCCATCGGGGAATTGAACCCCAGTCTCCCGCGTGACAGGCGGGGATACTGACCACTATACTAACGAGGACATATTGGCTTCAGTTCAACAGTGCTCACATCCATGAGGTTAGGGCATGCCCTCAATCAATTCACAGTATTGTAATAGGCAGCTTTGCTTCCTTTGGTTAGGAGAAGCAATCTTTTTTCATAAATGATTACAAATCAGAAATTCCTAGCCAAAAATAATCTGCTTTAATAAGAAATGATTGATTAAAATAAATACCTATCTATCGATCTGTCTATCTATCTTTCTATCTATCTATGTATATGTATATATATATATATATATATATACTATCAGCTCACTTTACCATTTGCAGCTTATAACCATTTACCACCAGGGGTCACTACTAACAAAAAGCATCCACTCCACTTCTAAATCTAGCCCCTAGAGTTGAGCAGAAGCATAAGATTCCCCACTGCTTCATTCCATTTCCATTAGATTATAGATGTAAATTTTTTTTGATGGTATGGTCTGTGCAGATTGAAATATTCAGAGCATATTCTGACTTTTAGTTAACACATCTGTAAGCAATTTGGCCATCACTGAATTCAACGTTTATCTCAATCGTAATAGACAAGGATAATGACAAATATAGTTTACAATGTTATTAAGTACATCATTTTATTTAATTGTGTGAATAAAAGGAATCGTCTCCCCGTCGGGGAATTGAACCCCGGTCTCCCGCGTGACAGGCGGGGATACTGACCACTATACTAACGAGGACATATTGGCTTCAGTTCAACAGTGCTCACCTTCATGAGGTTAGGGCATGCCCTCAATCAATTCACAGTATTGTAATAGGCAGCTTTGCTTCTTTTGGTTAGGAGAAGTAATCTTTTTTCATAAATGATTACAAATCAGAAATTCCTAGCTAAAAATAATCTGCTTTAATAAGAAATGATTGATTAAAATAAATACCTATTTATCAATCTGTCTATCTATCTTTCTATCTATCTATGTATATATATATATATATATATATATATACAATCAGCTCACTTTACCATTTGCAGCTTATAACCATTTACTACCAGGGGTCACTACTAACAAAAAGCATCCACTCCACTTCTAAATCTAGCCCCTAGAGTTGAGCAGAAGCATAAGATTCCCGACTGCTTCATTCCATTTCCATTAGATTATAGATGTAAATTGTTTTTGATGGTATGGTCTGTGCAGATTGAAATATTCAGAGCATATTCTGACTTTTAGTTAACACATCTGTAAGCAATTTGGCCATCACTGAATTCAACGTTTATCTCAATCGTAATAGACAAGGATAATGACAAATATAGTTTACAATGTTATTAAGTACATCATTTTATTTAATTGTGTGAATAAAAGGAATCGTCTCCCCGTCGGGGAATTGAACCCCGGTCTCCCGCGTGACAGGCGGGGATACTGACCACTATACTAACGAGGACATATTGGCTTCAGTTCAACAGTGCTCACCTCCATGAGGTTAGGGCATGCCCTCAATCAATTCACAGTATTGTAATAGGCAGCTTTGCTTCTTTTGGTTAGGAGAAGCAATCTTTTTTCATAAATGATTACAAATCAGAAATTTCTAGCCAAAAGTAATCTGCTTTAATAAGAAATGATTGATTAAAATAAATACCTATCTATCGATCTGTCTATCTATCTTTCTATCTATCTATGTATATATATATATATATATATATATATATATATACAATCAGCTCACTTTACCATTTGCAGCTTATAACCATTTACCACCAGGGGTCACTACTAACAAAAAGCATCCACTCCACTTCTAAATCTAGCCCCTAGAGTTGAGCAGAAGCATAAGATTCCCCACTGCTTCATTCCATTTCCATTAGATTATAGATGTAAATTGTTTTTGATGGTATGGTCTGTGCAGATTGAAATATTCAGAGCATATTCTGACTTTTAGTTAACACATCTGTAAGCAATTTGGCCATCACTGAATTCAACGTTTATCTCAATCGTAATAGAGAAGGATAATGACAAATATAGTTTACAATGTTATTAAGTACATCATTTTATTTAATTGTGTGAATAAAAGGAATCGTCTCCCCGTCGGGGAATTGAACCCCGGTCTCCCGCGTGACAGGCGGGGATACTGACCACTATACTAACGAGGACATATTGGCTTCAGTTCAACAGTGCTCACCTCCATGAGGTTAGGGCATGCCCTCAATCAATTCACAGTATTGTAATAGGCAGCTTTGCTTCTTTTGGTTAGGAGAAGCAATCTTTTTTCATAAATGATTACAAATCAGAAATTCCTAGCCAAAAGTAATCTGCTTTAATAAGAAATGATTGATTAAAATAAATACCTATCTATCGATCTGTCTATCTATCTTTCTATCTATCTATGTATATGTATATATATATATATATATATACAATCAGCTCACTTTACCATTTGCAGCTTATAACCACTTACCACCAGGGGTCACTACTAACAAAAAGCATCCACTCCACTTCTAAATCTAGCCCCTAGAGTTGAGCAGAAGCATAAGATTCCCCACTGCTTCATTCCATTTTCCATTAGATTATAGATGTAAATTGTTTTTGATGGTATGGTCTGTGCAGATTGAAATATTCAGAGCATATTCTGACTTTTAGTTAACACATCTGTAAGCAATTTGGCCATCACTGAATTCAACGTTTATCTCAATCGTAATAGACAAGGATAATGACAAATATAGTTTACAATGTTATTAAGTACATCATTTTATTTAATTGTGTGAATAAAAGGAATCGTCTCCCCGTCGGGGAATTGAACCCCGGTCTGCCGCGTGGCAGGCGGGGATACTGACCACTATACTAACGAGGACATATTGGCTTCAGTTCAACAGTGCTCACCTCCATGAGGTTAGGGCATGCCCTCAATCAATTCACAGTATTGTAATAGGCAGCTTTGCTTCTTTTGGTTAGGAGAAGCAATCTTTTTTCATAAATGATTACAAATCAGAAATTCCTAGCCAAAAATAATCTGCTTTAATAAGAAATGATTGATTAAAATAAATACCTATTTATCGATCTGTCTATCTATCTTTCTATCTATCTATGTATATGTATATATATATATATATATATACAATCAGCTCACTTTACCATTTGCAGCTTATAACCATTTACCACCAGGGGTCACTACTAACAAAAAGCATCCACTCCACTTCTAAATCTAGCCCCTAGAGTTGAGCAGAAGCATAAGATTCCCCACTGCTTCATTCCATTTCCATTAGATTATAGATGTAAATTGTTTTTGATGGTATGGTCTGTGCAGATTGAAATATTCAGAGCATATTCTGACTTTTAGTTAACACATCTGTAAGCAATTTGGCCATCACTGAATTCAACGTTTATCTCAATCGTAATAGACAAGGATAATGACAAATATAGTTTACAATGTTATTAAGTACATCATTTTATTTAATTGTGTGAATAAAAGGAATCGTCTCCCCATCGGGGAATTGAACCCCAGTCTCCCGCGTGACAGGCGGGGATACTGACCACTATACTAACGAGGACATATTGGCTTCAGTTCAACAGTGCTCACATCCATGAGGTTAGGGCATGCCCTCAATCAATTCACAGTATTGTAATAGGCAGCTTTGCTTCCTTTGGTTAGGAGAAGCAATCTTTTTTCATAAATGATTACAAATCAGAAATTCCTAGCCAAAAATAATCTGCTTTAATAAGAAATGATTGATTAAAATAAATACCTATCTATCGATCTGTCTATCTATCTTTCTATCTATCTATGTATATGTATATATATATATATATATATACAATCAGCTCACTTTACCATTTGCAGCTTATAACCACTTACCACCAGGGGTCACTACTAACAAAAAGCATCCACTCCACTTCTAAATCTAGCCCCTAGAGTTGAGCAGAAGCATAAGATTCCCCACTGCTTCATTCCATTTTCCATTAGATTATAGATGTAAATTGTTTTTGATGGTATGGTCTGTGCAGATTGAAATATTCAGAGCATATTCTGACTTTTAGTTAACACATCTGTAAGCAATTTGGCCATCACTGAATTCAACGTTTATCTCAATCGTAATAGACAAGGATAATGACAAATATAGTTTACAATGTTATTAAGTACATCATTTTATTTAATTGTGTGAATAAAAGGAATCGTCTCCCCGTCGGGGAATTGAACCCCGGTCTCCCGCGTGACAGGCGGGGATACTGACCACTATACTAACGAGGACATATTGGCTTCAGTTTAACAGTGCTCACCTCCATGAGGTTAGGGCATGCCCTCAATCAATTCACAGTATTGTAATAGGCAGCTTTGCTTCCTTTGGTTAGGAGAAGCAATCTTTTTTCATAAATGATTACAAATCAGAAATTCCTAGCCAAAAATAATCTGCTTTAATAAGAAATGATTGATTAAAATAAATACCTATCTATCGATCTGTCTATCTATCTTTCTATCTATCTATCTATGTGTATGTATATATATATATATATATATATATATATATATATATATATATATATATATATACAATCAGCTCACTTTACCATTTGCAGCTTATAACCACTTACCACCAGGGGTCACTACTAACAAAAAGCATCCACTCCACTTCTAAATCTAGCCCCTAGAGTTGAGCAGAAGCATAAGATTCCCCACTGCTTCATTCCATTTTCCATTAGATTATAGATGTAAATTGTTTTTGATGGTATGGTCTGTGCAGATTGAAATATTCAGAGCATATTCTGACTTTTAGTTAACACATCTGTAAGCAATTTGGCCATCACTGAATTCAACGTTTATCTCAATCGTAATAGACAAGGATAATGACAAATATAGTTTACAATGTTATTAAGTACATCATTTTATTTAATTGTGTGAATAAAAGGAATCGTCTCCCCGTCGGGGAATTGAACCCCGGTCTCCCGCGTGACAGGCGGGGATACTGACCACTATACTAACGAGGACATATTGGCTTCAGTTTAACAGTGCTCACCTCCATGAGGTTAGGGCATGCCCTCAATCAATTCACAGTATTGTAATAGGCAGCTTTGCTTCCTTTGGTTAGGAGAAGCAATCTTTTTTCATAAATGATTACAAATCAGAAATTCCTAGCCAAAAATAATCTGCTTTAATAAGAAATGATTGATTAAAATAAATACCTATCTATCGATCTGTCTATCTATCTTTCTATCTATCTATGCATATGTATATATATATATATATATATATATATATATATATATATATATACAATCAGCTCACTTTACCATTTGCAGCTTATAACCACTTACCACCAGGGGTCACTACTAACAAAAAGCATCCACTCCACTTCTAAATCTAGCCCCTAGAGTTGAGCAGAAGCATAAGATTCCCCACTGCTTCATTCCATTTTCCATTAGATTATAGATGTAAATTGTTTTTGATGGTATGGTCTGTGCAGATTGAAATATTCAGAGCATATTCTGACTTTTAGTTAACACATCTGTAAGCAATTTGGCCATCACTGAATTCAACGTTTATCTCAATCGTAATAGACAAGGATAATGACAAATATAGTTTACAATGTTATTAAGTACATCATTTTATTTAATTGTGTGAATAAAAGGAGTCGTCTCCCCGTCGGGGAATTGAACCCCGGTCTCCCGCGTGACAGGCGGGGATACTGACCACTATACTAACGAGGACATATTGGCTTCAGTTCAACAGTGCTCACCTCCATGAGGTTAGGGCATGCCCTCAATCAATTCACAGTATTGTAATAGGCAGCTTTGCTTCCTTTGGTTAGGAGAAGCAATCTTTTTTCATAAATGATTACAAATCAGAAATTCCTAGCCAAAAATAATCTGCTTTAATAAGAAATGATTGATTAAAATAAATACCTATCTATCGATCTGTCTATCTATATTTCTATCTATCTATGTATATGTATATATATATATATATATATATATACTATCAGCTCACTTTACCATTTGCAGCTTATAACCATTTACCACCAGGGGTCACTACTAACAAAAAGCATCCACTCCACTTCTAAATCTAGCCCCTAGAGTTGAGCAGAAGCATAAGATTCCCCACTGCTTCATTCCATTTCCATTAGATTATAGATGTAAATTGTTTTTGATGGTATGGTCTGTGCAGATTGAAATATTCAGAGCATATTCTGACTTTTAGTTAACACATCTGTAAGCAATTTGGCCATCACTGAATTCAACGTTTATCTCAATCGTAATAGAGAAGGATAATGACAAATATAGTTTACAATGTTATTAAGTACATCATTTTATTTAATTGTGTGAATAAAAGGAATCGTCTCCCCGTCGGGGAATTGAACCCCGGTCTCCCGCGTGACAGGCGGGGATACTGACCACTATACTAACGAGGACATATTGGCTTCAGTTCAACAGTGCTCACCTCCATGAGGTTAGGGCATGCCCTCAATCAATTCACAGTATTGTAATAGGCAGCTTTGCTTCTTTTGGTTAGGAGAAGCAATCTTTTTTCATAAATGATTACAAATCAGAAATTCCTAGCCAAAAGTAATCTGCTTTAATAAGAAATGATTGATTAAAATAAATACCTATCTATCGATCTGTCTATCTATCTTTCTATCTATCTATGTATATGTATATATATACATATATATATACAATCAGCTCACTTTACCATTTGCAGCTTATAACCACTTACCACCAGGGGTCACTACTAACAAAAAGCATCCACTCCACTTCTAAATCTAGCCCCTAGAGTTGAGCAGAAGCATAAGATTCCCCACTGCTTCATTCCATTTTCCATTAGATTATAGATGTAAATTGTTTTTGATGGTATGGTCTGTGCAGATTGAAATATTCAGAGCATATTCTGACTTTTAGTTAACACATCTGTAAGCAATTTGGCCATCACTGAATTCAACGTTTATCTCAATCGTAATAGACAAGGATAATGACAAATATAGTTTACAATGTTATTAAGTACATCATTTTATTTAATTGTGTGAATAAAAGGAATCGTCTCCCCGTCGGGGAATTGAACCCCGGTCTCCCGCGTGACAGGCGGGGATACTGACCACTATACTAACGAGGACATATTGGCTTCAGTTTAACAGTGCTCACCTCCATGAGGTTAGGGCATGCCCTCAATCAATTCACAGTATTGTAATAGGCAGCTTTGCTTCCTTTGGTTAGGAGAAGCAATCTTTTTTCATAAATGATTACAAATCAGAAATTCCTAGCCAAAAATAATCTGCTTTAATAAGAAATGATTGATTAAAATAAATACCTATTTATCAATCTGTCTATCTATCTTTCTATCTATCTATGTATATATATATATATATATATATATATATATACAATCAGCTCACTTTACCATTTGCAGCTTATAACCATTTACTACCAGGGGTCACTACTAACAAAAAGCATCCACTCCACTTCTAAATCTAGCCCCTAGAGTTGAGCAGAAGCATAAGATTCCCGACTGCTTCATTCCATTTCCATTAGATTATAGATGTAAATTGTTTTTGATGGTATGGTCTGTGCAGATTGAAATATTCAGAGCATATTCTGACTTTTAGTTAACACATCTGTAAGCAATTTGGCCATCACTGAATTCAACGTTTATCTCAATCGTAATAGACAAGGATAATGACAAATATAGTTTACAATGTTATTAAGTACATCATTTTATTTAATTGTGTGAATAAAAGGAATCGTCTCCCCGTCGGGGAATTGAACCCCGGTCTCCCGCGTGACAGGCGGGGATACTGACCACTATACTAACGAGGACATATTGGCTTCAGTTCAACAGTGCTCACCTCCATGAGGTTAGGGCATGCCCTCAATCAATTCACAGTATTGTAATAGGCAGCTTTGCTTCTTTTGGTTAGGAGAAGCAATCTTTTTTCATAAATGATTACAAATCAGAAATTTCTAGCCAAAAGTAATCTGCTTTAATAAGAAATGATTGATTAAAATAAATACCTATCTATCGATCTGTCTATCTATCTTTCTATCTATCTATGTATATATATATATATATATATATATATATATATATACAATCAGCTCACTTTACCATTTGCAGCTTATAACCATTTACCACCAGGGGTCACTACTAACAAAAAGCATCCACTCCACTTCTAAATCTAGCCCCTAGAGTTGAGCAGAAGCATAAGATTCCCCACTGCTTCATTCCATTTCCATTAGATTATAGATGTAAATTGTTTTTGATGGTATGGTCTGTGCAGATTGAAATATTCAGAGCATATTCTGACTTTTAGTTAACACATCTGTAAGCAATTTGGCCATCACTGAATTCAACGTTTATCTCAATCGTAATAGAGAAGGATAATGACAAATATAGTTTACAATGTTATTAAGTACATCATTTTATTTAATTGTGTGAATAAAAGGAATCGTCTCCCCGTCGGGGAATTGAACCCCGGTCTCCCGCGTGACAGGCGGGGATACTGACCACTATACTAACGAGGACATATTGGCTTCAGTTCAACAGTGCTCACCTCCATGAGGTTAGGGCATGCCCTCAATCAATTCACAGTATTGTAATAGGCAGCTTTGCTTCTTTTGGTTAGGAGAAGCAATCTTTTTTCATAAATGATTACAAATCAGAAATTCCTAGCCAAAAGTAATCTGCTTTAATAAGAAATGATTGATTAAAATAAATACCTATCTATCGATCTGTCTATCTATCTTTCTATCTATCTATGTATATGTATATATATATATATATATATACAATCAGCTCACTTTACCATTTGCAGCTTATAACCACTTACCACCAGGGGTCACTACTAACAAAAAGCATCCACTCCACTTCTAAATCTAGCCCCTAGAGTTGAGCAGAAGCATAAGATTCCCCACTGCTTCATTCCATTTTCCATTAGATTATAGATGTAAATTGTTTTTGATGGTATGGTCTGTGCAGATTGAAATATTCAGAGCATATTCTGACTTTTAGTTAACACATCTGTAAGCAATTTGGCCATCACTGAATTCAACGTTTATCTCAATCGTAATAGACAAGGATAATGACAAATATAGTTTACAATGTTATTAAGTACATCATTTTATTTAATTGTGTGAATAAAAGGAGTCGTCTGCCCGTCGGGGAATTGAACCCCGGTCTCCCGCGTGACAGGCGGGGATACTGACCACTATACTAACGAGGACATATTGGCTTCAGTTTAACAGTGCTCACCTCCATGAGGTTAGGGCATGCCCTCAATCAATTCACAGTATTGTAATAGGCAGCTTTGCTTCCTTTGGTTAGGAGAAGCAATCTTTTTTCATAAATGATTACAAATCAGAAATTCCTAGCCAAAAATAATCTGCTTTAATAAGAAATGATTGATTAAAATAAATACCTATCTATCGATCTGTCTATCTATCTTTCTATCTATCTATCTATGTGTATGTATATATATATATATATATATATATATATATATATATACAATCAGCTCACTTTACCATTTGCAGCTTATAACCACTTACCACCAGGGGTCACTACTAACAAAAAGCATCCACTCCACTTCTAAATCTAGCCCCTAGAGTTGAGCAGAAGCATAAGATTCCCCACTGCTTCATTCCATTTTCCATTAGATTATAGATGTAAATTGTTTTTGATGGTATGGTCTGTGCAGATTGAAATATTCAGAGCATATTCTGACTTTTAGTTAACACATCTGTAAGCAATTTGGCCATCACTGAATTCAACGTTTATCTCAATCGTAATAGACAAGGATAATGACAAATATAGTTTACAATGTTATTAAGTACATCATTTTATTTAATTGTGTGAATAAAAGGAGTCGTCTCCCCGTCGGGGAATTGAACCCCGGTCTCCCGCGTGACAGGCGGGGATACTGACCACTATACTAACGAGGACATATTGGCTTCAGTTCAACAGTGCTCACCTCCATGAGGTTAGGGCATGCCCTCAATCAATTCACAGTATTGTAATAGGCAGCTTTGCTTCCTTTGGTTAGGAGAAGCAATCTTTTTTCATAAATGATTACAAATCAGAAATTCCTAGCCAAAAATAATCTGCTTTAATAAGAAATGATTGATTAAAATAAATACCTATATATCGATCTGTCTATCTATCTTTCTATCTATCTATGTATATGTATATATATATATATATATATATACAATCAGCTCACTTTACCATTTGCAGCTTATAACCACTTACCACCAGGGGTCACTACTAACAAAAAGCATCCACTCCACTTCTAAATCTAGCCCCTAGAGTTGAGCAGAAGCATAAGATTCCCCACTGCTTCATTCCATTTTCCATTAGATTATAGATGTAAATTGTTTTTGATGGTATGGTCTGTGCAGATTGAAATATTCAGAGCATATTCTGACTTTTAGTTAACACATCTGTAAGCAATTTGGCCATCACTGAATTCAACGTTTATCTCAATCGTAATAGACAAGGATAATGACAAATATAGTTTACAATGTTATTAAGTACATCATTTTATTTAATTGTGTGAATAAAAGGAATCGTCTCCCCGTCGGGGAATTGAACCCCGGTCTCCCGCGTGACAGGCGGGGATACTGACCACTATACTAACGAGGACATATTGGCTTCAGTTTAACAGTGCTCACCTCCATGAGGTTAGGGCATGCCCTCAATCAATTCACAGTATTGTAATAGGCAGCTTTGCTTCCTTTGGTTAGGAGAAGCAATCTTTTTTCATAAATGATTACAAATCAGAAATTCCTAGCCAAAAATAATCTGCTTTAATAAGAAATGATTGATTAAAATAAATACCTATCTATCGATCTGTCTATCTATCTTTCTATCTATCTATGTATATGTATATATATATATATATATATATACAATCAGCTCACTTTACCATTTGCAGCTTATAACCACTTACCACCAGGGGTCCTTACTAACAAAAAGCATCCACTCCACTTCTAAATCTAGCCCCTAGAGTTGAGCAGAAGCATAAGATTCCCCACTGCTTCATTCCATTTTCCATTAGATTATAGATGTAAATTGTTTTTGATGGTATGGTCTGTGCAGATTGAAATATTCAGAGCATATTCTGACTTTTAGTTAACACATCTGTAAGCGATTTGGCCATCACTGAATTCAACGTTTATCTCAATCGTAATAGACAAGGATAATGACAAATATAGTTTACAATGTTATTAAGTACATCATTTTATTTAATTGTGTGAATAAAAGGAGTCGTCTCCCCGTCGGGGAATTGAACCCCGGTCTCCCGCGTGACAGGCGGGGATACTGACCACTATACTAACGAGGACATATTGGCTTCAGTTCAACAGTGCTCACCTCCATGAGGTTAGGGCATGCCCTCAATCAATTCACAGTATTGTAATAGGCAGCTTTGCTTCCTTTGGTTAGGAGAAGCAATCTTTTTTCATAAATGATTACAAATCAGAAATTCCTAGCCAAAAATAATCTGCTTTAATAAGAAATGATTGATTAAAATAAATACCTATCTATCGATCTGTCTATCTATCTTTCTATCTATCTATGCTTATGTATATATATATATATATATATATATATATATATATATATATACAATCAGCTCACTTTACCATTTGCAGCTTATAACCACTTACCACCAGGGGTCACTACTAACAAAAAGCATCCACTCCACTTCTAAATCTAGCCCCTAGAGTTGAGCAGAAGCATAAGATTCCCCACTGCTTCATTCCATTTTCCATTAGATTATAGATGTAAATTGTTTTTGATGGTATGGTCTGTGCAGATTGAAATATTCAGAGCATATTCTGACTTTTAGTTAACACATCTGTAAGCAATTTGGCCATCACTGAATTCAACGTTTATCTCAATCGTAATAGACAAGGATAATGACAAATATAGTTTACAATGTTATTAAGTACATCATTTTATTTAATTGTGTGAATAAAAGGAGTCGTCTCCCCGTCGGGGAATTGAACCCCGGTCTCCCGCGTGACAGGCGGGGATACTGACCACTATACTAACGAGGACATATTGGCTTCAGTTCAACAGTGCTCACCTCCATGAGGTTAGGGCATGCCCTCAATCAATTCACAGTATTGTAATAGGCAGCTTTGCTTCCTTTGGTTAGGAGAAGCAATCTTTTTTCATAAATGATTACAAATCAGAAATTCCTAGCCAAAAATAATCTGCTTTAATAAGAAATGATTGATTAAAATAAATACCTATCTATCGATCTGTCTATCTATCTTTCTATCTATCTATGTATATGTATATATATATATATATATATATACAATCAGCTCACTTTACCATTTGCAGCTTATAACCACTTACCACCAGGGGTCACTACTAACAAAAAGCATCCACTCCACTTCTAAATCTAGCCCCTAGAGTTGAGCAGAAGCATAAGATTCCCCACTGCTTCATTCCATTTTCCATTAGATTATAGATGTAAATTGTTTTTGATGGTATGGTCTGTGCAGATTGAAATATTCAGAGCATATTCTGACTTTTAGTTAACACATCTGTAAGCAATTTGGCCATCACTGAATTCAACGTTTATCTCAATCGTAATAGACAAGGATAATGACAAATATAGTTTACAATGTTATTAAGTACATCATTTTATTTAATTGTGTGAATAAAAGGAATCGTCTCCCCGTCGGGGAATTAAACCCCGGTCTCCCGCGTGACAGGCGGGGATACTGACCACTACACTAACGAGGACATATTGGCTTCAGTTTAACAGTGCTCACCTCCATGAGGTTAGGGCATGCCCTCAATCAATTCACAGTATTGTAATAGGCAGCTTTGCTTCCTTTGGTTAGGAGAAGCAATCTTTTTTCATAAATGATTACAAATCAGAAATTCCTAGCCAAAAATAATCTGCTTTAATAAGAAATGATTGATTAAAATAAATACCTATCTATCGATCTGTCTATCTATCTTTCTATCTATCTATGCATATGTATATATATATATATATATATATATATATATACAATCAGCTCACTTTACCATTTGCAGCTTATAACCATTTACCACCAGGGGTCACTACTAACAAAAAGCATCCACTCCACTTCTAAATCTAGCCCCTAGAGTTGAGCAGAAGCATAAGATTCCCCACTGCTTCATTCCATTTTCCATTAGATTATAGATGTAAATTGTTTTTGATGGTATGGTGTGTACAGATTGAAATATTCAGAGCATATTCTGACTTTTAGTTAACACATCTGTAAGCAATTTGGCCATCACTGAATTCAACGTTTATCTCAATCGTAATAGATAAGGATAATGACAAATATAGTTTACAATGTTATTAAGTACATCATTTTATTTAATTGTGTGAATAAAAGGAATCGTCTCCCCGTCGGGGAATTGAACCCCAGTCTCCCGCGTGACAGGCGGGGATACTGACCACTATACTAACGAGGACATATTGGCTTCAGTTCAACAATGCTCACCTCCATGAGGTTAGGGCATGCCCTCAATCAATTCACAGTATTGTAATAGGCAGCTTTGCTTCCTTTGGTTAGGAGAAGCAATCTTTTTTCATAAATGATTACAAATCAGAAATTCCTAGCCAAAAATAATCTGCTTTAATAAGAAATGATTGATTAAAATAAATACCTATCTATCGATCTGTCTATCTATCTTTCTATCTATCTATGTATATGTATATATATATATATATATATATATACAATCAGCTCACTTTACCATTTGCAGCTTATAACCACTTACCACCAGGGGTCCTTACTAACAAAAAGCATCCACTCCACTTCTAAATCTAGCCCCTAGAGTTGAGCAGAAGCATAAGATTCCCCACTGCTTCATTCCATTTTCCATTAGATTATAGATGTAAATTGTTTTTGATGGTATGGTCTGTGCAGATTGAAATATTCAGAGCATATTCTGACTTTTAGTTAACACATCTGTAAGCAATTTGGCCATCACTGAATTCAACGTTTATCTCAATCGTAATAGACAAGGATAATGACAAATATAGTTTACAATGTTATTAAGTACATCATTTTATTTAATTGTGTGAATAAAAGGAATCGTCTCCCCGTCGGGGAATTGAACCCCGGTCTCCCGCGTGACAGGCGGGGATACTGACCACTATACTAACGAGGACATATTGGCTTCAGTTCAACAGTGCTCACCTCCATGAGGTTAGGGCATGCCCTCAATCAATTCACAGTATTGTAATAGGCAGCTTTGCTTCTTTTGGTTAGGAGAAGCAATCTTTTTTCATAAATGATTACAAATCAGAAATTTCTAGCCAAAAGTAATCTGCTTTAATAAGAAATGATTGATTAAAATAAATACCTATCTATCGATCTGTCTATCTATCTTTCTATCTATCTATGTATATATATATATATATATATATATATATATATATACAATCAGCTCACTTTACCATTTGCAGCTTATAACCATTTACCACCAGGGGTCACTACTAACAAAAAGCATCCACTCCACTTCTAAATCTAGCCCCTAGAGTTGAGCAGAAGCATAAGATTCCCCACTGCTTCATTCCATTTCCATTAGATTATAGATGTAAATTGTTTTTGATGGTATGGTCTGTGCAGATTGAAATATTCAGAGCATATTCTGACTTTTAGTTAACACATCTGTAAGCAATTTGGCCATCACTGAATTCAACGTTTATCTCAATCGTAATAGAGAAGGATAATGACAAATATAGTTTACAATGTTATTAAGTACATCATTTTATTTAATTGTGTGAATAAAAGGAATCGTCTCCCCGTCGGGGAATTGAACCCCGGTCTCCCGCGTGACAGGCGGGGATACTGACCACTATACTAACGAGGACATATTGGCTTCAGTTCAACAGTGCTCACCTCCATGAGGTTAGGGCATGCCCTCAATCAATTCACAGTATTGTAATAGGCAGCTTTGCTTCTTTTGGTTAGGAGAAGCAATCTTTTTTCATAAATGATTACAAATCAGAAATTCCTAGCCAAAAGTAATCTGCTTTAATAAGAAATGATTGATTAAAATAAATACCTATCTATCGATCTGTCTATCTATCTTTCTATCTATCTATGTATATGTATATATATATATATATATATACAATCAGCTCACTTTACCATTTGCAGCTTATAACCACTTACCACCAGGGGTCACTACTAACAAAAAGCATCCACTCCACTTCTAAATCTAGCCCCTAGAGTTGAGCAGAAGCATAAGATTCCCCACTGCTTCATTCCATTTTCCATTAGATTATAGATGTAAATTGTTTTTGATGGTATGGTCTGTGCAGATTGAAATATTCAGAGCATATTCTGACTTTTAGTTAACACATCTGTAAGCAATTTGGCCATCACTGAATTCAACGTTTATCTCAATCGTAATAGACAAGGATAATGACAAATATAGTTTACAATGTTATTAAGTACATCATTTTATTTAATTGTGTGAATAAAAGGAGTCGTCTGCCCGTCGGGGAATTGAACCCCGGTCTCCCGCGTGACAGGCGGGGATACTGACCACTATACTAACGAGGACATATTGGCTTCAGTTTAACAGTGCTCACCTCCATGAGGTTAGGGCATGCCCTCAATCAATTCACAGTATTGTAATAGGCAGCTTTGCTTCCTTTGGTTAGGAGAAGCAATCTTTTTTCATAAATGATTACAAATCAGAAATTCCTAGCCAAAAATAATCTGCTTTAATAAGAAATGATTGATTAAAATAAATACCTATCTATCGATCTGTCTATCTATCTTTCTATCTATCTATCTATGTGTATGTATATATATATATATATATATATATATATATATATATATACAATCAGCTCACTTTACCATTTGCAGCTTATAACCACTTACCACCAGGGGTCACTACTAACAAAAAGCATCCACTCCACTTCTAAATCTAGCCCCTAGAGTTGAGCAGAAGCATAAGATTCCCCACTGCTTCATTCCATTTTCCATTAGATTATAGATGTAAATTGTTTTTGATGGTATGGTCTGTGCAGATTGAAATATTCAGAGCATATTCTGACTTTTAGTTAACACATCTGTAAGCAATTTGGCCATCACTGAATTCAACGTTTATCTCAATCGTAATAGACAAGGATAATGACAAATATAGTTTACAATGTTATTAAGTACATCATTTTATTTAATTGTGTGAATAAAAGGAGTCGTCTCCCCGTCGGGGAATTGAACCCCGGTCTCCCGCGTGACAGGCGGGGATACTGACCACTATACTAACGAGGACATATTGGCTTCAGTTCAACAGTGCTCACCTCCATGAGGTTAGGGCATGCCCTCAATCAATTCACAGTATTGTAATAGGCAGCTTTGCTTCCTTTGGTTAGGAGAAGCAATCTTTTTTCATAAATGATTACAAATCAGAAATTCCTAGCCAAAAATAATCTGCTTTAATAAGAAATGATTGATTAAAATAAATACCTATATATCGATCTGTCTATCTATCTTTCTATCTATCTATGTATATGTATATATATATATATATATATATACAATCAGCTCACTTTACCATTTGCAGCTTATAACCACTTACCACCAGGGGTCACTACTAACAAAAAGCATCCACTCCACTTCTAAATCTAGCCCCTAGAGTTGAGCAGAAGCATAAGATTCCCCACTGCTTCATTCCATTTTCCATTAGATTATAGATGTAAATTGTTTTTGATGGTATGGTCTGTGCAGATTGAAATATTCAGAGCATATTCTGACTTTTAGTTAACACATCTGTAAGCAATTTGGCCATCACTGAATTCAACGTTTATCTCAATCGTAATAGACAAGGATAATGACAAATATAGTTTACAATGTTATTAAGTACATCATTTTATTTAATTGTGTGAATAAAAGGAATCGTCTCCCCGTCGGGGAATTGAACCCCGGTCTCCCGCGTGACAGGCGGGGATACTGACCACTATACTAACGAGGACATATTGGCTTCAGTTTAACAGTGCTCACCTCCATGAGGTTAGGGCATGCCCTCAATCAATTCACAGTATTGTAATAGGCAGCTTTGCTTCCTTTGGTTAGGAGAAGCAATCTTTTTTCATAAATGATTACAAATCAGAAATTCCTAGCCAAAAATAATCTGCTTTAATAAGAAATGATTGATTAAAATAAATACCTATCTATCGATCTGTCTATCTATCTTTCTATCTATCTATGTATATGTATATATATATATATATATATATACAATCAGCTCACTTTACCATTTGCAGCTTATAACCACTTACCACCAGGGGTCCTTACTAACAAAAAGCATCCACTCCACTTCTAAATCTAGCCCCTAGAGTTGAGCAGAAGCATAAGATTCCCCACTGCTTCATTCCATTTTCCATTAGATTATAGATGTAAATTGTTTTTGATGGTATGGTCTGTGCAGATTGAAATATTCAGAGCATATTCTGACTTTTAGTTAACACATCTGTAAGCAATTTGGCCATCACTGAATTCAACGTTTATCTCAATCGTAATAGACAAGGATAATGACAAATATAGTTTACAATGTTATTAAGTACATCATTTTATTTAATTGTGTGAATAAAAGGAGTCGTCTCCCCGTCGGGGAATTGAACCCCGGTCTCCCGCGTGACAGGCGGGGATACTGACCACTATACTAACGAGGACATATTGGCTTCAGTTCAACAGTGCTCACCTCCATGAGGTTAGGGCATGCCCTCAATCAATTCACAGTATTGTAATAGGCAGCTTTGCTTCCTTTGGTTAGGAGAAGCAATCTTTTTTCATAAATGATTACAAATCAGAAATTCCTAGCCAAAAATAATCTGCTTTAATAAGAAATGATTGATTAAAATAAATACCTATCTATCGATCTGTCTATCTATCTTTCTATCTATCTATGCTTATGTATATATATATATATATATATATATATATATATATATATATATATACAATCAGCTCACTTTACCATTTGCAGCTTATAACCACTTACCACCAGGGGTCACTACTAACAAAAAGCATCCACTCCACTTCTAAATCTAGCCCCTAGAGTTGAGCAGAAGCATAAGATTCCCCACTGCTTCATTCCATTTTCCATTAGATTATAGATGTAAATTGTTTTTGATGGTATGGTCTGTGCAGATTGAAATATTCAGAGCATATTCTGACTTTTAGTTAACACATCTGTAAGCAATTTGGCCATCACTGAATTCAACGTTTATCTCAATCGTAATAGACAAGGATAATGACAAATATAGTTTACAATGTTATTAAGTACATCATTTTATTTAATTGTGTGAATAAAAGGAGTCGTCTCCCCGTCGGGGAATTGAACCCCGGTCTCCCGCGTGACAGGCGGGGATACTGACCACTATACTAACGAGGACATATTGGCTTCAGTTCAACAGTGCTCACCTCCATGAGGTTAGGGCATGCCCTCAATCAATTCACAGTATTGTAATAGGCAGCTTTGCTTCCTTTGGTTAGGAGAAGCAATCTTTTTTCATAAATGATTACAAATCAGAAATTCCTAGCCAAAAATAATCTGCTTTAATAAGAAATGATTGATTAAAATAAATACCTATCTATCGATCTGTCTATCTATCTTTCTATCTATCTATGTATATGTATATATATATATATATATATATACAATCAGCTCACTTTACCATTTGCAGCTTATAACCACTTACCACCAGGGGTCACTACTAACAAAAAGCATCCACTCCACTTCTAAATCTAGCCCCTAGAGTTGAGCAGAAGCATAAGATTCCCCACTGCTTCATTCCATTTTCCATTAGATTATAGATGTAAATTGTTTTTGATGGTATGGTCTGTGCAGATTGAAATATTCAGAGCATATTCTGACTTTTAGTTAACACATCTGTAAGCAATTTGGCCATCACTGAATTCAACGTTTATCTCAATCGTAATAGACAAGGATAATGACAAATATAGTTTACAATGTTATTAAGTACATCATTTTATTTAATTGTGTGAATAAAAGGAATCGTCTCCCCGTCGGGGAATTAAACCCCGGTCTCCCGCGTGACAGGCGGGGATACTGACCACTACACTAACGAGGACATATTGGCTTCAGTTTAACAGTGCTCACCTCCATGAGGTTAGGGCATGCCCTCAATCAATTCACAGTATTGTAATAGGCAGCTTTGCTTCCTTTGGTTAGGAGAAGCAATCTTTTTTCATAAATGATTACAAATCAGAAATTCCTAGCCAAAAATAATCTGCTTTAATAAGAAATGATTGATTAAAATAAATACCTATCTATCGATCTGTCTATCTATCTTTCTATCTATCTATGCATATGTATATATATATATATATATATATATATATATACAATCAGCTCACTTTACCATTTGCAGCTTATAACCATTTACCACCAGGGGTCACTACTAACAAAAAGCATCCACTCCACTTCTAAATCTAGCCCCTAGAGTTGAGCAGAAGCATAAGATTCCCCACTGCTTCATTCCATTTTCCATTAGATTATAGATGTAAATTGTTTTTGATGGTATGGTGTGTACAGATTGAAATATTCAGAGCATATTCTGACTTTTAGTTAACACATCTGTAAGCAATTTGGCCATCACTGAATTCAACGTTTATCTCAATCGTAATAGATAAGGATAATGACAAATATAGTTTACAATGTTATTAAGTACATCATTTTATTTAATTGTGTGAATAAAAGGAATCGTCTCCCCGTCGGGGAATTGAACCCCAGTCTCCCGCGTGACAGGCGGGGATACTGACCACTATACTAACGAGGACATATTGGCTTCAGTTCAACAATGCTCACCTCCATGAGGTTAGGGCATGCCCTCAATCAATTCACAGTATTGTAATAGGCAGCTTTGCTTCCTTTGGTTAGGAGAAGCAATCTTTTTTCATAAATGATTACAAATCAGAAATTCCTAGCCAAAAATAATCTGCTTTAATAAGAAATGATTGATTAAAATAAATACCTATCTATCGATCTGTCTATCTATCTTTCTATCTATCTATGTATATGTATATATATATATATATATATATACAATCAGCTCACTTTACCATTTGCAGCTTATAACCACTTACCACCAGGGGTCCTTACTAACAAAAAGCATCCACTCCACTTCTAAATCTAGCCCCTAGAGTTGAGCAGAAGCATAAGATTCCCCACTGCTTCATTCCATTTTCCATTAGATTATAGATGTAAATTGTTTTTGATGGTATGGTCTGTGCAGATTGAAATATTCAGAGCATATTCTGACTTTTAGTTAACACATCTGTAAGCAATTTGGCCATCACTGAATTCAACGTTTATCTCAATCGTAATAGACAAGGATAATGACAAATATAGTTTACAATGTTATTAAGTACATCATTTTATTTAATTGTGTGAATAAAAGGAATCGTCTCCCCGTCGGGGAATTGAACCCCAGTCTCCCGGGTGACAGGCGGGGATACTGACCACTATACTAACGAGGACATATTGGCTTCAGTTTAACAGTGCTCACCTCCATGAGGTTAGGGCATGCCCTCAATCAATTCACAGTATTGTAATAGGCAGCTTTGCTTCCTTTGGTTAGGAGAAGCAATCTTTTTTCATAAATGATTACAAATCAGAAATTCCTAGCCAAAAATAATCTGCTTTAATAAGAAATGATTGATTAAAATAAATACCTATCTATCGATCTGTCTATCTATCTTTCTATCTATCTATGCATATGTATATATATATATATATATATATATATATATATATACAATCAGCTCACTTTACCATTTGCAGCTTATAACCATTTACCACCAGGGGTCACTACTAACAAAAAGCATCCACTCCACTTCTAAATCTAGCCCCTAGAGTTGAGCAGAAGCATAAGATTCCCCACTGCTTCATTCCATTTTCCATTAGATTATAGATGTAAATTGTTTTTGATGGTATGGTGTGTACAGATTGAAATATTCAGAGCATATTCTGACTTTTAGTTAACACATCTGTAAGCAATTTGGCCATCACTGAATTCAACGTTTATCTCAATCGTAATAGATAAGGATAATGACAAATATAGTTTACAATGTTATTAAGTACATCATTTTATTTAATTGTGTGAATAAAAGGAATCGTCTCCCCGTCGGGGAATTGAACCCCAGTCTCCCGCGTGACAGGCGGGGATACTGACCACTATACTAACGAGGACATATTGGCTTCAGTTCAACAGTGCTCACCTCCATGAGGTTAGGGCATGCCCTCAATCAATTCACAGTATTGTAATAGGCAGCTTTGCTTCCTTTGGTTAGGAGAAGCAATCTTTTTTCATAAATGATTACAAATCAGAAATTCCTAGCCAAAAATAATCTGCTTTAATAAGAAATGATTGATTAAAATAAATACCTATCTATCGATCTGTCTATCTATCTTTCTATCTATCTATGTATATGTATATATATATATATATATATATACAATCAGCTCACTTTACCATTTGCAGCTTATAACCACTTACCACCAGGGGTCCTTACTAACAAAAAGCATCCACTCCACTTCTAAATCTAGCCCCTAGAGTTGAGCAGAAGCATAAGATTCCCCACTGCTTCATTCCATTTTCCATTAGATTATAGATGTAAATTGTTTTTGATGGTATGGTCTGTGCAGATTGAAATATTCAGAGCATATTCTGACTTTTAGTTAACACATCTGTAAGCAATTTGGCCATCACTGAATTCAACGTTTATCTCAATCGTAATAGACAAGGATAATGACAAATATAGTTTACAATGTTATTAAGTACATCATTTTATTTAATTGTGTGAATAAAAGGAGTCGTCTCCCCGTCGGGGAATTGAACCCCGGTCTCCCGCGTGACAGGCGGGGATACTGACCACTATACTAACGAGGACATATTGGCTTCAGTTCAACAGTGCTCACCTCCATGAGGTTAGGGCATGCCCTCAATCAATTCACAGTATTGTAATAGGCAGCTTTGCTTCCTTTGGTTAGGAGAAGCAATCTTTTTTCATAAATGATTACAAATCAGAAATTCCTAGCCAAAAATAATCTGCTTTAATAAGAAATGATTGATTAAAATAAATACCTATATATCGATCTGTCTATCTATCTTTCTATCTATCTATGTATATGTATATATATATATATATATATATATATATACAATCAGCTCACTTTACCATTTGCAGCTTATAACCACTTACCACCAGGGGTCACTACTAACAAAAAGCATCCACTCCACTTCTAAATCTAGCCCCTAGAGTTGAGCAGAAGCATAAGATTCCCCACTGCTTCATTCCATTTTCCATTAGATTATAGATGTAAATTGTTTTTGATGGTATGGTCTGTGCAGATTGAAATATTCAGAGCATATTCTGACTTTTAGTTAACACATCTGTAAGCAATTTGGCCATCACTGAATTCAACGTTTATCTCAATCGTAATAGACAAGGATAATGACAAATATAGTTTACAATGTTATTAAGTACATCATTTTATTTAATTGTGTGAATAAAAGGAATCGTCTCCCCGTCGGGGAATTGAACCCCGGTCTCCCGCGTGACAGGCGGGGATACTGACCACTATACTAACGAGGACATATTGGCTTCAGTTTAACAGTGCTCACCTCCATGAGGTTAGGGCATGCCCTCAATCAATTCACAGTATTGTAATAGGCAGCTTTGCTTCCTTTGGTTAGGAGAAGCAATCTTTTTTCATAAATGATTACAAATCAGAAATTCCTAGCCAAAAATAATCTGCTTTAATAAGAAATGATTGATTAAAATAAATACCTATATATCGATCTGTCTATCTATCTTTCTATCTATCTATGTATATGTATATATATATATATATATATATATATATACAATCAGCTCACTTTACCATTTGCAGCTTATAACCACTTACCACCAGGGGTCACTACTAACAAAAAGCATCCACTCCACTTCTAAATCTAGCCCCTAGAGTTGAGCAGAAGCATAAGATTCCCCACTGCTTTATTCCATTTTCCATTAGATTATAGATGTAAATTGTTTTTGATGGTATGGTCTGTGCAGATTGAAATATTCAGAGCATATTCTGACTTTTAGTTAACACATCTGTAAGCAATTTGGCCATCACTGAATTCAACGTTTATCTCAATCGTAATAGACAAGGATAATGACAAATATAGTTTACAATGTTATTAAGTACATCATTTTATTTAATTGTGTGCATAAAAGGAATCGTCTCCCCGTCGGGGAATTGAACCCCGGTCTCTCGCGTGACAGGCGGGGATACTGACCACTATACTAACGAGGACATATTGGCTTCAGTTCAACAGTGCTCACCTCCATGAGGTTAGGGCATGCCCTCAATCAATTCACAGTATTGTAATAGGCAGCTTTGCTTCCTTTGGTTAGGAGAAGCAATCTTTTTTCATAAATGATTACAAATCAGAAATTCCTAGCCAAAAATAATCTGCTTTAATAAGAAATGATTGATTAAAATAAATACCTATATATCGATCTGTCTATCTATCTTTCTATCTATCTATGTATATGTATATATATATATATATATATACAATCAGCTCACTTTACCATTTGCAGCTTATAACCACTTACCACCAGGGGTCACTACTAACAAAAAGCATCCACTCCACTTCTAAATCTAGCCCCTAGAGTTGAGCAGAAGCATAAGATTCCCCACTGCTTCATTCCATTTTCCATTAGATTATAGATGTAAATTGTTTTTGATGGTATGGTCTGTGCAGATTGAAATATTCAGAGCATATTCTGACTTTTAGTTAACACATCTGTAAGCAATTTGGCCATCACTGAATTCAACGTTTATCTCAATCGTAATAGACAAGGATAATGACAAATATAGTTTACAATGTTATTAAGTACATCATTTTATTTAATTGTGTGAATAAAAGGAATCGTCTCCCCGTCGGGGAATTAAACCCCGGTCTCCCGCGTGACAGGCGGGGATACTGACCACTACACTAACGAGGACATATTGGCTTCAGTTTAACAGTGCTCACCTCCATGAGGTTAGGGCATGCCCTCAATCAATTCACAGTATTGTAATAGGCAGCTTTGCTTCCTTTGGTTAGGAGAAGCAATCTTTTTTCATAAATGATTACAAATCAGAAATTCCTAGCCAAAAATAATCTGCTTTAATAAGAAATGATTGATTAAAATAAATACCTATCTATCGATCTGTCTATCTATCTTTCTATCTATCTATGCATATGTATATATATATATATATATATATATATATATACAATCAGCTCACTTTACCATTTGCAGCTTATAACCATTTACCACCAGGGGTCACTACTAACAAAAAGCATCCACTCCACTTCTAAATCTAGCCCCTAGAGTTGAGCAGAAGCATAAGATTCCCCACTGCTTCATTCCATTTTCCATTAGATTATAGATGTAAATTGTTTTTGATGGTATGGTGTGTACAGATTGAAATATTCAGAGCATATTCTGACTTTTAGTTAACACATCTGTAAGCAATTTGGCCATCACTGAATTCAACGTTTATCTCAATCGTAATAGATAAGGATAATGACAAATATAGTTTACAATGTTATTAAGTACATCATTTTATTTAATTGTGTGAATAAAAGGAATCGTCTCCCCGTCGGGGAATTGAACCCCAGTCTCCCGCGTGACAGGCGGGGATACTGACCACTATACTAACGAGGACATATTGGCTTCAGTTCAACAATGCTCACCTCCATGAGGTTAGGGCATGCCCTCAATCAATTCACAGTATTGTAATAGGCAGCTTTGCTTCCTTTGGTTAGGAGAAGCAATCTTTTTTCATAAATGATTACAAATCAGAAATTCCTAGCCAAAAATAATCTGCTTTAATAAGAAATGATTGATTAAAATAAATACCTATCTATCGATCTGTCTATCTATCTTTCTATCTATCTATGTATATGTATATATATATATATATATATATACAATCAGCTCACTTTACCATTTGCAGCTTATAACCACTTACCACCAGGGGTCCTTACTAACAAAAAGCATCCACTCCACTTCTAAATCTAGCCCCTAGAGTTGAGCAGAAGCATAAGATTCCCCACTGCTTCATTCCATTTTCCATTAGATTATAGATGTAAATTGTTTTTGATGGTATGGTCTGTGCAGATTGAAATATTCAGAGCATATTCTGACTTTTAGTTAACACATCTGTAAGCAATTTGGCCATCACTGAATTCAACGTTTATCTCAATCGTAATAGACAAGGATAATGACAAATATAGTTTACAATGTTATTAAGTACATCATTTTATTTAATTGTGTGAATAAAAGGAATCGTCTCCCCGTCGGGGAATTGAACCCCAGTCTCCCGGGTGACAGGCGGGGATACTGACCACTATACTAACGAGGACATATTGGCTTCAGTTTAACAGTGCTCACCTCCATGAGGTTAGGGCATGCCCTCAATCAATTCACAGTATTGTAATAGGCAGCTTTGCTTCCTTTGGTTAGGAGAAGCAATCTTTTTTCATAAATGATTACAAATCAGAAATTCCTAGCCAAAAATAATCTGCTTTAATAAGAAATGATTGATTAAAATAAATACCTATCTATCGATCTGTCTATCTATCTTTCTATCTATCTATGCATATGTATATATATATATATATATATATATATATATATACAATCAGCTCACTTTACCATTTGCAGCTTATAACCATTTACCACCAGGGGTCACTACTAACAAAAAGCATCCACTCCACTTCTAAATCTAGCCCCTAGAGTTGAGCAGAAGCATAAGATTCCCCACTGCTTCATTCCATTTTCCATTAGATTATAGATGTAAATTGTTTTTGATGGTATGGTGTGTACAGATTGAAATATTCAGAGCATATTCTGACTTTTAGTTAACACATCTGTAAGCAATTTGGCCATCACTGAATTCAACGTTTATCTCAATCGTAATAGATAAGGATAATGACAAATATAGTTTACAATGTTATTAAGTACATCATTTTATTTAATTGTGTGAATAAAAGGAATCGTCTCCCCGTCGGGGAATTGAACCCCAGTCTCCCGCGTGACAGGCGGGGATACTGACCACTATACTAACGAGGACATATTGGCTTCAGTTCAACAGTGCTCACCTCCATGAGGTTAGGGCATGCCCTCAATCAATTCACAGTATTGTAATAGGCAGCTTTGCTTCCTTTGGTTAGGAGAAGCAATCTTTTTTCATAAATGATTACAAATCAGAAATTCCTAGCCAAAAATAATCTGCTTTAATAAGAAATGATTGATTAAAATAAATACCTATCTATCGATCTGTCTATCTATCTTTCTATCTATCTATGTATATGTATATATATATATATATATATATACAATCAGCTCACTTTACCATTTGCAGCTTATAACCACTTACCACCAGGGGTCCTTACTAACAAAAAGCATCCACTCCACTTCTAAATCTAGCCCCTAGAGTTGAGCAGAAGCATAAGATTCCCCACTGCTTCATTCCATTTTCCATTAGATTATAGATGTAAATTGTTTTTGATGGTATGGTCTGTGCAGATTGAAATATTCAGAGCATATTCTGACTTTTAGTTAACACATCTGTAAGCAATTTGGCCATCACTGAATTCAACGTTTATCTCAATCGTAATAGACAAGGATAATGACAAATATAGTTTACAATGTTATTAAGTACATCATTTTATTTAATTGTGTGAATAAAAGGAGTCGTCTCCCCGTCGGGGAATTGAACCCCGGTCTCCCGCGTGACAGGCGGGGATACTGACCACTATACTAACGAGGACATATTGGCTTCAGTTCAACAGTGCTCACCTCCATGAGGTTAGGGCATGCCCTCAATCAATTCACAGTATTGTAATAGGCAGCTTTGCTTCCTTTGGTTAGGAGAAGCAATCTTTTTTCATAAATGATTACAAATCAGAAATTCCTAGCCAAAAATAATCTGCTTTAATAAGAAATGATTGATTAAAATAAATACCTATATATCGATCTGTCTATCTATCTTTCTATCTATCTATGTATATGTATATATATATATATATATATATATATATACAATCAGCTCACTTTACCATTTGCAGCTTATAACCACTTACCACCAGGGGTCACTACTAACAAAAAGCATCCACTCCACTTCTAAATCTAGCCCCTAGAGTTGAGCAGAAGCATAAGATTCCCCACTGCTTCATTCCATTTTCCATTAGATTATAGATGTAAATTGTTTTTGATGGTATGGTCTGTGCAGATTGAAATATTCAGAGCATATTCTGACTTTTAGTTAACACATCTGTAAGCAATTTGGCCATCACTGAATTCAACGTTTATCTCAATCGTAATAGACAAGGATAATGACAAATATAGTTTACAATGTTATTAAGTACATCATTTTATTTAATTGTGTGAATAAAAGGAATCGTCTCCCCGTCGGGGAATTGAACCCCGGTCTCCCGCGTGACAGGCGGGGATACTGACCACTATACTAACGAGGACATATTGGCTTCAGTTTAACAGTGCTCACCTCCATGAGGTTAGGGCATGCCCTCAATCAATTCACAGTATTGTAATAGGCAGCTTTGCTTCCTTTGGTTAGGAGAAGCAATCTTTTTTCATAAATGATTACAAATCAGAAATTCCTAGCCAAAAATAATCTGCTTTAATAAGAAATGATTGATTAAAATAAATACCTATATATCGATCTGTCTATCTATCTTTCTATCTATCTATGTATATGTATATATATATATATATATATATATATATACAATCAGCTCACTTTACCATTTGCAGCTTATAACCACTTACCACCAGGGGTCACTACTAACAAAAAGCATCCACTCCACTTCTAAATCTAGCCCCTAGAGTTGAGCAGAAGCATAAGATTCCCCACTGCTTTATTCCATTTTCCATTAGATTATAGATGTAAATTGTTTTTGATGGTATGGTCTGTGCAGATTGAAATATTCAGAGCATATTCTGACTTTTAGTTAACACATCTGTAAGCAATTTGGCCATCACTGAATTCAACGTTTATCTCAATCGTAATAGACAAGGATAATGACAAATATAGTTTACAATGTTATTAAGTACATCATTTTATTTAATTGTGTGCATAAAAGGAATCGTCTCCCCGTCGGGGAATTGAACCCCGGTCTCTCGCGTGACAGGCGGGGATACTGACCACTATACTAACGAGGACATATTGGCTTCAGTTCAACAGTGCTCACCTCCATGAGGTTAGGGCATGCCCTCAATCAATTCACAGTATTGTAATAGGCAGCTTTGCTTCCTTTGGTTAGGAGAAGCAATCTTTTTTCATAAATGATTACAAATCAGAAATTCCTAGCCAAAAATAATCTGCTTTAATAAGAAATGATTGATTAAAATAAATACCTATATATCGATCTGTCTATCTATCTTTCTATCTATCTATGTATATGTATATATATATATATATATATACAATCAGCTCACTTTACCATTTGCAGCTTATAACCACTTACCACCAGGGGTCACTACTAACAAAAAGCATCCACTCCACTTCTAAATCTAGCCCCTAGAGTTGAGCAGAAGCATAAGATTCCCCACTGCTTCATTCCATTTTCCATTAGATTATAGATGTAAATTGTTTTTGATGGTATGGTCTGTGCAGATTGAAATATTCAGAGCATATTCTGACTTTTAGTTAACACATCTGTAAGCAATTTGGCCATCACTGAATTCAACGTTTATCTCAATCGTAATAGACAAGGATAATGACAAATATAGTTTACAATGTTATTAAGTACATCATTTTATTTAATTGTGTGCATAAAAGGAATCGTCTCCCCGTCGGGGAATTGAACCCCGGTCTCTCGCGTGACAGGCGGGGATACTGACCACTATACTAACGAGGACATATTGGCTTCAGTTCAACAGTGCTCACCTCCATGAGGTTAGGGCATGCCCTCAATCAATTCACAGTATTGTAATAGGCAGCTTTGCTTCCTTTGGTTAGGAGAAGCAATCTTTTTTCATAAATGATTACAAATCAGAAATTCCTAGCCAAAAATAATCTGCTTTAATAAGAAATGATTGATTAAAATAAATACCTATATATCGATCTGTCTATCTATCTTTCTATCTATCTATGTATATGTATATATATATATATATATATATACAATCAGCTCACTTTACCATTTGCAGCTTATAACCACTTACCACCAGGGGTCACTACTAACAAAAAGCATCCACTCCACTTCTAAATCTAGCCCCTAGAGTTGAGCAGAAGCATAAGATTCCCCACTGCTTCATTCCATTTTCCATTAGATTATAGATGTAAATTGTTTTTGATGGTATGGTCTGTGCAGATTGAAATATTCAGAGCATATTCTGACTTTTAGTTAACACATCTGTAAGCAATTTGGCCATCACTGAATTCAACGTTTATCTCAATCGTAATAGACAAGGATAATGACAAATATAGTTTACAATGTTATTAAGTACATCATTTTATTTAATTGTGTGAATAAAAGGAATCGTCTCCCCGTCGGGGAATTGAACCCCGGTCTCCCGCGTGACAGGCGGGGATACTGACCACTATACTAACGAGGACATATTGGCTTCAGTTTAACAGTGCTCACCTCCATGAGGTTAGGGCATGCCCTCAATCAATTCACAGTATTGTAATAGGCAGCTTTGCTTCCTTTGGTTAGGAGAAGCAATCTTTTTTCATAAATGATTACAAATCAGAAATTCCTAGCCAAAAATAATCTGCTTTAATAAGAAATGATTGATTAAAATAAATACCTATCTATCGATCTGCCTATCTATCTTTCTATCTATCTATGCATATGTATATATATATATATATATATATATATATATACAATCAGCTCACTTTACCATTTGCAGCTTATAACCATTTACCACCAGGGGTCACTACTAACAAAAAGCATCCACTCCACTTCTAAATCTAGCCCCTAGAGTTGAGCAGAAGCATAAGATTCCCCACTGCTTCATTCCATTTTCCATTAGATTATAGATGTAAATTGTTTTTGATGGTATGGTGTGTACAGATTGAAATATTCAGAGCATATTCTGACTTTTAGTTAACACATCTGTAAGCAATTTGGCCATCACTGAATTCAACGTTTATCTCAATCGTAATAGATAAGGATAATGACAAATATAGTTTACAATGTTATTAAGTACATCATTTTATTTAATTGTGTGAATAAAAGGAATCGTCTCCCCGTCGGGGAATTGAACCCCAGTCTCCCGCGTGACAGGCGGGGATACTGACCACTATACTAACGAGGACATATTGGCTTCAGTTCAACAATGCTCACCTCCATGAGGTTAGGGCATGCCCTCAATCAATTCACAGTATTGTAATAGGCAGCTTTGCTTCCTTTGGTTAGGAGAAGCAATCTTTTTTCATAAATGATTACAAATCAGAAATTCCTAGCCAAAAATAATCTGCTTTAATAAGAAATGATTGATTAAAATAAATACCTATCTATCGATCTGTCTATCTATCTTTCTATCTATCTATGTATATGTATATATATATATATATATATATACAATCAGCTCACTTTACCATTTGCAGCTTATAACCACTTACCACCAGGGGTCCTTACTAACAAAAAGCATCCACTCCACTTCTAAATCTAGCCCCTAGAGTTGAGCAGAAGCATAAGATTCCCCACTGCTTCATTCCATTTTCCATTAGATTATAGATGTAAATTGTTTTTGATGGTATGGTCTGTGCAGATTGAAATATTCAGAGCATATTCTGACTTTTAGTTAACACATCTGTAAGCAATTTGGCCATCACTGAATTCAACGTTTATCTCAATCGTAATAGACAAGGATAATGACAAATATAGTTTACAATGTTATTAAGTACATCATTTTATTTAATTGTGTGAATAAAAGGAATCGTCTCCCCGTCGGGGAATTGAACCCCGGTCTCCCGCGTGACAGGCGGGGATACTGACCACTATACTAACGAGGACATATTGGCTTCAGTTTAACAGTGCTCACCTCCATGAGGTTAGGGCATGCCCTCAATCAATTCACAGTATTGTAATAGGCAGCTTTGCTTCCTTTGGTTAGGAGAAGCAATCTTTTTTCATAAATGATTACAAATCAGAAATTCCTAGCCAAAAATAATCTGCTTTAATAAGAAATGATTGATTAAAATAAATACCTATCTATCGATCTGTCTATCTATCTTTCTATCTATCTATGCATATGTATATATATATATATATATATATATATATACAATCAGCTCACTTTACCATTTGCAGCTTATAACCACTTACCACCAGGGGTCACTACTAACAAAAAGCATCCACTCCACTTCTAAATCTAGCCCCTAGAGTTGAGCAGAAGCATAAGATTCCCCACTGCTTCATTCCATTTTCCATTAGATTATAGATGTAAATTGTTTTTGATGGTATGGTCTGTGCAGATTGAAATATTCAGAGCATATTCTGACTTTTAGTTAACACATCTGTAAGCAATTTGGCCATCACTGAATTCAACGTTTATCTCAATCGTAATAGACAAGGATAATGACAAATATAGTTTACAATGTTATTAAGTACATCATTTTATTTAATTGTGTGAATAAAAGGAATCGTCTCCCCGTCGGGGAATTGAACCCCGGTCTCCCGCGTGACAGGCGGGGATAGTGACCACTATACTAACGAGGACATATTGGCTTCAGTTTAACAGTGCTCACCTCCATGAGGTTAGGGCATGCCCTCAATCAATTCACAGTATTGTAATAGGCAGCTTTGCTTCCTTTGGTTAGGAGAAGCAATCTTTTTTCATAAATGATTACAAATCAGAAATTCCTAGCCAAAAATAATCTGCTTTAATAAGAAATGATTGATTAAAATAAATACCTATATATCGATCTGTCTATCTATCTTTCTATCTATCTATGTATATGTATATATATATATATATATATATATATATATACAATCAGCTCACTTTACCATTTGCAGCTTATAACCACTTACCACCAGGGGTCACTACTAACAAAAAGCATCCACTCCACTTCTAAATCTAGCCCCTAGAGTTGAGCAGAAGCATAAGATTCCCCACTGCTTTATTCCATTTTCCATTAGATTATAGATGTAAATTGTTTTTGATGGTATGGTCTGTGCAGATTGAAATATTCAGAGCATATTCTGACTTTTAGTTAACACATCTGTAAGCAATTTGGCCATCACTGAATTCAACGTTTATCTCAATCGTAATAGACAAGGATAATGACAAATATAGTTTACAATGTTATTAAGTACATCATTTTATTTAATTGTGTGCATAAAAGGAATCGTCTCCCCGTCGGGGAATTGAACCCCGGTCTCTCGCGTGACAGGCGGGGATACTGACCACTATACTAACGAGGACATATTGGCTTCAGTTCAACAGTGCTCACCTCCATGAGGTTAGGGCATGCCCTCAATCAATTCACAGTATTGTAATAGGCAGCTTTGCTTCCTTTGGTTAGGAGAAGCAATCTTTTTTCATAAATGATTACAAATCAGAAATTCCTAGCCAAAAATAATCTGCTTTAATAAGAAATGATTGATTAAAATAAATACCTATATATCGATCTGTCTATCTATCTTTCTATCTATCTATGTATATGTATATATATATATATATATATACAATCAGCTCACTTTACCATTTGCAGCTTATAACCACTTACCACCAGGGGTCCTTACTAACAAAAAGCATCCACTCCACTTCTAAATCTAGCCCCTAGAGTTGAGCAGAAGCATAAGATTCCCCACTGCTTCATTCCATTTTCCATTAGATTATAGATGTAAATTGTTTTTGATGGTATGGTCTGTGCAGATTGAAATATTCAGAGCATATTCTGACTTTTAGTTAACACATCTGTAAGCAATTTGGCCATAACTGAATTCAACGTTTATCTCAATCGTAATAGACAAGGATAATGACAAATATAGTTTACAATGTTATTAAGTACATCATTTTATTTAATTGTGTGAATAAAAGGAATCGTCTCCCCGTCGGGGAATTGAACCCCGGTCTCCCGCGTGACAGGCGGGGATACTGACCACTATACTAACGAGGACATATTGGCTTCAGTTTAACAGTGCTCACCTCCATGAGGTTAGGGCATGCCCTCAATCAATTCACAGTATTGTAATAGGCAGCTTTGCTTCCTTTGGTTAGGAGAAGCAATCTTTTTTCATAAATGATTACAAATCAGAAATTCCTAGCCAAAAATAATCTGCTTTAATAAGAAATGATTGATTAAAATAAATACCTATCTATCGATCTGTCTATCTATCTTTCTATCTATCTATGCATATGTATATATATATATATATATATATATATATACAATCAGCTCACTTTACCATTTGCAGCTTATAACCACTTACCACCAGGGGTCACTACTAACAAAAAGCATCCACTCCACTTCTAAATCTAGCCCCTAGAGTTGAGCAGAAGCATAAGATTCCCCACTGCTTCATTCCATTTTCCATTAGATTATAGATGTAAATTGTTTTTGATGGTATGGTCTGTGCAGATTGAAATATTCAGAGCATATTCTGACTTTTAGTTAACACATCTGTAAGCAATTTGGCCATCACTGAATTCAACGTTTATCTCAATCGTAATAGACAAGGATAATGACAAATATAGTTTACAATGTTATTAAGTACATCATTTTATTTAATTGTGTGAATAAAAGGAATCGTCTCCCCGTCGGGGAATTGAACCCCGGTCTCCCGCGTGACAGGCGGGGATACTGACCACTATACTAACGAGGACATATTGGCTTCAGTTTAACAGTGCTCACCTCCATGAGGTTAGGGCATGCCCTCAATCAATTCACAGTATTGTAATAGGCAGCTTTGCTTCCTTTGGTTAGGAGAAGCAATCTTTTTTCATAAATGATTACAAATCAGAAATTCCTAGCCAAAAATAATCTGCTTTAATAAGAAATGATTGATTAAAATAAATACCTATATATCGATCTGTCTATCTATCTTTCTATCTATCTATGTATATGTATATATATATATATATATATATATATATATACAATCAGCTCACTTTACCATTTGCAGCTTATAACCACTTACCACCAGGGGTCACTACTAACAAAAAGCATCCACTCCACTTCTAAATCTAGCCCCTAGAGTTGAGCAGAAGCATAAGATTCCCCACTGCTTTATTCCATTTTCCATTAGATTATAGATGTAAATTGTTTTTGATGGTATGGTCTGTGCAGATTGAAATATTCAGAGCATATTCTGACTTTTAGTTAACACATCTGTAAGCAATTTGGCCATCACTGAATTCAACGTTTATCTCAATCGTAATAGACAAGGATAATGACAAATATAGTTTACAATGTTATTAAGTACATCATTTTATTTAATTGTGTGCATAAAAGGAATCGTCTCCCCGTCGGGGAATTGAACCCCGGTCTCTCGCGTGACAGGCGGGGATACTGACCACTATACTAACGAGGACATATTGGCTTCAGTTCAACAGTGCTCACCTCCATGAGGTTAGGGCATGCCCTCAATCAATTCACAGTATTGTAATAGGCAGCTTTGCTTCCTTTGGTTAGGAGAAGCAATCTTTTTTCATAAATGATTACAAATCAGAAATTCCTAGCCAAAAATAATCTGCTTTAATAAGAAATGATTGATTAAAATAAATACCTATATATCGATCTGTCTATCTATCTTTCTATCTATCTATGTATATGTATATATATATATATATATATACAATCAGCTCACTTTACCATTTGCAGCTTATAACCACTTACCACCAGGGGTCACTACTAACAAAAAGCATCCACTCCACTTCTAAATCTAGCCCCTAGAGTTGAGCAGAAGCATAAGATTCCCCACTGCTTCATTCCATTTTCCATTAGATTATAGATGTAAATTGTTTTTGATGGTATGGTCTGTGCAGATTGAAATATTCAGAGCATATTCTGACTTTTAGTTAACACATCTGTAAGCAATTTGGCCATCACTGAATTCAACGTTTATCTCAATCGTAATAGACAAGGATAATGACAAATATAGTTTACAATGTTATTAAGTACATCATTTTATTTAATTGTGTGCATAAAAGGAATCGTCTCCCCGTCGGGGAATTGAACCCCGGTCTCTCGCGTGACAGGCGGGGATACTGACCACTATACTAACGAGGACATATTGGCTTCAGTTCAACAGTGCTCACCTCCATGAGGTTAGGGCATGCCCTCAATCAATTCACAGTATTGTAATAGGCAGCTTTGCTTCCTTTGGTTAGGAGAAGCAATCTTTTTTCATAAATGATTACAAATCAGAAATTCCTAGCCAAAAATAATCTGCTTTAATAAGAAATGATTGATTAAAATAAATACCTATATATCGATCTGTCTATCTATCTTTCTATCTATCTATGTATATGTATATATATATATATATATATATACAATCAGCTCACTTTACCATTTGCAGCTTATAACCACTTACCACCAGGGGTCACTACTAACAAAAAGCATCCACTCCACTTCTAAATCTAGCCCCTAGAGTTGAGCAGAAGCATAAGATTCCCCACTGCTTCATTCCATTTTCCATTAGATTATAGATGTAAATTGTTTTTGATGGTATGGTCTGTGCAGATTGAAATATTCAGAGCATATTCTGACTTTTAGTTAACACATCTGTAAGCAATTTGGCCATCACTGAATTCAACGTTTATCTCAATCGTAATAGACAAGGATAATGACAAATATAGTTTACAATGTTATTAAGTACATCATTTTATTTAATTGTGTGAATAAAAGGAATCGTCTCCCCGTCGGGGAATTGAACCCCGGTCTCCCGCTTGACAGGCGGGGATACTGACCACTATACTAACGAGGACATATTGGCTTCAGTTTAACAGTGCTCACCTCCATGAGGTTAGGGCATGCCCTCAATCAATTCACAGTATTGTAATAGGCAGCTTTGCTTCCTTTGGTTAGGAGAAGCAATCTTTTTTCATAAATGATTACAAATCAGAAATTCCTAGCCAAAAATAATCTGCTTTAATAAGAAATGATTGATTAAAATAAATACCTATCTATCGATCTGTCTATCTATCTTTCTATCTATCTATGCATATGTATATATATATATATATATATATATATATATACAATCAGCTCACTTTACCATTTGCAGCTTATAACCATTTACCACCAGGGGTCACTACTAACAAAAAGCATCCACTCCACTTCTAAATCTAGCCCCTAGAGTTGAGCAGAAGCATAAGATTCCCCACTGCTTCATTCCATTTTCCATTAGATTATAGATGTAAATTGTTTTTGATGGTATGGTGTGTACAGATTGAAATATTCAGAGCATATTCTGACTTTTAGTTAACACATCTGTAAGCAATTTGGCCATCACTGAATTCAACGTTTATCTCAATCGTAATAGAAAAGGATAATGACAAATATAGTTTACAATGTTATTAAGTACATCATTTTATTTAATTGTGTGAATAAAAGGAATCGTCTCCCCGTCGGGGAATTGAACCCCAGTCTCCCGCGTGACAGGCGGGGATACTGACCACTATACTAACGAGGACATATTGGCTTCAGTTCAACAGTGCTCACCTCCATGAGGTTAGGGCATGCCCTCAATCAATTCACAGTATTGTAATAGGCAGCTTTGCTTCCTTTGGTTAGGAGAAGCAATCTTTTTTCATAAATGATTACAAATCAGAAATTCCTAGCCAAAAATAATCTGCTTTAATAAGAAATGATTGATTAAAATAAATACCTATCTATCGATCTGTCTATCTATCTTTCTATCTATCTATGTATATGTATATATATATATATATATATATACAATCAGCTCACTTTACCATTTGCAGCTTATAACCACTTACCACCAGGGGTCCTTACTAACAAAAAGCATCCACTCCACTTCTAAATCTAGCCCCTAGAGTTGAGCAGAAGCATAAGATTCCCCACTGCTTCATTCCATTTTCCATTAGATTATAGATGTAAATTGTTTTTGATGGTATGGTCTGTGCAGATTGAAATATTCAGAGCATATTCTGACTTTTAGTTAACACATCTGTAAGCAATTTGGCCATCACTGAATTCAACGTTTATCTCAATCGTAATAGACAAGGATAATGACAAATATAGTTTACAATGTTATTAAGTACATCATTTTATTTAATTGTGTGAATAAAAGGAATCGTCTCCCCGTCGGGGAATTGAACCCCGGTCTCCCGCGTGACAGGCGGGGATACTGACCACTATACTAACGAGGACATATTGGCTTCAGTTTAACAGTGCTCACCTCCATGAGGTTAGGGCATGCCCTCAATCAATTCACAGTATTGTAATAGGCAGCTTTGCTTCCTTTGGTTAGGAGAAGCAATCTTTTTTCATAAATGATTACAAATCAGAAATTCCTAGCCAAAAATAATCTGCTTTAATAAGAAATGATTGATTAAAATAAATACCTATATATCGATCTGTCTATCTATCTTTCTATCTATCTATGTATATGTATATATATATATATATATATATATATATACAATCAGCTCACTTTACCATTTGCAGCTTATAACCACTTACCACCAGGGGTCACTACTAACAAAAAGCATCCACTCCACTTCTAAATCTAGCCCCTAGAGTTGAGCAGAAGCATAAGATTCCCCACTGCTTTATTCCATTTTCCATTAGATTATAGATGTAAATTGTTTTTGATGGTATGGTCTGTGCAGATTGAAATATTCAGAGCATATTCTGACTTTTAGTTAACACATCTGTAAGCAATTTGGCCATCACTGAATTCAACGTTTATCTCAATCGTAATAGACAAGGATAATGACAAATATAGTTTACAATGTTATTAAGTACATCATTTTATTTAATTGTGTGCATAAAAGGAATCGTCTCCCCGTCGGGGAATTGAACCCCGGTCTCTCGCGTGACAGGCGGGGATACTGACCACTATACTAACGAGGACATATTGGCTTCAGTTCAACAGTGCTCACCTCCATGAGGTTAGGGCATGCCCTCAATCAATTCACAGTATTGTAATAGGCAGCTTTGCTTCCTTTGGTTAGGAGAAGCAATCTTTTTTCATAAATGATTACAAATCAGAAATTCCTAGCCAAAAATAATCTGCTTTAATAAGAAATGATTGATTAAAATAAATACCTATATATCGATCTGTCTATCTATCTTTCTATCTATCTATGTATATGTATATATATATATATATATATACAATCAGCTCACTTTACCATTTGCAGCTTATAACCACTTACCACCAGGGGTCACTACTAACAAAAAGCATCCACTCCACTTCTAAATCTAGCCCCTAGAGTTGAGCAGAAGCATAAGATTCCCCACTGCTTCATTCCATTTTCCATTAGATTATAGATGTAAATTGTTTTTGATGGTATGGTCTGTGCAGATTGAAATATTCAGAGCATATTCTGACTTTTAGTTAACACATCTGTAAGCAATTTGGCCATCACTGAATTCAACGTTTATCTCAATCGTAATAGACAAGGATAATGACAAATATAGTTTACAATGTTATTAAGTACATCATTTTATTTAATTGTGTGCATAAAAGGAATCGTCTCCCCGTCGGGGAATTGAACCCCGGTCTCTCGCGTGACAGGCGGGGATACTGACCACTATACTAACGAGGACATATTGGCTTCAGTTCAACAGTGCTCACCTCCATGAGGTTAGGGCATGCCCTCAATCAATTCACAGTATTGTAATAGGCAGCTTTGCTTCCTTTGGTTAGGAGAAGCAATCTTTTTTCATAAATGATTACAAATCAGAAATTCCTAGCCAAAAATAATCTGCTTTAATAAGAAATGATTGATTAAAATAAATACCTATATATCGATCTGTCTATCTATCTTTCTATCTATCTATGTATATGTATATATATATATATATATATATACAATCAGCTCACTTTACCATTTGCAGCTTATAACCACTTACCACCAGGGGTCACTACTAACAAAAAGCATCCACTCCACTTCTAAATCTAGCCCCTAGAGTTGAGCAGAAGCATAAGATTCCCCACTGCTTCATTCCATTTTCCATTAGATTATAGATGTAAATTGTTTTTGATGGTATGGTCTGTGCAGATTGAAATATTCAGAGCATATTCTGACTTTTAGTTAACACATCTGTAAGCAATTTGGCCATCACTGAATTCAACGTTTATCTCAATCGTAATAGACAAGGATAATGACAAATATAGTTTACAATGTTATTAAGTACATCATTTTATTTAATTGTGTGAATAAAAGGAATCGTCTCCCCGTCGGGGAATTGAACCCCGGTCTCCCGCTTGACAGGCGGGGATACTGACCACTATACTAACGAGGACATATTGGCTTCAGTTTAACAGTGCTCACCTCCATGAGGTTAGGGCATGCCCTCAATCAATTCACAGTATTGTAATAGGCAGCTTTGCTTCCTTTGGTTAGGAGAAGCAATCTTTTTTCATAAATGATTACAAATCAGAAATTCCTAGCCAAAAATAATCTGCTTTAATAAGAAATGATTGATTAAAATAAATACCTATCTATCGATCTGTCTATCTATCTTTCTATCTATCTATGCATATGTATATATATATATATATATATATATATATATATACAATCAGCTCACTTTACCATTTGCAGCTTATAACCATTTACCACCAGGGGTCACTACTAACAAAAAGCATCCACTCCACTTCTAAATCTAGCCCCTAGAGTTGAGCAGAAGCATAAGATTCCCCACTGCTTCATTCCATTTTCCATTAGATTATAGATGTAAATTGTTTTTGATGGTATGGTGTGTACAGATTGAAATATTCAGAGCATATTCTGACTTTTAGTTAACACATCTGTAAGCAATTTGGCCATCACTGAATTCAACGTTTATCTCAATCGTAATAGAAAAGGATAATGACAAATATAGTTTACAATGTTATTAAGTACATCATTTTATTTAATTGTGTGAATAAAAGGAATCGTCTCCCCGTCGGGGAATTGAACCCCAGTCTCCCGCGTGACAGGCGGGGATACTGACCACTATACTAACGAGGACATATTGGCTTCAGTTCAACAGTGCTCACCTCCATGAGGTTAGGGCAAGCCCTCAATCAATTCACAGTATTGTAATAGGCAGCTTTGCTTCCTTTGGTTAGGAGAAGCAATCTTTTTTCATAAATGATTACAAATCAGAAATTCCTAGCCAAAAATAATCTGCTTTAATAAGAAATGATTGATTAAAATAAATACCTATCTATCGATCTGTCTATCTATCTTTCTATCTATCTATGTATATGTATATATATATATATATATATATACAATCAGCTCACTTTACCATTTGCAGCTTATAACCACTTACCACCAGGGGTCCTTACTAACAAAAAGCATCCACTCCACTTCTAAATCTAGCCCCTAGAGTTGAGCAGAAGCATAAGATTCCCCACTGCTTCATTCCATTTTCCATTAGATTATAGATGTAAATTGTTTTTGATGGTATGGTCTGTGCAGATTGAAATATTCAGAGCATATTCTGACTTTTAGTTAACACATCTGTAAGCAATTTGGCCATCACTGAATTCAACGTTTATCTCAATCGTAATAGACAAGGATAATGACAAATATAGTTTACAATGTTATTAAGTACATCATTTTATTTAATTGTGTGAATAAAAGGAATCGTCTCCCCGTCGGGGAATTGAACCCCGGTCTCCCGCGTGACAGGCGGGGATACTGACCACTATACTAACGAGGACATATTGGCTTCAGTTTAACAGTGCTCACCTCCATGAGGTTAGGGCATGCCCTCAATCAATTCACAGTATTGTAATAGGCAGCTTTGCTTCCTTTGGTTAGGAGAAGCAATCTTTTTTCATAAATGATTACAAATCAGAAATTCCTAGCCAAAAATAATCTGCTTTAATAAGAAATGATTGATTAAAATAAATACCTATCTATCGATCTGTCTATCTATCTTTCTATCTATCTATGCATATGTATATATATATATATATATATATATATATATATATACAATCAGCTCACTTTACCATTTGCAGCTTATAACCATTTACCACCAGGGGTCACTACTAACAAAAAGCATCCACTCCACTTCTAAATCTAGCCCCTAGAGTTGAGCAGAAGCATAAGATTCCCCACTGCTTCATTCCATTTTCCATTAGATTATAGATGTAAATTGTTTTTGATGGTATGGTGTGTACAGATTGAAATTTTCAGAGCATATTCTGACTTTTAGTTAACACATCTGTAAGCAATTTGGCCATCACTGAATTCAACGTTTATCTCAATCGTAATAGATAAGGATAATGACAAATATAGTTTACAATGTTATTAAGTACATCATTTTATTTAATTGTGTGAATAAAAGGAATCGTCTCCCCGTCGGGGAATTGAACCCCAGTCTCCCGCGTGACAGGCGGGGATACTGACCACTATACTAACGAGGACATATTGGCTTCAGTTCAACAGTGCTCACCTCCATGAGGTTAGGGCATGCCCTCAATCAATTCACAGTATTGTAATAGGCAGCTTTGCTTCCTTTGGTTAGGAGAAGCAATCTTTTTTCATAAATGATTACAAATCAGAAATTCCTAGCCAAAAATAATCTGCTTTAATAAGAAATGATTGATTAAAATAAATACCTATCTATCGATCTGTCTATCTATCTTTCTATCTATCTATGTATATGTATATATATATATATATATATATACAATCAGCTCACTTTACCATTTGCAGCTTATAACCACTTACCACCAGGGGTCCTTACTAACAAAAAGCATCCACTCCACTTCTAAATCTAGCCCCTAGAGTTGAGCAGAAGCATAAGATTCCCCACTGCTTCATTCCATTTTCCATTAGATTATAGATGTAAATTGTTTTTGATGGTATGGTCTGTGCAGATTGAAATATTCAGAGCATATTCTGACTTTTAGTTAACACATCTGTAAGCAATTTGGCCATCACTGAATTCAACGTTTATCTCAATCGTAATAGACAAGGATAATGACAAATATAGTTTACAATGTTATTAAGTACATCATTTTATTTAATTGTGTGAATAAAAGGAGTCGTCTCCCCGTCGGGGAATTGAACCCCGGTCTCCCGCGTGACAGGCGGGGATACTGACCACTATACTAACGAGGACATATTGGCTTCAGTTCAACAATGCTCACCTCCATGAGGTTAGGGCATGCCCTCAATCAATTCACAGTATTGTAATAGGCAGCTTTGCTTCCTTTGGTTAGGAGAAGCAATCTTTTTTCATAAATGATTACAAATCAGAAATTCCTAGCCAAAAATAATCTGCTTTAATAAGAAATGATTGATTAAAATAAATACCTATCTATCGATCTGTCTATCTATCTTTCTATCTATCTATGTATATGTATATATATATATATATATATATACAATCAGCTCACTTTACCATTTGCAGCTTATAACCACTTACCACCAGGGGTCCTTACTAACAAAAAGCATCCACTCCACTTCTAAATCTAGCCCCTAGAGTTGAGCAGAAGCATAAGATTCCCCACTGCTTCATTCCATTTTCCATTAGTATATAGATGTAAATTGTTTTTGATGGTATGGTCTGTGCAGATTGAAATATTCAGAGCATATTCTGACTTTTAGTTAACACATCTGTAAGCAATTTGGCCATCACTGAATTCAACGTTTATCTCAATCGTAATAGACAAGGATAATGACAAATATAGTTTACAATGTTATTAAGTACATCATTTTATTTAATTGTGTGAATAAAAGGAATCGTCTCCCCGTCGGGGAATTGAACCCCGGTCTCCCGCGTGACAGGCGGGGATACTGACCACTATACTAACGAGGACATATTGGCTTCAGTTTAACAGTGCTCACCTCCATGAGGTTAGGGCATGCCCTCAATCAATTCACAGTATTGTAATAGGCAGCTTTGCTTCCTTTGGTTAGGAGAAGCAATCTTTTTTCATAAATGATTACAAATCAGAAATTCCTAGCCAAAAATAATCTGCTTTAATAAGAAATGATTGATTAAAATAAATACCTATATATCGATCTGTCTATCTATCTTTCTATCTATCTATGTATATGTATATATATATATATATATATATATATATACAATCAGCTCACTTTACCATTTGCAGCTTATAACCACTTACCACCAGGGGTCACTACTAACAAAAAGCATCCACTCCACTTCTAAATCTAGCCCCTAGAGTTGAGCAGAAGCATAAGATTCCCCACTGCTTCATTCCATTTTCCATTAGATTATAGATGTAAATTGTTTTTGATGGTATGGTCTGTGCAGATTGAAATATTCAGAGCATATTCTGACTTTTAGTTAACACATCTGTAAGCAATTTGGCCATCACTGAATTCAACGTTTATCTCAATCGTAATAGACAAGGATAATGACAAATATAGTTTACAATGTTATTAAGTACATCATTTTATTTAATTGTGTGCATAAAAGGAATCGTCTCCCCGTCGGGGAATTGAACCCCGGTCTCTCGCGTGACAGGCGGGGATACTGACCACTATACTAACGAGGACATATTGGCTTCAGTTCAACAGTGCTCACCTCCATGAGGTTAGGGCATGCCCTCAATCAATTCACAGTATTGTAATAGGCAGCTTTGCTTCCTTTGGTTAGGAGAAGCAATCTTTTTTCATAAATGATTACAAATCAGAAATTCCTAGCCAAAAATAATCTGCTTTAATAAGAAATGATTGATTAAAATAAATACCTATATATCGATCTGTCTATCTATCTTTCTATCTATCTATGTATATGTATATATATATATATATATATATACAATCAGCTCACTTTACCATTTGCAGCTTATAACCACTTACCACCAGGGGTCACTACTAACAAAAAGCATCCACTCCACTTCTAAATCTAGCCCCTAGAGTTGAGCAGAAGCATAAGATTCCCCACTGCTTCATTCCATTTTCCATTAGATTATAGATGTAAATTGTTTTTGATGGTATGGTCTGTGCAGATTGAAATATTCAGAGCATATTCTGACTTTTAGTTAACACATCTGTAAGCAATTTGGCCATCACTGAATTCAACGTTTATCTCAATCGTAATAGACAAGGATAATGACAAATATAGTTTACAATGTTATTAAGTACATCATTTTATTTAATTGTGTGAATAAAAGGAATCGTCTCCCCGTCGGGGAATTGAACCCCGGTCTCCCGCGTGACAGGCGGGGATACTGACCACTATACTAACGAGGACATATTGGCTTCAGTTTAACAGTGCTCACCTCCATGAGGTTAGGGCATGCCCTCAATCAATTCACAGTATTGTAATAGGCAGCTTTGCTTCCTTTGGTTAGGAGAAGCAATCTTTTTTCATAAATGATTACAAATCAGAAATTCCTAGCCAAAAATAATCTGCTTTAATAAGAAATGATTGATTAAAATAAATACCTATCTATCGATCTGTCTATCTATCTTTCTATCTATCTATGCATATGTATATATATATATATATATATATATATATATACAATCAGCTCACTTTACCATTTGCAGCTTATAACCATTTACCACCAGGGGTCACTACTAACAAAAAGCATCCACTCCACTTCTAAATCTAGCCCCTAGAGTTGAGCAGAAGCATAAGATTCCCCACTGCTTCATTCCATTTTCCATTAGATTATAGATGTAAATTGTTTTTGATGGTATGGTGTGTACAGATTGAAATATTCAGAGCATATTCTGACTTTTAGTTAACACATCTGTAAGCAATTTGGCCATCACTGAATTCAACGTTTATCTCAATCGTAATAGAAAAGGATAATGACAAATATAGTTTACAATGTTATTAAGTACATCATTTTATTTAATTGTGTGAATAAAAGGAATCGTCTCCCCGTCGGGGAATTGAACCCCAGTCTCCCGCGTGACAGGCGGGGATACTGACCACTATACTAACGAGGACATATTGGCTTCAGTTCAACAGTGCTCACCTCCATGAGGTTAGGGCATGCCCTCAATCAATTCACAGTATTGTAATAGGCAGCTTTGCTTCCTTTGGTTAGGAGAAGCAATCTTTTTTCATAAATGATTACAAATCAGAAATTCCTAGCCAAAAATAATCTGCTTTAATAAGAAATGATTGATTAAAATAAATACCTATCTATCGATCTGTCTATCTATCTTTCTATCTATCTATGTATATGTATATATATATATATATATATATACAATCAGCTCACTTTACCATTTGCAGCTTATAACCACTTACCACCAGGGGTCCTTACTAACAAAAAGCATCCACTCCACTTCTAAATCTAGCCCCTAGAGTTGAGCAGAAGCATAAGATTCCCCACTGCTTCATTCCATTTTCCATTAGATTATAGATGTAAATTGTTTTTGATGGTATGGTCTGTGCAGATTGAAATATTCAGAGCATATTCTGACTTTTAGTTAACACATCTGTAAGCAATTTGGCCATCACTGAATTCAACGTTTATCTCAATCGTAATAGACAAGGATAATGACAAATATAGTTTACAATGTTATTAAGTACATCATTTTATTTAATTGTGTGAATAAAAGGAATCGTCTCCCCTTCGGGGAATTGAACCCCGGTCTCCCGCGTGACAGGCGGGGATACTGACCACTATACTAACGAGGACATATTGGCTTCAGTTTAACAGTGCTCACCTCCATGAGGTTAGGGCATGCCCTCAATCAATTCACAGTATTGTAATAGGCAGCTTTGCTTCCTTTGGTTAGGAGAAGCAATCTTTTTTCATAAATGATTACAAATCAGAAATTCCTAGCCAAAAATAATCTGCTTTAATAAGAAATGATTGATTAAAATAAATACCTATCTATCGATCTGTCTATCTATCTTTCTATCTATCTATGCATATGTATATATATATATATATATATATATATATATATATACAATCAGCTCACTTTACCATTTGCAGCTTATAACCATTTACCACCAGGGGTCACTACTAACAAAAAGCATCCACTCCACTTCTAAATCTAGCCCCTAGAGTTGAGCAGAAGCATAAGATTCCCCACTGCTTCATTCCATTTTCCATTAGATTATAGATGTAAATTGTTTTTGATGGTATGGTGTGTACAGATTGAAATATTCAGAGCATATTCTGACTTTTAGTTAACACATCTGTAAGCAATTTGGCCATCACTGAATTCAACGTTTATCTCAATCGTAATAGATAAGGATAATGACAAATATAGTTTACAATGTTATTAAGTACATCATTTTATTTAATTGTGTGAATAAAAGGAATCGTCTCCCCGTCGGGGAATTGAACCCCAGTCTCCCGCGTGACAGGCGGGGATACTGACCACTATACTAACGAGGACATATTGGCTTCAGTTCAACAGTGCTCACCTCCATGAGGTTAGGGCATGCCCTCAATCAATTCACAGTATTGTAATAGGCAGCTTTGCTTCCTTTGGTTAGGAGAAGCAATCTTTTTTCATAAATGATTACAAATCAGAAATTCCTAGCCAAAAATAATCTGCTTTAATAAGAAATGATTGATTAAAATAAATACCTATCTATCGATCTGTCTATCTATCTTTCTATCTATCTATGTATATGTATATATATATATATATATATATATATATACAATCAGCTCACTTTACCATTTGCAGCTTATAACCACTTACCACCAGGGGTCACTACTAACAAAAAGCATCCACTCCACTTCTAAATCTAGCCCCTAGAGTTGAGCAGAAGCATAAGATTCCCCACTGCTTCATTCCATTTTCCATTAGATTATAGATGTAAATTGTTTTTGATGGTATGGTCTGTGCAGATTGAAATATTCAGAGCATATTCTGACTTTTAGTTAACACATCTGTAAGCAATTTGGCCATCACTGAATTCAACGTTTATCTCAATCGTAATAGACAAGGATAATGACAAATATAGTTTACAATGTTATTAAGTACATCATTTTATTTAATTGTGTGCATAAAAGGAATCGTCTCCCCGTCGGGGAATTGAACCCCGGTCTCTCGCGTGACAGGCGGGGATACTGACCACTATACTAACGAGGACATATTGGCTTCAGTTCAACAGTGCTCACCTCCATGAGGTTAGGGCATGCCCTCAATCAATTCACAGTATTGTAATAGGCAGCTTTGCTTCCTTTGGTTAGGAGAAGCAATCTTTTTTCATAAATGATTACAAATCAGAAATTCCTAGCCAAAAATAATCTGCTTTAATAAGAAATGATTGATTAAAATAAATACCTATATATCGATCTGTCTATCTATCTTTCTATCTATCTATGTATATGTATATATATATATATATATATATACAATCAGCTCACTTTACCATTTGCAGCTTATAACCACTTACCACCAGGGGTCACTACTAACAAAAAGCATCCACTCCACTTCTAAATCTAGCCCCTAGAGTTGAGCAGAAGCATAAGATTCCCCACTGCTTCATTCCATTTTCCATTAGATTATAGATGTAAATTGTTTTTGATGGTATGGTCTGTGCAGATTGAAATATTCAGAGCATATTCTGACTTTTAGTTAACACATCTGTAAGCAATTTGGCCATCACTGAATTCAACGTTTATCTCAATCGTAATAGACAAGGATAATGACAAATATAGTTTACAATGTTATTAAGTACATCATTTTATTTAATTGTGTGAATAAAAGGAATCGTCTCCCCGTCGGGGAATTGAACCCCGGTCTCCCGCGTGACAGGCGGGGATACTGACCACTATACTAACGAGGACATATTGGCTTCAGTTTAACAGTGCTCACCTCCATGAGGTTAGGGCATGCCCTCAATCAATTCACAGTATTGTAATAGGCAGCTTTGCTTCCTTTGGTTAGGAGAAGCAATCTTTTTTCATAAATGATTACAAATCAGAAATTCCTAGCCAAAAATAATCTGCTTTAATAAGAAATGATTGATTAAAATAAATACCTATCTATCGATCTGTCTATCTATCTTTCTATCTATCTATGCATATGTATATATATATATATATATATATATATATATACAATCAGCTCACTTTACCATTTGCAGCTTATAACCATTTACCACCAGGGGTCACTACTAACAAAAAGCATCCACTCCACTTCTAAATCTAGCCCCTAGAGTTGAGCAGAAGCATAAGATTCCCCACTGCTTCATTCCATTTTCCATTAGATTATAGATGTAAATTGTTTTTGATGGTATGGTGTGTACAGATTGAAATATTCAGAGCATATTCTGACTTTTAGTTAACACATCTGTAAGCAATTTGGCCATCACTGAATTCAACGTTTATCTCAATCGTAATAGAAAAGGATAATGACAAATATAGTTTACAATGTTATTAAGTACATCATTTTATTTAATTGTGTGAATAAAAGGAATCGTCTCCCCGTCGGGGAATTGAACCCCAGTCTCCCGCGTGACAGGCGGGGATACTGACCACTATACTAACGAGGACATATTGGCTTCAGTTCAACAGTGCTCACCTCCATGAGGTTAGGGCATGCCCTCAATCAATTCACAGTATTGTAATAGGCAGCTTTGCTTCCTTTGGTTAGGAGAAGCAATCTTTTTTCATAAATGATTACAAATCAGAAATTCCTAGCCAAAAATAATCTGCTTTAATAAGAAATGATTGATTAAAATAAATACCTATCTATCGATCTGTCTATCTATCTTTCTATCTATCTATGTATATGTATATATATATATATATATATATACAATCAGCTCACTTTACCATTTGCAGCTTATAACCACTTACCACCAGGGGTCCTTACTAACAAAAAGCATCCACTCCACTTCTAAATCTAGCCCCTAGAGTTGAGCAGAAGCATAAGATTCCCCACTGCTTCATTCCATTTTCCATTAGATTATAGATGTAAATTGTTTTTGATGGTATGGTCTGTGCAGATTGAAATATTCAGAGCATATTCTGACTTTTAGTTAACACATCTGTAAGCAATTTGGCCATCACTGAATTCAACGTTTATCTCAATCGTAATAGACAAGGATAATGACAAATATAGTTTACAATGTTATTAAGTACATCATTTTATTTAATTGTGTGAATAAAAGGAATCGTCTCCCCGTCGGGGAATTGAACCCCGGTCTCCCGCGTGACAGGCGGGGATACTGACCACTATACTAACGAGGACATATTGGCTTCAGTTTAACAGTGCTCACCTCCATGAGGTTAGGGCATGCCCTCAATCAATTCACAGTATTGTAATAGGCAGCTTTGCTTCCTTTGGTTAGGAGAAGCAATCTTTTTTCATAAATGATTACAAATCAGAAATTCCTAGCCAAAAATAATCTGCTTTAATAAGAAATGATTGATTAAAATAAATACCTATCTATCGATCTGTCTATCTATCTTTCTATCTATCTATGCATATGTATATATATATATATATATATATATATATATATATACAATCAGCTCACTTTACCATTTGCAGCTTATAACCATTTACCACCAGGGGTCACTACTAACAAAAAGCATCCACTCCACTTCTAAATCTAGCCCCTAGAGTTGAGCAGAAGCATAAGATTCCCCACTGCTTCATTCCATTTTCCATTAGATTATAGATGTAAATTGTTTTTGATGGTATGGTGTGTACAGATTGAAATATTCAGAGCATATTCTGACTTTTAGTTAACACATCTGTAAGCAATTTGGCCATCACTGAATTCAACGTTTATCTCAATCGTAATAGATAAGGATAATGACAAATATAGTTTACAATGTTATTAAGTACATCATTTTATTTAATTGTGTGAATAAAAGGAATCGTCTCCCCGTCGGGGAATTGAACCCCAGTCTCCCGCGTGACAGGCGGGGATACTGACCACTATACTAACGAGGACATATTGGCTTCAGTTCAACAGTGCTCACCTCCATGAGGTTAGGGCATGCCCTCAATCAATTCACAGTATTGTAATAGGCAGCTTTGCTTCCTTTGGTTAGGAGAAGCAATCTTTTTTCATAAATGATTACAAATCAGAAATTCCTAGCCAAAAATAATCTGCTTTAATAAGAAATGATTGATTAAAATAAATACCTATCTATCGATCTGTCTATCTATCTTTCTATCTATCTATGTATATGTATATATATATATATATATATATACAATCAGCTCACTTTACCATTTGCAGCTTATAACCACTTACCACCAGGGGTCCTTACTAACAAAAAGCATCCACTCCACTTCTAAATCTAGCCCCTAGAGTTGAGCAGAAGCATAAGATTCCCCACTGCTTCATTCCATTTTCCATTAGATTATAGATGTAAATTGTTTTTGATGGTATGGTCTGTGCAGATTGAAATATTCAGAGCATATTCTGACTTTTAGTTAACACATCTGTAAGCAATTTGGCCATCACTGAATTCAACGTTTATCTCAATCGTAATAGACAAGGATAATGACAAATATAGTTTACAATGTTATTAAGTACATCATTTTATTTAATTGTGTGAATAAAAGGAGTCGTCTCCCCGTCGGGGAATTGAACCCCGGTCTCCCGCGTGACAGGCGGGGATACTGACCACTATACTAACGAGGACATATTGGCTTCAGTTCAACAATGCTCACCTCCATGAGGTTAGGGCATGCCCTCAATCAATTCACAGTATTGTAATAGGCAGCTTTGCTTCCTTTGGTTAGGAGAAGCAATCTTTTTTCATAAATGATTACAAATCAGAAATTCCTAGCCAAAAATAATCTGCTTTAATAAGAAATGATTGATTAAAATAAATACCTATCTATCGATCTGTCTATCTATCTTTCTATCTATCTATGTATATGTATATATATATATATATATATATACAATCAGCTCACTTTACCATTTGCAGCTTATAACCACTTACCACCAGGGGTCCTTACTAACAAAAAGCATCCACTCCACTTCTAAATCTAGCCCCTAGAGTTGAGCAGAAGCATAAGATTCCCCACTGCTTCATTCCATTTTCCATTAGATTATAGATGTAAATTGTTTTTGATGGTATGGTCTGTGCAGATTGAAATATTCAGAGCATATTCTGACTTTTAGTTAACACATCTGTAAGCAATTTGGCCATCACTGAATTCAACGTTTATCTCAATCGTAATAGACAAGGATAATGACAAATATAGTTTACAATGTTATTAAGTACATCATTTTATTTAATTGTGTGAATAAAAGGAATCGTCTCCCCGTCGGGGAATTGAACCCCGGTCTCCCGCGTGACAGGCGGGGATACTGACCACTATACTAACGAGGACATATTGGCTTCAGTTTAACAGTGCTCACCTCCATGAGGTTAGGGCATGCCCTCAATCAATTCACAGTATTGTAATAGGCAGCTTTGCTTCCTTTGGTTAGGAGAAGCAATCTTTTTTCATAAATGATTACAAATCAGAAATTCCTAGCCAAAAATAATCTGCTTTAATAAGAAATGATTGATTAAAATAAATACCTATCTATCGATCTGTCTATCTATCTTTCTATCTATCTATGCATATGTATATATATATATATATATATATATATATATATATACAATCAGCTCACTTTACCATTTGCAGCTTATAACCATTTACCACCAGGGGTCACTACTAACAAAAAGCATCCACTCCACTTCTAAATCTAGCCCCTAGAGTTGAGCAGAAGCATAAGATTCCCCACTGCTTCATTCCATTTTCCATTAGATTATAGATGTAAATTGTTTTTGATGGTATGGTGTGTACAGATTGAAATATTCAGAGCATATTCTGACTTTTAGTTAACACATCTGTAAGCAATTTGGCCATCACTGAATTCAACGTTTATCTCAATCGTAATAGATAAGGATAATGACAAATATAGTTTACAATGTTATTAAGTACATCATTTTATTTAATTGTGTGAATAAAAGGAATCGTCTCCCCGTCGGGGAATTGAACCCCAGTCTCCCGCGTGACAGGCGGGGATACTGACCACTATACTAACGAGGACATATTGGCTTCAGTTCAACAGTGCTCACCTCCATGAGGTTAGGGCATGCCCTCAATCAATTCACAGTATTGTAATAGGCAGCTTTGCTTCCTTTGGTTAGGAGAAGCAATCTTTTTTCATAAATGATTACAAATCAGAAATTCCTAGCCAAAAATAATCTGCTTTAATAAGAAATGATTGATTAAAATAAATACCTATCTATCGATCTGTCTATCTATCTTTCTATCTATCTATGTATATGTATATATATATATATATATATATACAATCAGCTCACTTTACCATTTGCAGCTTATAACCACTTACCACCAGGGGTCCTTACTAACAAAAAGCATCCACTCCACTTCTAAATCTAGCCCCTAGAGTTGAGCAGAAGCATAAGATTCCCCACTGCTTCATTCCATTTTCCATTAGATTATAGATGTAAATTGTTTTTGATGGTATGGTCTGTGCAGATTGAAATATTCAGAGCATATTCTGACTTTTAGTTAACACATCTGTAAGCAATTTGGCCATCACTGAATTCAACGTTTATCTCAATCGTAATAGACAAGGATAATGACAAATATAGTTTACAATGTTATTAAGTACATCATTTTATTTAATTGTGTGAATAAAAGGAGTCGTCTCCCCGTCGGGGAATTGAACCCCGGTCTCCCGCGTGACAGGCGGGGATACTGACCACTATACTAACGAGGACATATTGGCTTCAGTTCAACAGTGCTCACCTCCATGAGGTTAGGGCATGCCCTCAATCAATTCACAGTATTGTAATAGGCAGCTTTGCTTCCTTTGGTTAGGAGAAGCAATCTTTTTTCATAAATGATTACAAATCAGAAATTCCTAGCCAAAAATAATCTGCTTTAATAAGAAATGATTGATTAAAATAAATACCTATATATCGATCTGTCTATCTATCTTTCTATCTATCTATGTATATGTATATATATATATATATATATATATATATATATATACAATCAGCTCACTTTACCATTTGCAGCTTATAACCACTTACCACCAGGGGTCACTACTAACAAAAAGCATCCACTCCACTTCTAAATCTAGCCCCTAGAGTTGAGCAGAAGCATAAGATTCCCCACTGCTTCATTCCATTTTCCATTAGATTATAGATGTAAATTGTTTTTGATGGTATGGTCTGTGCAGATTGAAATATTCAGAGCATATTCTGACTTTTAGTTAACACATCTGTAAGCAATTTGGCCATCACTGAATTCAACGTTTATCTCAATCGTAATAGACAAGGATAATGACAAATATAGTTTACAATGTTATTAAGTACATCATTTTATTTAATTGTGTGAATAAAAGGAATCGTCTCCCCGTCGGGGAATTGAACCCCGGTCTCCCGCGTGACAGGCGGGGATACTGACCACTATACTAACGAGGACATATTGGCTTCAGTTTAACAGTGCTCACCTCCATGAGGTTAGGGCATGCCCTCAATCAATTCACAGTATTGTAATAGGCAGCTTTGCTTCCTTTGGTTAGGAGAAGCAATCTTTTTTCATAAATGATTACAAATCAGAAATTCCTAGCCAAAAATAATCTGCTTTAATAAGAAATGATTGATTAAAATAAATACCTATATATCGATCTGTCTATCTATCTTTCTATCTATCTATGTATATGTATATATATATATATATATATATATATATACAATCAGCTCACTTTACCATTTGCAGCTTATAACCACTTACCACCAGGGGTCACAACTAACAAAAAGCATCCACTCCACTTCTAAATCTAGCCCCTAGAGTTGAGCAGAAGCATAAGATTCCCCACTGCTTTATTCCATTTTCCATTAGATTATAGATGTAAATTGTTTTTGATGGTATGGTCTGTGCAGATTGAAATATTCAGAGCATATTCTGACTTTTAGTTAACACATCTGTAAGCAATTTGGCCATCACTGAATTCAACGTTTATCTCAATCGTAATAGACAAGGATAATGACAAATATAGTTTACAATGTTATTAAGTACATCATTTTATTTAATTGTGTGCATAAAAGGAATCGTCTCCCCGTCGGGGAATTGAACCCCGGTCTCTCGCGAGACAGGCGGGGATACTGACCACTATACTAACGAGGACATATTGGCTTCAGTTCAACAGTGCTCACCTCCATGAGGTTAGGGCATGCCCTCAATCAATTCACAGTATTGTAATAGGCAGCTTTGCTTCCTTTGGTTAGGAGAAGCAATCTTTTTTCATAAATGATTACAAATCAGAAATTCCTAGCCAAAAATAATCTGCTTTAATAAGAAATGATTGATTAAAATAAATACCTATATATCGATCTGTCTATCTATCTTTCTATCTATCTATGTATATGTATATATATATATATATATATACAATCAGCTCACTTTACCATTTGCAGCTTATAACCACTTACCACCAGGGGTCACTACTAACAAAAAGCATCCACTCCACTTCTAAATCTAGCCCCTAGAGTTGAGCAGAAGCATAAGATTCCCCACTGCTTCATTCCATTTTCCATTAGATTATAGATGTAAATTGTTTTTGATGGTATGGTCTGTGCAGATTGAAATATTCAGAGCATATTCTGACTTTTAGTTAACACATCTGTAAGCAATTTGGCCATCACTGAATTCAACGTTTATCTCAATCGTAATAGACAAGGATAATGACAAATATAGTTTACAATGTTATTAAGTACATCATTTTATTTAATTGTGTGCATAAAAGGAATCGTCTCCCCGTCGGGGAATTGAACCCCGGTCTCTCGCGTGACAGGCGGGGATACTGACCACTATACTAACGAGGACATATTGGCTTCAGTTCAACAGTGCTCACCTCCATGAGGTTAGGGCATGCCCTCAATCAATTCACAGTATTGTAATAGGCAGCTTTGCTTCCTTTGGTTAGGAGAAGCAATCTTTTTTCATAAATGATTACAAATCAGAAATTCCTAGCCAAAAATAATCTGCTTTAATAAGAAATGATTGATTAAAATAAATACCTATATATCGATCTGTCTATCTATCTTTCTATCTATCTATGTATATGTATATATATATATATATATATATATATATATACAATCAGCTCACTTTACCATTTGCAGCTTATAACCATTTACCACCAGGGGTCACTACTAACAAAAAGCATCCACTCCACTTCTAAATCTAGCCCCTAGAGTTGAGCAGAAGCATAAGATTCCCCACTGCTTCATTCCATTTTCCATTAGATTATAGATGTAAATTGTTTTTGATGGTATGGTGTGTACAGATTGAAATATTCAGAGCATATTCTGACTTTTAGTTAACACATCTGTAAGCAATTTGGCCATCACTGAATTCAACGTTTATCTCAATCGTAATAGAAAAGGATAATGACAAATATAGTTTACAATGTTATTAAGTACATCATTTTATTTAATTGTGTGAATAAAAGGAATCGTCTCCCCGTCGGGGAATTGAACCCCAGTCTCCCGCGTGACAGGCGGGGATACTGACCACTATACTAACGAGGACATATTGGCTTCAGTTCAACAGTGCTCACCTCCATGAGGTTAGGGCATGCCCTCAATCAATTCACAGTATTGTAATAGGCAGCTTTGCTTCCTTTGGTTAGGAGAAGCAATCTTTTTTCATAAATGATTACAAATCAGAAATTCCTAGCCAAAAATAATCTGCTTTAATAAGAAATGATTGATTAAAATAAATACCTATCTATCGATCTGTCTATCTATCTTTCTATCTATCTATGTATATGTATATATATATATATATATATATACAATCAGCTCACTTTACCATTTGCAGCTTATAACCACTTACCACCAGGGGTCCTTACTAACAAAAAGCATCCACTCCACTTCTAAATCTAGCCCCTAGAGTTGAGCAGAAGCATAAGATTCCCCACTGCTTCATTCCATTTTCCATTAGATTATAGATGTAAATTGTTTTTGATGGTATGGTCTGTGCAGATTGAAATATTCAGAGCATATTCTGACTTTTAGTTAACACATCTGTAAGCAATTTGGCCATCACTGAATTCAACGTTTATCTCAATCGTAATAGACAAGGATAATGACAAATATAGTTTACAATGTTATTAAGTACATCATTTTATTTAATTGTGTGAATAAAAGGAATCGTCTCCCCGTCGGGGAATTGAACCCCGGTCTCCCGCGTGACAGGCGGGGATACTGACCACTATACTAACGAGGACATATTGGCTTCAGTTTAACAGTGCTCACCTCCATGAGGTTAGGGCATGCCCTCAATCAATTCACAGTATTGTAATAGGCAGCTTTGCTTCCTTTGGTTAGGAGAAGCAATCTTTTTTCATAAATGATTACAAATCAGAAATTCCTAGCCAAAAATAATCTGCTTTAATAAGAAATGATTGATTAAAATAAATACCTATCTATCGATCTGTCTATCTATCTTTCTATCTATCTATGTATATGTATATATATATATATATATATATACAATCAGCTCACTTTACCATTTGCAGCTTATAACCACTTACCACCAGGGGTCCTTACTAACAAAAAGCATCCACTCCACTTCTAAATCTAGCCCCTAGAGTTGAGCAGAAGCATAAGATTCCCCACTGCTTCATTCCATTTTCCATTAGATTATAGATGTAAATTGTTTTTGATGGTATGGTCTGTGCAGATTGAAATATTCAGAGCATATTCTGACTTTTAGTTAACACATCTGTAAGCAATTTGGCCATCACTGAATTCAACGTTTATCTCAATCGTAATAGACAAGGATAATGACAAATATAGTTTACAATGTTATTAAGTACATCATTTTATTTAATTGTGTGAATAAAAGGAGTCGTCTCCCCGTCGGGGAATTGAACCCCGGTCTCCCGCGTGACAGGCGGGGATACTGACCACTATACTAACGAGGACATATTGGCTTCAGTTCAACAGTGCTCACCTCCATGAGGTTAGGGCATGCCCTCAATCAATTCACAGTATTGTAATAGGCAGCTTTGCTTCCTTTGGTTAGGAGAAGCAATCTTTTTTCATAAATGATTACAAATCAGAAATTCCTAGCCAAAAATAATCTGCTTTAATAAGAAATGATTGATTAAAATAAATACCTATCTATCGATCTGTCTATCTATCTTTCTATCTATCTATGTATATGTATATATATATATATATATATATACAATCAGCTCACTTTACCATTTGCAGCTTATAACCACTTACCACCAGGGGTCCTTACTAACAAAAAGCATCCACTCCACTTCTAAATCTAGCCCCTAGAGTTGAGCAGAAGCATAAGATTCCCCACTGCTTCATTCCATTTTCCATTAGATTATAGATGTAAATTGTTTTTGATGGTATGGTCTGTGCAGATTGAAATATTCAGAGCATATTCTGACTTTTAGTTAACACATCTGTAAGCAATTTGGCCATCACTGAATTCAACGTTTATCTCAATCGTAATAGACAAGGATAATGACAAATATAGTTTACAATGTTATTAAGTACATCATTTTATTTAATTGTGTGAATAAAAGGAGTCGTCTCCCCGTCGGGGAATTGAACCCCGGTCTCCCGCGTGACAGGCGGGGATACTGACCACTATACTAACGAGGACATATTGGCTTCAGTTCAACAATGCTCACCTCCATGAGGTTAGGGCATGCCCTCAATCAATTCACAGTATTGTAATAGGCAGCTTTGCTTCCTTTGGTTAGGAGAAGCAATCTTTTTTCATAAATGATTACAAATCAGAAATTCCTAGCCAAAAATAATCTGCTTTAATAAGAAATGATTGATTAAAATAAATACCTATCTATCGATCTGTCTATCTATCTTTCTATCTATCTATGTATATGTATATATATATATATATATATATACAATCAGCTCACTTTACCATTTGCAGCTTATAACCACTTACCACCAGGGGTCCTTACTAACAAAAAGCATCCACTCCACTTCTAAATCTAGCCCCTAGAGTTGAGCAGAAGCATAAGATTCCCCACTGCTTCATTCCATTTTCCATTAGATTATAGATGTAAATTGTTTTTGATGGTATGGTCTGTGCAGATTGAAATATTCAGAGCATATTCTGACTTTTAGTTAACACATCTGTAAGCAATTTGGCCATCACTGAATTCAACGTTTATCTCAATCGTAATAGACAAGGATAATGACAAATATAGTTTACAATGTTATTAAGTACATCATTTTATTTAATTGTGTGAATAAAAGGAATCGTCTCCCCGTCGGGGAATTGAACCCCGGTCTCCCGCGTGACAGGCGGGGATACTGACCACTATACTAACGAGGACATATTGGCTTCAGTTTAACAGTGCTCACCTCCATGAGGTTAGGGCATGCCCTCAATCAATTCACAGTATTGTAATAGGCAGCTTTGCTTCCTTTGGTTAGGAGAAGCAATCTGTTTTCATAAATGATTACAAATCAGAAATTCCTAGCCAAAAATAATCTGCTTTAATAAGAAATGATTGATTAAAATAAATACCTATCTATCGATCTGTCTATCTATCTTTCTATCTATCTATGCATATGTATATATATATATATATATATATATATATATATACAATCAGCTCACTTTACCATTTGCAGCTTATAACCATTTACCACCAGGGGTCACTACTAACAAAAAGCATCCACTCCACTTCTAAATCTAGCCCCTAGAGTTGAGCAGAAGCATAAGATTCCCCACTGCTTCATTCCATTTTCCATTAGATTATAGATGTAAATTGTTTTTGATGGTATGGTGTGTACAGATTGAAATATTCAGAGCATATTCTGACTTTTAGTTAACACATCTGTAAGCAATTTGGCCATCACTGAATTCAACGTTTATCTCAATCGTAATAGATAAGGATAATGACAAATAAAGTTTACAATGTTATTAAGTACATCATTTTATTTAATTGTGTGAATAAAAGGAATCGTCTCCCCGTCGGGGAATTGAACCCCAGTCTCCCGCGTGACAGGCGGGGATACTGACCACTATACTAACGAGGACATATTGGCTTCAGTTCAACAGTGCTCACCTCCATGAGGTTAGGGCATGCCCTCAATCAATTCACAGTATTGTAATAGGCAGCTTTGCTTCCTTTGGTTAGGAGAAGCAATCTTTTTTCATAAATGATTACAAATCAGAAATTCCTAGCCAAAAATAATCTGCTTTAATAAGAAATGATTGATTAAAATAAATACCTATCTATCGATCTGTCTATCTATCTTTCTATCTATCTATGTATATGTATATATATATATATATATATATACAATCAGCTCACTTTACCATTTGCAGCTTATAACCACTTACCACCAGGGGTCCTTACTAACAAAAAGCATCCACTCCACTTCTAAATCTAGCCCCTAGAGTTGAGCAGAAGCATAAGATTCCCCACTGCTTCATTCCATTTTCCATTAGATTATAGATGTAAATTGTTTTTGATGGTATGGTCTGTGCAGATTGAAATATTCAGAGCATATTCTGACTTTTAGTTAACACATCTGTAAGCAATTTGGCCATCACTGAATTCAACGTTTATCTCAATCGTAATAGACAAGGATAATGACAAATATAGTTTACAATGTTATTAAGTACATCATTTTATTTAATTGTGTGAATAAAAGGAGTCGTCTCCCCGTCGGGGAATTGAACCCCGGTCTCCCGCGTGACAGGCGGGGATACTGACCACTATACTAACGAGGACATATTGGCTTCAGTTCAACAGTGCTCACCTCCATGAGGTTAGGGCATGCCCTCAATCAATTCACAGTATTGTAATAGGCAGCTTTGCTTCCTTTGGTTAGGAGAAGCAATCTTTTTTCATAAATGATTACAAATCAGAAATTCCTAGCCAAAAATAATCTGCTTTAATAAGAAATGATTGATTAAAATAAATACCTATATATCGATCTGTCTATCTATCTTTCTATCTATCTATGTATATGTATATATATATATATATATATATATATATACAATCAGCTCACTTTACCATTTGCAGCTTATAACCACTTACCACCAGGGGTCACAACTAACAAAAAGCATCCACTCCACTTCTAAATCTAGCCCCTAGAGTTGAGCAGAAGCATAAGATTCCCCACTGCTTTATTCCATTTTCCATTAGATTATAGATGTAAATTGTTTTTGATGGTATGGTCTGTGCAGATTGAAATATTCAGAGCATATTCTGACTTTTAGTTAACACATCTGTAAGCAATTTGGCCATCACTGAATTCAACGTTTATCTCAATCGTAATAGACAAGGATAATGACAAATATAGTTTACAATGTTATTAAGTACATCATTTTATTTAATTGTGTGCATAAAAGGAATCGTCTCCCCGTCGGGGAATTGAACCCCGGTCTCTCGCGTGACAGGCGGGGATACTGACCACTATACTAACGAGGACATATTGGCTTCAGTTCAACAGTGCTCACCTCCATGAGGTTAGGGCATGCCCTCAATCAATTCACAGTATTGTAATAGGCAGCTTTGCTTCCTTTGGTTAGGAGAAGCAATCTTTTTTCATAAATGATTACAAATCAGAAATTCCTAGCCAAAAATAATCTGCTTTAATAAGAAATGATTGATTAAAATAAATACCTATATATCGATCTGTCTATCTATCTTTCTATCTATCTATGTATATGTATATATATATATATATATATACAATCAGCTCACTTTACCATTTGCAGCTTATAACCACTTACCACCAGGGGTCACTACTAACAAAAAGCATCCACTCCACTTCTAAATCTAGCCCCTAGAGTTGAGCAGAAGCATAAGATTCCCCACTGCTTCATTCCATTTTCCATTAGATTATAGATGTAAATTGTTTTTGATGGTATGGTCTGTGCAGATTGAAATATTCAGAGCATATTCTGACTTTTAGTTAACACATCTGTAAGCAATTTGGCCATCACTGAATTCAACGTTTATCTCAATCGTAATAGACAAGGATAATGACAAATATAGTTTACAATGTTATTAAGTACATCATTTTATTTAATTGTGTGCATAAAAGGAATCGTCTCCCCGTCGGGGAATTGAACCCCGGTCTCTCGCGTGACAGGCGGGGATACTGACCACTATACTAACGAGGACATATTGGCTTCAGTTCAACAGTGCTCACCTCCATGAGGTTAGGGCATGCCCTCAATCAATTCACAGTATTGTAATAGGCAGCTTTGCTTCCTTTGGTTAGGAGAAGCAATCTTTTTTCATAAATGATTACAAATCAGAAATTCCTAGCCAAAAATAATCTGCTTTAATAAGAAATGATTGATTAAAATAAATACCTATATATCGATCTGTCTATCTATCTTTCTATCTATCTATGTATATGTATATATATATATATATATATATACAATCAGCTCACTTTACCATTTGCAGCTTATAACCACTTACCACCAGGGGTCACTACTAACAAAAAGCATCCACTCCACTTCTAAATCTAGCCCCTAGAGTTGAGCAGAAGCATAAGATTCCCCACTGCTTCATTCCATTTTCCATTAGATTATAGATGTAAATTGTTTTTGATGGTATGGTCTGTGCAGATTGAAATATTCAGAGCATATTCTGACTTTTAGTTAACACATCTGTAAGCAATTTGGCCATCACTGAATTCAACGTTTATCTCAATCGTAATAGACAAGGATAATGACAAATATAGTTTACAATGTTATTAAGTACATCATTTTATTTAATTGTGTGAATAAAAGGAATCGTCTCCCCGTCGGGGAATTGAACCCCGGTCTCCCGCGTGACAGGCGGGGATACTGACCACTATACTAACGAGGACACATTGGCTTCAGTTTAACAGTGCTCACCTCCATGAGGTTAGGGCATGCCCTCAATCAATTCACAGTATTGTAATAGGCAGCTTTGCTTCCTTTGGTTAGGAGAAGCAATCTTTTTTCATAAATGATTACAAATCAGAAATTCCTAGCCAAAAATAATCTGCTTTAATAAGAAATGATTGATTAAAATAAATACCTATCTATCGATCTGTCTATCTATCTTTCTATCTATCTATGCATATGTATATATATATATATATATATATATATATATATACAATCAGCTCACTTTACCATTTGCAGCTTATAACCATTTACCACCAGGGGTCACTACTAACAAAAAGCATCCACTCCACTTCTAAATCTAGCCCCTAGAGTTGAGCAGAAGCATAAGATTCCCCACTGCTTCATTCCATTTTCCATTAGATTATAGATGTAAATTGTTTTTGATGGTATGGTGTGTACAGATTGAAATATTCAGAGCATATTCTGACTTTTAGTTAACACATCTGTAAGCAATTTGGCCATCACTGAATTCAACGTTTATCTCAATCGTAATAGAAAAGGATAATGACAAATATAGTTTACAATGTTATTAAGTACATCATTTTATTTAATTGTGTGAATAAAAGGAATCGTCTCCCCGTCGGGGAATTGAACCCCAGTCTCCCGCGTGACAGGCGGGGATACTGACCACTATACTAACGAGGACATATTGGCTTCAGTTCAACAGTGCTCACCTCCATGAGGTTAGGGCATGCCCTCAATCAATTCACAGTATTGTAATAGGCAGCTTTGCTTCCTTTGGTTAGGAGAAGCAATCTTTTTTCATAAATGATTACAAATCAGAAATTCCTAGCCAAAAATAATCTGCTTTAATAAGAAATGATTGATTAAAATAAATACCTATATATCGATCTGTCTATCTATCTTTCTATCTATCTATGTATATGTATATATATATATATATATATATATATATACAATCAGCTCACTTTACCATTTGCAGCTTATAACCACTTACCACCAGGGGTCACAACTAACAAAAAGCATCCACTCCACTTCTAAATCTAGCCCCTAGAGTTGAGCAGAAGCATAAGATTCCCCACTGCTTTATTCCATTTTCCATTAGATTATAGATGTAAATTGTTTTTGATGGTATGGTCTGTGCAGATTGAAATATTCAGAGCATATTCTGACTTTTAGTTAACACATCTGTAAGCAATTTGGCCATCACTGAATTCAACGTTTATCTCAATCGTAATAGACAAGGATAATGACAAATATAGTTTACAATGTTATTAAGTACATCATTTTATTTAATTGTGTGCATAAAAGGAATCGTCTCCCCGTCGGGGAATTGAACCCCGGTCTCTCGCGTGACAGGCGGGGATACTGACCACTATACTAACGAGGACATATTGGCTTCAGTTCAACAGTGCTCACCTCCATGAGGTTAGGGCATGCCCTCAATCAATTCACAGTATTGTAATAGGCAGCTTTGCTTCCTTTGGTTAGGAGAAGCAATCTTTTTTCATAAATGATTACAAATCAGAAATTCCTAGCCAAAAATAATCTGCTTTAATAAGAAATGATTGATTAAAATAAATACCTATATATCGATCTGTCTATCTATCTTTCTATCTATCTATGTATATGTATATATATATATATATATATACAATCAGCTCACTTTACCATTTGCAGCTTATAACCACTTACCACCAGGGGTCACTACTAACAAAAAGCATCCACTCCACTTCTAAATCTAGCCCCTAGAGTTGAGCAGAAGCATAAGATTCCCCACTGCTTCATTCCATTTTCCATTAGATTATAGATGTAAATTGTTTTTGATGGTATGGTCTGTGCAGATTGAAATATTCAGAGCATATTCTGACTTTTAGTTAACACATCTGTAAGCAATTTGGCCATCACTGAATTCAACGTTTATCTCAATCGTAATAGACAAGGATAATGACAAATATAGTTTACAATGTTATTAAGTACATCATTTTATTTAATTGTGTGCATAAAAGGAATCGTCTCCCCGTCGGGGAATTGAACCCCGGTCTCTCGCGTGACAGGCGGGGATACTGACCACTATACTAACGAGGACATATTGGCTTCAGTTCAACAGTGCTCACCTCCATGAGGTTAGGGCATGCCCTCAATCAATTCACAGTATTGTAATAGGCAGCTTTGCTTCCTTTGGTTAGGAGAAGCAATCTTTTTTCATAAATGATTACAAATCAGAAATTCCTAGCCAAAAATAATCTGCTTTAATAAGAAATGATTGATTAAAATAAATACCTATATATCGATCTGTCTATCTATCTTTCTATCTATCTATGTATATGTATATATATATATATATATATATACAATCAGCTCACTTTACCATTTGCAGCTTATAACCACTTACCACCAGGGGTCACTACTAACAAAAAGCATCCACTCCACTTCTAAATCTAGCCCCTAGAGTTGAGCAGAAGCATAAGATTCCCCACTGCTTCATTCCATTTTCCATTAGATTATAGATGTAAATTGTTTTTGATGGTATGGTCTGTGCAGATTGAAATATTCAGAGCATATTCTGACTTTTAGTTAACACATCTGTAAGCAATTTGGCCATCACTGAATTCAACGTTTATCTCAATCGTAATAGACAAGGATAATGACAAATATAGTTTACAATGTTATTAAGTACATCATTTTATTTAATTGTGTGAATAAAAGGAATCGTCTCCCCGTCGGGGAATTGAACCCCGGTCTCCCGCGTGACAGGCGGGGATACTGACCACTATACTAACGAGGACACATTGGCTTCAGTTTAACAGTGCTCACCTCCATGAGGTTAGGGCATGCCCTCAATCAATTCACAGTATTGTAATAGGCAGCTTTGCTTCCTTTGGTTAGGAGAAGCAATCTTTTTTCATAAATGATTACAAATCAGAAATTCCTAGCCAAAAATAATCTGCTTTAATAAGAAATGATTGATTAAAATAAATACCTATCTATCGATCTGTCTATCTATCTTTCTATCTATCTATGCATATGTATATATATATATATATATATATATATATATATACAATCAGCTCACTTTACCATTTGCAGCTTATAACCATTTACCACCAGGGGTCACTACTAACAAAAAGCATCCACTCCACTTCTAAATCTAGCCCCTAGAGTTGAGCAGAAGCATAAGATTCCCCACTGCTTCATTCCATTTTCCATTAGATTATAGATGTAAATTGTTTTTGATGGTATGGTGTGTACAGATTGAAATATTCAGAGCATATTCTGACTTTTAGTTAACACATCTGTAAGCAATTTGGCCATCACTGAATTCAACGTTTATCTCAATCGTAATAGAAAAGGATAATGACAAATATAGTTTACAATGTTATTAAGTACATCATTTTATTTAATTGTGTGAATAAAAGGAATCGTCTCCCCGTCGGGGAATTGAACCCCAGTCTCCCGCGTGACAGGCGGGGATACTGACCACTATACTAACGAGGACATATTGGCTTCAGTTCAACAGTGCTCACCTCCATGAGGTTAGGGCATGCCCTCAATCAATTCACAGTATTGTAATAGGCAGCTTTGCTTCCTTTGGTTAGGAGAAGCAATCTTTTTTCATAAATGATTACAAATCAGAAATTCCTAGCCAAAAATAATCTGCTTTAATAAGAAATGATTGATTAAAATAAATACCTATCTATCGATCTGTCTATCTATCTTTCTATCTATCTATGTATATGTATATATATATATATATATATATACAATCAGCTCACTTTACCATTTGCAGCTTATAACCACTTACCACCAGGGGTCCTTACTAACAAAAAGCATCCACTCCACTTCTAAATCTAGCCCCTAGAGTTGAGCAGAAGCATAAGATTCCCCACTGCTTCATTCCATTTTCCATTAGATTATAGATGTAAATTGTTTTTGATGGTATGGTCTGTGCAGATTGAAATATTCAGAGCATATTCTGACTTTTAGTTAACACATCTGTAAGCAATTTGGCCATCACTGAATTCAACGTTTATCTCAATCGTAATAGACAAGGATAATGACAAATATAGTTTACAATGTTATTAAGTACATCATTTTATTTAATTGTGTGAATAAAAGGAATCGTCTCCCCGTCGGGGAATTGAACCCCGGTCTCCCGCGTGACAGGCGGGGATACTGACCACTATACTAACGAGGACATATTGGCTTCAGTTTAACAGTGCTCACCTCCATGAGGTTAGGGCATGCCCTCAATCAATTCACAGTATTGTAATAGGCAGCTTTGCTTCCTTTGGTTAGGAGAAGCAATCTTTTTTCATAAATGATTACAAATCAGAAATTCCTAGCCAAAAATAATCTGCTTTAATAAGAAATGATTGATTAAAATAAATACCTATCTATCGATCTGTCTATCTATCTTTCTATCTATCTATGTATATGTATATATATATATATATATATATACAATCAGCTCACTTTACCATTTGCAGCTTATAACCACTTACCACCAGGGGTCCTTACTAACAAAAAGCATCCACTCCACTTCTAAATCTAGCCCCTAGAGTTGAGCAGAAGCATAAGATTCCCCACTGCTTCATTCCATTTTCCATTAGATTATAGATGTAAATTGTTTTTGATGGTATGGTCTGTGCAGATTGAAATATTCAGAGCATATTCTGACTTTTAGTTAACACATCTGTAAGCAATTTGGCCATCACTGAATTCAACGTTTATCTCAATCGTAATAGACAAGGATAATGACAAATATAGTTTACAATGTTATTAAGTACATCATTTTATTTAATTGTGTGAATAAAAGGAGTCGTCTCCCCGTCGGGGAATTGAACCCCGGTCTCCCGCGTGACAGGCGGGGATACTGACCACTATACTAACGAGGACATATTGGCTTCAGTTCAACAGTGCTCACCTCCATGAGGTTAGGGCATGCCCTCAATCAATTCACAGTATTGTAATAGGCAGCTTTGCTTCCTTTGGTTAGGAGAAGCAATCTTTTTTCATAAATGATTACAAATCAGAAATTCCTAGCCAAAAATAATCTGCTTTAATAAGAAATGATTGATTAAAATAAATACCTATATATCGATCTGTCTATCTATCTTTCTATCTATCTATGTATATGTATATATATATATATATATATATATACAATCAGCTCACTTTACCATTTGCAGCTTATAACCACTTACCACCAGGGGTCACTACTAACAAAAAGCATCCACTCCACTTCTAAATCTAGCCCCTAGAGTTGAGCAGAAGCATAAGATTCCCCACTGCTTTATTCCATTTTCCATTAGATTATAGATGTAAATTGTTTTCGATGGTATGGTCTGTGCAGATTGAAATATTCAGAGCATATTCTGACTTTTAGTTAACACATCTGTAAGCAATTTGGCCATCACTGAATTCAACGTTTATCTCAATCGTAATAGACAAGGATAATGACAAATATAGTTTACAATGTTATTAAGTACATCATTTTATTTAATTGTGTGCATAAAAGGAATCGTCTCCCCGTCGGGGAATTGAACCCCGGTCTCTCGCGTGACAGGCGGGGATACTGACCACTATACTAACGAGGACATATTGGCTTCAGTTCAACAGTGCTCACCTCCATGAGGTTAGGGCATGCCCTCAATCAATTCACAGTATTGTAATAGGCAGCTTTGCTTCCTTTGGTTAGGAGAAGCAATCTTTTTTCATAAATGATTACAAATCAGAAATTCCTAGCCAAAAATAATCTGCTTTAATAAGAAATGATTGATTAAAATAAATACCTATATATCGATCTGTCTATCTATCTTTCTATCTATCTATGTATATGTATATATATATATATATATATACAATCAGCTCACTTTACCATTTGCAGCTTATAACCACTTACCACCAGGGGTCACTACTAACAAAAAGCATCCACTCCACTTCTAAATCTAGCCCCTAGAGTTGAGCAGAAGCATAAGATTCCCCACTGCTTCATTCCATTTTCCATTAGATTATAGATGTAAATTGTTTTTGATGGTATGGTCTGTGCAGATTGAAATATTCAGAGCATATTCTGACTTTTAGTTAACACATCTGTAAGCAATTTGGCCATCACTGAATTCAACGTTTATCTCAATCGTAATAGACAAGGATAATGACAAATATAGTTTACAATGTTATTAAGTACATCATTTTATTTAATTGTGTGAATAAAAGGAATCGTCTCCCCGTCGGGGAATTGAACCCCGGTCTCCCGCGTGACAGGCGGGGATACTGACCACTATACTAACGAGGACATATTGGCTTCAGTTTAACAGTGCTCACCTCCATGAGGTTAGGGCATGCCCTCAATCAATTCACAGTATTGTAATAGGCAGCTTTGCTTCCTTTGGTTAGGAGAAGCAATCTTTTTTCATAAATGATTACAAATCAGAAATTCCTAGCCAAAAATAATCTGCTTTAATAAGAAATGATTGATTAAAATAAATACCTATATATCGATCTGTCTATCTATCTTTCTATCTATCTATGTATATGTATATATATATATATATATATACAATCAGCTCACTTTACCATTTGCAGCTTATAACCACTTACCACCAGGGGTCACTACTAACAAAAAGCATCCACTCCACTTCTAAATCTAGCCCCTAGAGTTGAGCAGAAGCATAAGATTCCCCACTGCTTCATTCCATTTTCCATTAGATTATAGATGTAAATTGTTTTTGATGGTATGGTCTGTGCAGATTGAAATATTCAGAGCATATTCTGACTTTTAGTTAACACATCTGTAAGCAATTTGGCCATCACTGAATTCAACGTTTATCTCAATCGTAATAGACAAGGATAATGACAAATATAGTTTACAATGTTATTAAGTACATCATTTTATTTAATTGTGTGAATAAAAGGAATCGTCTCCCCGTCGGGGAATTGAACCCCGGTCTCCCGCGTGACAGGCGGGGATACTGACCACTATACTAACGAGGACATATTGGCTTCAGTTTAACAGTGCTCACCTCCATGAGGTTAGGGCATGCCCTCAATCAATTCACAGTATTGTAATAGGCAGCTTTGCTTCCTTTGGTTAGGAGAAGCAATCTTTTTTCATAAATGATTACAAATCAGAAATTCCTAGCCAAAAATAATCTGCTTTAATAAGAAATGATTGATTAAAATAAATACCTATATATCGATCTGTCTATCTATCTTTCTATCTATCTATGTATATGTATATATATATATATATATATATATATATACAATCAGCTCACTTTACCATTTGCAGCTTATAACCACTTACCACCAGGGGTCACTACTAACAAAAAGCATCCACTCCACTTCTAAATCTAGCCCCTAGAGTTGAGCAGAAGCATAAGATTCCCCACTGCTTTATTCCATTTTCCATTAGATTATAGATGTAAATTGTTTTTGATGGTATGGTCTGTGCAGATTGAAATATTCAGAGCATATTCTGACTTTTAGTTAACACATCTGTAAGCAATTTGGCCATCACTGAATTCAACGTTTATCTCAATCGTAATAGACAAGGATAATGACAAATATAGTTTACAATGTTATTAAGTACATCATTTTATTTAATTGTGTGCATAAAAGGAATCGTCTCCCCGTCGGGGAATTGAACCCCGGTCTCTCGCGTGACAGGCGGGGATACTGACCACTATACTAACGAGGACATATTGGCTTCAGTTCAACAGTGCTCACCTCCATGAGGTTAGGGCATGCCCTCAATCAATTCACAGTATTGTAATAGGCAGCTTTGCTTCCTTTGGTTAGGAGAAGCAATCTTTTTTCATAAATGATTACAAATCAGAAATTCCTAGCCAAAAATAATCTGCTTTAATAAGAAATGATTGATTAAAATAAATACCTATATATCGATCTGTCTATCTATCTTTCTATCTATCTATGTATATGTATATATATATATATATATATATACAATCAGCTCACTTTACCATTTGCAGCTTATAACCACTTACCACCAGGGGTCACTACTAACAAAAAGCATCCACTCCACTTCTAAATCTAGCCCCTAGAGTTGAGCAGAAGCATAAGATTCCCCACTGCTTCATTCCATTTTCCATTAGATTATAGATGTAAATTGTTTTTGATGGTATGGTCTGTGCAGATTGAAATATTCAGAGCATATTCTGACTTTTAGTTAACACATCTGTAAGCAATTTGGCCATCACTGAATTCAACGTTTATCTCAATCGTAATAGACAAGGATAATGACAAATATAGTTTACAATGTTATTAAGTACATCATTTTATTTAATTGTGTGAATAAAAGGAATCGTCTCCCCGTCGGGGAATTGAACCCCGGTCTCCCGCGTGACAGGCGGGGATACTGACCACTATACTAACGAGGACATATTGGCTTCAGTTTAACAGTGCTCACCTCCATGAGGTTAGGGCATGCCCTCAATCAATTCACAGTATTGTAATAGGCAGCTTTGCTTCCTTTGGTTAGGAGAAGCAATCTTTTTTCATAAATGATTACAAATCAGAAATTCCTAGCCAAAAATAATCTGCTTTAATAAGAAATGATTGATTAAAATAAATACCTATCTATCGATCTGTCTATCTATCTTTCTATCTATCTATCTATGTGTATGTATATATATATATATATATATATATATATATATATATATATACAATCAGCTCACTTTACCATTTGCAGCTTATAACCACTTACCACCAGGGGTCACTACTAACAAAAAGCATCCACTCCACTTCTAAATCTAGCCCCTAGAGTTGAGCAGAAGCATAAGATTCCCCACTGCTTCATTCCATTTTCCATTAGATTATAGATGTAAATTGTTTTTGATGGTATGGTGTGTACAGATTGAAATATTCAGAGCATATTCTGACTTTTAGTTAACACATCTGTAAGCAATTTGGCCATCACTGAATTCAACGTTTATCTCAATCGTAATAGATAAGGATAATGACAAATATAGTTTACAATGTTATTAAGTACATCATTTTATTTAATTGTGTGAATAAAAGGAATCGTCTCCCCGTCGGGGAATTGAACCCCAGTCTCCCGCGTGACAGGCGGGGATACTGACCACTATACTAACGAGGACATATTGGCTTCAGTTTAACAGTGCTCACCTCCATGAGGTTAGGGCATGCCCTCAATCAATTCACAGTATTGTAATAGGCAGCTTTGCTTCCTTTGGTTAGGAGAAGCAATCTTTTTTCATAAATGATTACAAATCAGAAATTCCTAGCCAAAAATCATCTGCTTTAATAAGAAATGATTGATTAAAATAAATACCTATCTATCGATCTGTCTATCTATCTTTCTATCTATCTATGTATATGTATATATATATATATATATATATACAATCAGCTCACTTTACCATTTGCAGCTTATAACCACTTACCACCAGGGGTCCTTACTAACAAAAAGCATCCACTCCACTTCTAAATCTAGCCCCTAGAGTTGAGCAGAAGCATAAGATTCCCCACTGCTTCATTCCATTTTCCATTAGATTATAGATGTAAATTGTTTTTGATGGTATGGTCTGTGCAGATTGAAATATTCAGAGCATATTCTGACTTTTAGTTAACACATCTGTAAGCAATTTGGCCATCACTGAATTCAACGTTTATCTCAATCGTAATAGACAAGGATAATGACAAATATAGTTTACAATGTTATTAAGTACATCATTTTATTTAATTGTGTGAATAAAAGGAGTCGTCTCCCCGTCGGGGAATTGAACCCCGGTCTCCCGCGTGACAGGCGGGGATACTGACCACTATACTAACGAGGACATATTGGCTTCAGTTCAACAGTGCTCACCTCCATGAGGTTAGGGCATGCCCTCAATCAATTCACAGTATTGTAATAGGCAGCTTTGCTTCCTTTGGTTAGGAGAAGCAATCTTTTTTCATAAATGATTACAAATCAGAAATTCCTAGCCAAAAATAATCTGCTTTAATAAGAAATGATTGATTAAAATAAATACCTATATATCGATCTGTCTATCTATCTTTCTATCTATCTATGTATATGTATATATATATATATATATATATATATATACAATCAGCTCACTTTACCATTTGCAGCTTATAACCACTTACCACCAGGGGTCACTACTAACAAAAAGCATCCACTCCACTTCTAAATCTAGCCCCTAGAGTTGAGCAGAAGCATAAGATTCCCCACTGCTTTATTCCATTTTCCATTAGATTATAGATGTAAATTGTTTTTGATGGTATGGTCTGTGCAGATTGAAATATTCAGAGCATATTCTGACTTTTAGTTAACACATCTGTAAGCAATTTGGCCATCACTGAATTCAACGTTTATCTCAATCGTAATAGACAAGGATAATGACAAATATAGTTTACAATGTTATTAAGTACATCATTTTATTTAATTGTGTGCATAAAAGGAATCGTCTCCCCGTCGGGGAATTGAACCCCGGTCTCTCGCGTGACAGGCGGGGATACTGACCACTATACTAACGAGGACATATTGGCTTCAGTTCAACAGTGCTCACCTCCATGAGGTTAGGGCATGCCCTCAATCAATTCACAGTATTGTAATAGGCAGCTTTGCTTCCTTTGGTTAGGAGAAGCAATCTTTTTTCATAAATGATTACAAATCAGAAATTCCTAGCCAAAAATAATCTGCTTTAATAAGAAATGATTGATTAAAATAAATACCTATCTATCGATCTGTCTATCTATCTTTCTATCTATCTATCTATGTGTATGTATATATATATATATATATATATATATATATATATATATATATACAATCAGCTCACTTTACCATTTGCAGCTTATAACCACTTACCACCAGGGGTCACTACTAACAAAAAGCATCCACTCCACTTCTAAATCTAGCCCCTAGAGTTGAGCAGAAGCATAAGATTCCCCACTGCTTCATTCCATTTTCCATTAGATTATAGATGTAAATTGTTTTTGATGGTATGGTGTGTACAGATTGAAATATTCAGAGCATATTCTGACTTTTAGTTAACACATCTGTAAGCAATTTGGCCATCACTGAATTCAACGTTTATCTCAATCGTAATAGATAAGGATAATGACAAATATAGTTTACAATGTTATTAAGTACATCATTTTATTTAATTGTGTGAATAAAAGGAATCGTCTCCCCGTCGGGGAATTGAACCCCAGTCTCCCGCGTGACAGGCGGGGATACTGACCACTATACTAACGAGGACATATTGGCTTCAGTTTAACAGTGCTCACCTCCATGAGGTTAGGGCATGCCCTCAATCAATTCACAGTATTGTAATAGGCAGCTTTGCTTCCTTTGGTTAGGAGAAGCAATCTTTTTTCATAAATGATTACAAATCAGAAATTCCTAGCCAAAAATAATCTGCTTTAATAAGAAATGATTGATTAAAATAAATACCTATCTATCGATCTGTCTATCTATCTTTCTATCTATCTATGTATATGTATATATATATATATATATATATACAATCAGCTCACTTTACCATTTGCAGCTTATAACCACTTACCACCAGGGGTCCTTACTAACAAAAAGCATCCACTCCACTTCTAAATCTAGCCCCTAGAGTTGAGCAGAAGCATAAGATTCCCCACTGCTTCATTCCATTTTCCATTAGATTATAGATGTAAATTGTTTTTGATGGTATGGTCTGTGCAGATTGAAATATTCAGAGCATATTCTGACTTTTAGTTAACACATCTGTAAGCAATTTGGCCATCACTGAATTCAACGTTTATCTCAATCGTAATAGACAAGGATAATGACAAATATAGTTTACAATGTTATTAAGTACATCATTTTATTTAATTGTGTGAATAAAAGGAGTCGTCTCCCCGTCGTGGAATTGAACCCCGGTCTCCCGCGTGACAGGCGGGGATACTGACCACTATACTAACGAGGACATATTGGCTTCAGTTCAACAGTGCTCACCTCCATGAGGTTAGGGCATGCCCTCAATCAATTCACAGTATTGTAATAGGCAGCTTTGCTTCCTTTGGTTAGGAGAAGCAATCTTTTTTCATAAATGATTACAAATCAGAAATTCCTAGCCAAAAATAATCTGCTTTAATAAGAAATGATTGATTAAAATAAATACCTATATATCGATCTGTCTATCTATCTTTCTATCTATCTATGTATATGTATATATATATATATATATATATATATATACAATCAGCTCACTTTACCATTTGCAGCTTATAACCACTTACCACCAGGGGTCACTACTAACAAAAAGCATCCACTCCACTTCTAAATCTAGCCCCTAGAGTTGAGCAGAAGCATAAGATTCCCCACTGCTTTATTCCATTTTCCATTAGATTATAGATGTAAATTGTTTTTGATGGTATGGTCTGTGCAGATTGAAATATTCAGAGCATATTCTGACTTTTAGTTAACACATCTGTAAGCAATTTGGCCATCACTGAATTCAACGTTTATCTCAATCGTAATAGACAAGGATAATGACAAATATAGTTTACAATGCTATTAAGTACATCATTTTATTTAATTGTGTGCATAAAAGGAATCGTCTCCCCGTCGGGGAATTGAACCCCGGTCTCTCGCGTGACAGGCGGGGATACTGACCACTATACTAACGAGGACATATTGGCTTCAGTTCAACAGTGCTCACCTCCATGAGGTTAGGGCATGCCCTCAATCAATTCACAGTATTGTAATAGGCAGCTTTGCTTCCTTTGGTTAGGAGAAGCAATCTTTTTTCATAAATGATTACAAATCAGAAATTCCTAGCCAAAAATAATCTGCTTTAATAAGAAATGATTGATTAAAATAAATACCTATATATCGATCTGTCTATCTATCTTTCTATCTATCTATGTATATGTATATATATATATATATATATACAATCAGCTCACTTTACCATTTGCAGCTTATAACCACTTACCACCAGGGGTCACTACTAACAAAAAGCATCCACTCCACTTCTAAATCTAGCCCCTAGAGTTGAGCAGAAGCATAAGATTCCCCACTGCTTCATTCCATTTTCCATTAGATTATAGATGTAAATTGTTTTTGATGGTATGGTCTGTGCAGATTGAAATATTCAGAGCATATTCTGACTTTTAGTTAACACATCTGTAAGCAATTTGGCCATCACTGAATTCAACGTTTATCTCAATCGTAATAGACAAGGATAATGACAAATATAGTTTACAATGTTATTAAGTACATCATTTTATTTAATTGTGTGAATAAAAGGAATCGTCTCCCCGTCGGGGAATTGAACCCCGGTCTCCCGCGTGACAGGCGGGGATACTGACCACTATACTAACGAGGACATATTGGCTTCAGTTTAACAGTGCTCACCTCCATGAGGTTAGGGCATGCCCTCAATCAATTCACAGTATTGTAATAGGCAGCTTTGCTTCCTTTGGTTAGGAGAAGCAATCTTTTTTCATAAATGATTACAAATCAGAAATTCCTAGCCAAAAATAATCTGCTTTAATAAGAAATGATTGATTAAAATAAATACCTATATATCGATCTGTCTATCTATCTTTCTATCTATCTATGTATATGTATATATATATATATATATATACAATCAGCTCACTTTACCATTTGCAGCTTATAACCACTTACCACCAGGGGTCACTACTAACAAAAAGCATCCACTCCACTTCTAAATCTAGCCCCTAGAGTTGAGCAGAAGCATAAGATTCCCCACTGCTTCATTCCATTTTCCATTAGATTATAGATGTAAATTGTTTTTGATGGTATGGTCTGTGCAGATTGAAATATTCAGAGCATATTCTGACTTTTAGTTAACACATCTGTAAGCAATTTGGCCATCACTGAATTCAACGTTTATCTCAATCGTAATAGACAAGGATAATGACAAATATAGTTTACAATGTTATTAAGTACATCATTTTATTTAATTGTGTGAATAAAAGGAATCGTCTCCCCGTCGGGGAATTGAACCCCGGTCTCCCGCGTGACAGGCGGGGATACTGACCACTATACTAACGAGGACATATTGGCTTCAGTTTAACAGTGCTCACCTCCATGAGGTTAGGGCATGCCCTCAATCAATTCACAGTATTGTAATAGGCAGCTTTGCTTCCTTTGGTTAGGAGAAGCAATCTTTTTTCATAAATGATTACAAATCAGAAATTCCTAGCCAAAAATAATCTGCTTTAATAAGAAATGATTGATTAAAATAAATACCTATATATCGATCTGTCTATCTATCTTTCTATCTATCTATGTATATGTATATATATATATATATATATATATATATATACAATCAGCTCACTTTACCATTTGCAGCTTATAACCACTTACCACCAGGGGTCACTACTAACAAAAAGCATCCACTCCACTTCTAAATCTAGCCCCTAGAGTTGAGCAGAAGCATAAGATTCCCCACTGCTTTATTCCATTTTCCATTAGATTATAGATGTAAATTGTTTTTGATGGTATGGTCTGTGCAGATTGAAATATTCAGAGCATATTCTGACTTTTAGTTAACACATCTGTAAGCAATTTGGCCATCACTGAATTCAACGTTTATCTCAATCGTAATAGACAAGGATAATGACAAATATAGTTTACAATGTTATTAAGTACATCATTTTATTTAATTGTGTACATAAAAGGAATCGTCTCCCCGTCGGGGAATTGAACCCCGGTCTCTCGCGTGACAGGCGGGGATACTGACCACTATACTAACGAGGACATATTGGCTTCAGTTCAACAGTGCTCACCTCCATGAGGTTAGGGCATGCCCTCAATCAATTCACAGTATTGTAATAGGCAGCTTTGCTTCCTTTGGTTAGGAGAAGCAATCTTTTTTCATAAATGATTACAAATCAGAAATTCCTAGCCAAAAATAATCTGCTTTAATAAGAAATGATTGATTAAAATAAATACCTATATATCGATCTGTCTATCTATCTTTCTATCTATCTATGTATATGTATATATATATATATATATATACAATCAGCTCACTTTACCATTTGCAGCTTATAACCACTTACCACCAGGGGTCACTACTAACAAAAAGCATCCACTCCACTTCTAAATCTAGCCCCTAGAGTTGAGCAGAAGCATAAGATTCCCCACTGCTTCATTCCATTTTCCATTAGATTATAGATGTAAATTGTTTTTGATGGTATGGTCTGTGCAGATTGAAATATTCAGAGCATATTCTGACTTTTAGTTAACACATCTGTAAGCAATTTGGCCATCACTGAATTCAACGTTTATCTCAATCGTAATAGACAAGGATAATGACAAATATAGTTTACAATGTTATTAAGTACATCATTTTATTTAATTGTGTGAATAAAAGGAATCGTCTCCCCGTCGGGGAATTGAACCCCGGTCTCCCGCGTGACAGGCGGGGATACTGACCACTATACTAACGAGGACATATTGGCTTCAGTTTAACAGTGCTCACCTCCATGAGGTTAGGGCATGCCCTCAATCAATTCACAGTATTGTAATAGGCAGCTTTGCTTCCTTTGGTTAGGAGAAGCAATCTTTTTTCATAAATGATTACAAATCAGAAATTCCTAGCCAAAAATAATCTGCTTTAATAAGAAATGATTGATTAAAATAAATACCTATCTATCGATCTGTCTATCTATCTTTCTATCTATCTATCTATGTGTATGTATATATATATATATATATATATATATATATATATATATATATACAATCAGCTCTCTTTACCATTTGCAGCTTATAACCACTTACCACCAGGGGTCACTACTAACAAAAAGCATCCACTCCACTTCTAAATCTAGCCCCTAGAGTTGAGCAGAAGCATAAGATTCCCCACTGCTTCATTCCATTTTCCATTAGATTATAGATGTAAATTGTTTTTGATGGTATGGTGTGTACAGATTGAAATATTCAGAGCATATTCTGACTTTTAGTTAACACATCTGTAAGCAATTTGGCCATCACTGAATTCAACGTTTATCTCAATCGTAATAGATAAGGATAATGACAAATATAGTTTACAATGTTATTAAGTACATCATTTTATTTAATTGTGTGAATAAAAGGAATCGTCTCCCCGTCGGGGAATTGAACCCCAGTCTCCCGCGTGACAGGCGGGGATACTGACCACTATACTAACGAGGACATATTGGCTTCAGTTCAACAGTGCTCACCTCCATGAGGTTAGGGCATGCCCTCAATCAATTCACAGTATTGTAATAGACAGCTTTGCTTCCTTTGGTTAGGAGAAGCAATCTTTTTTCATAAATGATTACAAATCAGAAATTCCTAGCCAAAAATAATCTGCTTTAATAAGAAATGATTGATTAAAATAAATACCTATCTATCGATCTGTCTATCTATCTTTCTATCTATCTATGTATATGTATATATATATATATATATATATACAATCAGCTCACTTTACCATTTGCAGCTTATAACCACTTACCACCAGGGGTCCTTACTAACAAAAAGCATCCACTCCACTTCTAAATCTAGCCCCTAGAGTTGAGCAGAAGCATAAGATTCCCCACTGCTTCATTCCATTTTCCATTAGATTATAGATGTAAATTGTTTTTGATGGTATGGTCTGTGCAGATTGAAATATTCAGAGCATATTCTGACTTTTAGTTAACACATCTGTAAGCAATTTGGCCATCACTGAATTCAACGTTTATCTCAATCGTAATAGACAAGGATAATGACAAATATAGTTTACAATGTTGTTAAGTACATCATTTTATTTAATTGTGTGAATAAAAGGAGTCGTCTCCCCGTCGGGGAATTGAACCCCGGTCTCCCGCGTGACAGGCGGGGATACTGACCACTATACTAACGAGGACATATTGGCTTCAGTTCAACAGTGCTCACCTCCATGAGGTTAGGGCATGCCCTCAATCAATTCACAGTATTGTAATAGGCAGCTTTGCTTCCTTTGGTTAGGAGAAGCAATCTTTTTTCATAAATGATTACAAATCAGAAATTCCTAGCCAAAAATAATCTGCTTTAATAAGAAATGATTGATTAAAATAAATACCTATATATCGATCTGTCTATCTATCTTTCTATCTATCTATGTATATGTATATATATATATATATATATATATATATACAATCAGCTCACTTTACCATTTGCAGCTTATAACCACTTACCACCAGGGGTCACTACTAACAAAAAGCATCCACTCCACTTCTAAATCTAGCCCCTAGAGTTGAGCAGAAGCATAAGATTCCCCACTGCTTTATTCCATTTTCCATTAGATTATAGATGTAAATTGTTTTTGATGGTATGGTCTGTGCAGATTGAAATATTCAGAGCATATTCTGACTTTTAGTTAACACATCTGTAAGCAATTTGGCCATCACTGAATTCAACGTTTATCTCAATCGTAATAGACAAGGATAATGACAAATATAGTTTACAATGTTATTAAGTACATCATTTTATTTAATTGTGTGCATAAAAGGAATTGTCTCCCCTTCGGGGAATTGAACCCCGGTCTCTCGCGTGACAGGCGGGGATACTGACCACTATACTAACGAGGACATATTGGCTTCAGTTCAACAGTGCTCACCTCCATGAGGTTAGGGCATGCCCTCAATCAATTCACAGTATTGTAATAGGCAGCTTTGCTTCCTTTGGTTAGGAGAAGCAATCTTTTTTCATAAATGATTACAAATCAGAAATTCCTAGCCAAAAATAATCTGCTTTAATAAGAAATGATTGATTAAAATAAATACCTATATATCGATCTGTCTATCTATCTTTCTATCTATCTATGTATATGTATATATATATATATATATATATATACAATCAGCTCACTTTACCATTTGCAGCTTATAACCATTTACCACCAGGGGTCACTACTAACAAAAAGCATCCACTCCACTTCTAAATCTAGCCCCTAGAGTTGAGCAGAAGCATAAGATTCCCCACTGCTTCATTCCATTTCCATTAGATTATAGATGTAAATTGTTTTTGATGGTATGGTCTGTGCAGATTGAAATATTCAGAGCATATTCTGACTTTTAGTTAACACATCTGTAAGCAATTTGGCCATCACTGAATTCAACGTTTATCTCAATCGTAATAGACAAGGATAATGACAAATATAGTTTACAATGTTATTAAGTACATCATTTTATTTAATTGTGTGAATAAAAGGAATCGTCTCCCCGTCGGGGAATTGAACCCCGGTCTCCCGCGTGACAGGCGGGGATACTGACCACTATACTAACGAGGACATATTGGCTTCAGTTTAACAGTGCTCACCTCCATGAGGTTAGGGCATGCCCTCAATCAATTCACAGTATTGTAATAGGCAGCTTTGCTTCCTTTGGTTAGGAGAAGCAATCTTTTTTCATAAATGATTACAAATCAGAAATTCCTAGCCAAAAATAATCTGCTTTAATAAGAAATGATTGATTAAAATAAATACCTATCTATCGATCTGTCTATCTATCTTTCTATCTATCTATCTATGTGTATGTATATATATATATATATATATATATATATATATATATACAATCAGCTCTCTTTACCATTTGCAGCTTATAACCACTTACCACCAGGGGTCACTACTAACAAAAAGCATCCACTCCACTTCTAAATCTAGCCCCTAGAGTTGAGCAGAAGCATAAGATTCCCCACTGCTTCATTCCATTTTCCATTAGATTATAGATGTAAATTGTTTTTGATGGTATGGTGTGTACAGATTGAAATATTCAGAGCATATTCTGACTTTTAGTTAACACATCTGTAAGCAATTTGGCCATCACTGAATTCAACGTTTATCTCAATCGTAATAGATAAGGATAATGACAAATATAGTTTACAATGTTATTAAGTACATCATTTTATTTAATTGTGTGAATAAAAGGAATCGTCTCCCCGTCGGGGAATTGAACCCCAGTCTCCCGCGTGACAGGCGGGGATACTGACCACTATACTAACGAGGACATATTGGCTTCAGTTCAACAGTGCTCACCTCCATGAGGTTAGGGCATGCCCTCAATCAATTCACAGTATTGTAATAGACAGCTTTGCTTCCTTTGGTTAGGAGAAGCAATCTTTTTTCATAAATGATTACAAATCAGAAATTCCTAGCCAAAAATAATCTGCTTTAATAAGAAATGATTGATTAAAATAAATACCTATCTATCGATCTGTCTATCTATCTTTCTATCTATCTATGTATATGTATATATATATATATATATATATATACAATCAGCTCACTTTACCATTTGCAGCTTATAACCACTTACCACCAGGGGTCCTTACTAACAAAAAGCATCCACTCCACTTCTAAATCTAGCCCCTAGAGTTGAGCAGAAGCATAAGATTCCCCACTGCTTCATTCCATTTTCCATTAGATTATAGATGTAAATTGTTTTTGATGGTATGGTCTGTGCAGATTGAAATATTCAGAGCATATTCTGACTTTTAGTTAACACATCTGTAAGCAATTTGGCCATCACTGAATTCAACGTTTATCTCAATCGTAATAGACAAGGATAATGACAAATATAGTTTACAATGTTGTTAAGTACATCATTTTATTTAATTGTGTGAATAAAAGGAGTCGTCTCCCCGTCGGGGAATTGAACCCCGGTCTCCCGCGTGACAGGCGGGGATACTGACCACTATACTAACGAGGACATATTGGCTTCAGTTCAACAGTGCTCACCTCCATGAGGTTAGGGCATGCCCTCAATCAATTCACAGTATTGTAATAGGCAGCTTTGCTTCCTTTGGTTAGGAGAAGCAATCTTTTTTCATAAATGATTACAAATCAGAAATTCCTAGCCAAAAATAATCTGCTTTAATAAGAAATGATTGATTAAAATAAATACCTATATATCGATCTGTCTATCTATCTTTCTATCTATCTATGTATATGTATATATATATATATATATATATATATATACAATCAGCTCACTTTACCATTTGCAGCTTATAACCACTTACCACCAGGGGTCACTACTAACAAAAAGCATCCACTCCACTTCTAAATCTAGCCCCTAGAGTTGAGCAGAAGCATAAGATTCCCCACTGCTTTATTCCATTTTCCATTAGATTATAGATGTAAATTGTTTTTGATGGTATGGTCTGTGCAGATTGAAATATTCAGAGCATATTCTGACTTTTAGTTAACACATCTGTAAGCAATTTGGCCATCACTGAATTCAACGTTTATCTCAATCGTAATAGACAAGGATAATGACAAATATAGTTTACAATGTTATTAAGTACATCATTTTATTTAATTGTGTGCATAAAAGGAATTGTCTCCCCGTCGGGGAATTGAACCCCGGTCTCTCGCGTGACAGGCGGGGATACTGACCACTATACTAACGAGGACATATTGGCTTCAGTTCAACAGTGCTCACCTCCATGAGGTTAGGGCATGCCCTCAATCAATTCACAGTATTGTAATAGGCAGCTTTGCTTCCTTTGGTTAGGAGAAGCAATCTTTTTTCATAAATGATTACAAATCAGAAATTCCTAGCCAAAAATAATCTGCTTTAATAAGAAATGATTGATTAAAATAAATACCTATATATCGATCTGTCTATCTATCTTTCTATCTATCTATGTATATGTATATATATATATATATATATACAATCAGCTCACTTTACCATTTGCAGCTTATAACCACTTACCACCAGGGGTCACTACTAACAAAAAGCATCCACTCCACTTCTAAATCTAGCCCCTAGAGTTGAGCAGAAGCATAAGATTCCCCACTGCTTCATTCCATTTTCCATTAGATTATAGATGTAAATTGTTTTTGATGGTATGGTCTGTGCAGATTGAAATATTCAGAGCATATTCTGACTTTTAGTTAACACATCTGTAAGCAATTTGGCCATCACTGAATTCAACGTTTATCTCAATCGTAATAGACAAGGATAATGACAAATATAGTTTACAATGTTATTAAGTACATCATTTTATTTAATTGTGTGAATAAAAGGAATCGTCTCCCCGTCGGGGAATTGAACCCCGGTCTCCCGCGTGACAGGCGGGGATACTGACCACTATACTAACGAGGACATATTGGCTTCAGTTTAACAGTGCTCACCTCCATGAGGTTAGGGCATGCCCTCAATCAATTCACAGTATTGTAATAGGCAGCTTTGCTTCCTTTGGTTAGGAGAAGCAATCTTTTTTCATAAATGATTACAAATCAGAAATTCCTAGCCAAAAATAATCTGCTTTAATAAGAAATGATTGATTAAAATAAATACCTATCTATCGATCTGTCTATCTATCTTTCTATCTATCTATCTATGTGTATGTATATATATATATATATATATATATATATATATATATATATATATATATATATACAATCAGCTCACTTTACCATTTGCAGCTTATAACCACTTACCACCAGGGGTCACTACTAACAAAAAGCATCCACTCCACTTCTAAATCTAGCCCCTAGAGTTGAGCAGAAGCATAAGATTCCCCACTGCTTCATTCCATTTTCCATTAGATTATAGATGTAAATTGTTTTTGATGGTATGGTCTGTGCAGATTGAAATATTCAGAGCATATTCTGACTTTTAGTTAACACATCTGTAAGCAATTTGGCCATCACTGAATTCAACGTTTATCTCAATCGTAATAGACAAGGATAATGACAAATATAGTTTACAATGTTATTAAGTACATCATTTTATTTAATTGTGTGAATAAAAGGAGTCGTCTCCCCGTCGGGGAATTGAACCCCGGTCTCCCGCGTGACAGGCGGGGATACTGACCACTATACTAACGAGGACATATTGGCTTCAGTTCAACAGTGCTCACCTCCATGAGGTTAGGGCATGCCCTCAATCAATTCACAGTATTGTAATAGGCAGCTTTGCTTCCTTTGGTTAGGAGAAGCAATCTTTTTTCATAAATGATTACAAATCAGAAATTCCTAGCCAAAAATAATCTGCTTTAATAAGAAATGATTGATTAAAATAAATACCTATCTATCGATCTGTCTATCTATCTTTCTATCTATCTATGTATATGTATATATATATATATATATATATACAATCAGCTCACTTTACCATTTGCAGCTTATAACCACTTACCACCAGGGGTCACTACTAACAAAAAGCATCCACTCCACTTCTAAATCTAGCCCCTAGAGTTGAGCAGAAGCATAAGATTCCCCACTGCTTCATTCCATTTTCCATTAGATTATAGATGTAAATTGTTTTTGATGGTATGGTCTGTGCAGATTGAAATATTCAGAGCATATTCTGACTTTTAGTTAACACATCTGTAAGCAATTTGGCCATCACTGAATTCAACGTTTATCTCAATCGTAATAGACAAGGATAATGACAAATATAGTTTACAATGTTATTAAGTACATCATTTTATTTAATTGTGTGAATAAAAGGAATCGTCTCCCCGTCGGGGAATTGAACCCCGGTCTCACGCGTGACAGGCGGGGATACTGACCACTATACTAACGAGGACATATTGGCTTCAGTTTAACAGTGCTCACCTCCATGAGGTTAGGGCATGCCCTCAATCAATTCACAGTATTGTAATAGGCAGCTTTGCTTCCTTTGGTTAGGAGAAGCAATCTTTTTTCATAAATGATTACAAATCAGAAATTCCTAGCCAAAAATAATCTGCTTTAATAAGAAATGATTGATTAAAATAAATACCTATCTATCGATCTGTCTATCTATCTTTCTATCTATCTATGCATATGTATATATATATATATATATATATATATATATATACAATCAGCTCACTTTACCATTTGCAGCTTATAACCATTTACCACCAGGGGTCACTACTAACAAAAAGCATCCACTCCACTTCTAAATCTAGCCCCTAGAGTTGAGCAGAAGCATAAGATTCCCCACTGCTTCATTCCATTTTCCATTAGATTATAGATGTAAATTGTTTTTGATGGTATGGTGTGTACAGATTGAAATATTCAGAGCATATTCTGACTTTTAGTTAACACATCTGTAAGCAATTTGGCCATCACTGAATTCAACGTTTATCTCAATCGTAATAGATAAGGATAATGACAAATATAGTTTACAATGTTATTAAGTACATCATTTTATTTAATTGTGTGAATAAAAGGAATCGTCTCCCCGTCGGGGAATTGAACCCCAGTCTCCCGCGTGACAGGCGGGGATACTGACCACTATACTAACGAGGACATATTGGCTTCAGTTCAACAGTGCTGACCTCCATGAGGTTAGGGCATGCCCTCAATCAATTCACAGTATTGTAATAGGCAGCTTTGCTTCCTTTGGTTAGGAGAAGCAATCTTTTTTCATAAATGATTACAAATCAGAAATTCCTAGCCAAAAATAATCTGCTTTAATAAGAAATGATTGATTAAAATAAATACCTATCTATCGATCTGTCTATCTATCTTTCTATCTATCTATGTATATGTATATATATATATATATATATATATATACAATCAGCTCACTTTACCATTTGCAGCTTATAACCACTTACCACCAGGGGTCCTTACTAACAAAAAGCATCCACTCCACTTCTAAATCTAGCCCCTAGAGTTGAGCAGAAGCATAAGATTCCCCACTGCTTCATTCCATTTTCCATTAGATTATAGATGTAAATTGTTTTTGATGGTATGGTCTGTGCAGATTGAAATATTCAGAGCATATTCTGACTTTTAGTTAACACATCTGTAAGCAATTTGGCCATCACTGAATTCAACGTTTATCTCAATCGTAATAGACAAGGATAATGACAAATATAGTTTACAATGTTATTAAGTACATCATTTTATTTAATTGTGTGAATAAAAGGAGTCGTCTCCCCGTCGGGGAATTGAACCCCGGTCTCCCGCGTGACAGGCGGGGATACTGACCACTATACTAACGAGGACATATTGGCTTCAGTTCAACAGTGCTCACCTCCATGAGGTTAGGGCATGCCCTCAATCAATTCACAGTATTGTAATAGGCAGCTTTGCTTCCTTTGGTTAGGAGAAGCAATCTTTTTTCATAAATGATTACAAATCAGAAATTCCTAGCCAAAAATAATCTGCTTTAATAAGAAATGATTCATTAAAATAAATACCTATATATCGATCTGTCTATCTATCTTTCTATCTATCTATGTATATGTATATATATATATATATATATATATATATACAATCAGCTCACTTTACCATTTGCAGCTTATAACCACTTACCACCAGGGGTCACTACTAACAAAAAGCATCCACTCCACTTCTAAATCTAGCCCCTAGAGTTGAGCAGAAGCATAAGATTCCCCACTGCTTTATTCCATTTTCCATTAGATTATAGATGTAAATTGTTTTTGATGGTATGGTCTGTGCAGATTGAAATATTCAGAGCATATTCTGACTTTTAGTTAACACATCTGTAAGCAATTTGGCCATCACTGAATTCAACGTTTATCTCAATCGTAATAGACAAGGATAATGACAAATATAGTTTACAATGTTATTAAGTACATCATTTTATTTAATTGTGTGCATAAAAGGAATCGTCTCCCCGTCGGGGAATTGAACCCCGGTCTCTCGCGTGACAGGCGGGGATACTGACCACTATACTAACGAGGACATATTGGCTTCAGTTCAACAGTGCTCACCTCCATGAGGTTAGGGCATGCCCTCAATCAATTCACAGTATTGTAATAGGCAGCTTTGCTTCCTTTGGTTAGGAGAAGCAATCTTTTTTCATAAATGATTACAAATCAGAAATTCCTAGCCAAAAATAATCTGCTTTAATAAGAAATGATTGATTAAAATAAATATCTATATATCGATCTGTCTATCTATCTTTCTATCTATCTATGTATATGTATATATATATATATATATATATATATATATATATATACAATCAGCTCACTTTACCATTTGCAGCTTATAACCACTTACCACCAGGGGTCACTACTAACAAAAAGCATCCACTCCACTTCTAAATCTAGCCCCTAGAGTTGAGCAGAAGCATAAGATTCCCCACTGCTTCATTCCATTTTCCATTAGATTATAGATGTAAATTGTTTTTGATGGTATGGTCTGTGCAGATTGAAATATTCAGAGCATATTCTGACTTTTAGTTAACACATCTGTAAGCAATTTGGCCATCACTGAATTCAACGTTTATCTCAATCGTAATAGACAAGGATAATGACAAATATAGTTTACAATGTTATTAAGTACATCATTTTATTTAATTGTGTGAATAAAAGGAATCGTCTCCCCGTCGGGGAATTGAACCCCGGTCTCCCGCGTGACAGGCGGGGATACTGACCACTATACTAACGAGGACATATTGGCTTCAGTTTAACAGTGCTCACCTCCATGAGGTTAGGGCATGCCCTCAATCAATTCACAGTATTGTAATAGGCAGCTTTGCTTCCTTTGGTTAGGAGAAGCAATCTTTTTTCATAAATGATTACAAATCAGAAATTCCTAGCCAAAAATAATCTGCTTTAATAAGAAATGATTGATTAAAATAAATACCTATCTATCGATCTGTCTATCTATCTTTCTATCTATCTATGCATATGTATATATATATATATATATATATATATATATATATACAATCAGCTCACTTTACCATTTGCAGCTTATAACCATTTACCACCAGGGGTCACTACTAACAAAAAGCATCCACTCCACTTCTAAATCTAGCCCCTAGAGTTGAGCAGAAGCATAAGATTCCCCACTGCTTCATTCCATTTTCCATTAGATTATAGATGTAAATTGTTTTTGATGGTATGGTGTGTACAGATTGAAATATTCAGAGCATATTCTGACTTTTAGTTAACACATCTGTAAGCAATTTGGCCATCACTGAATTCAACGTTTATCTCAATCGTAATAGACAAGGATAATGACAAATATAGTTTACAATGTTATTAAGTACATCATTTTATTTAATTGTGTGAATAAAAGGAATCGTCTCCCCGTCGGGGAATTGAACCCCGGTCTCCCGCGTGACAGGCGGGGATACTGACCACTATACTAACGAGGACATATTGGCTTCAGTTCAACAGTGCTCACCTCCATGAGGTTAGGGCATGCCCTCAATCAATTCACAGTATTGTAATAGGCAGCTTTGCTTCCTTTGGTTAGGAGAAGCAATCTTTTTTCATAAATGATTACAAATCAGAAATTCCTAGCCAAAAATAATCTGCTTTAATAAGAAATGATTGATTAAAATAAATACCTATCTATCGATCTGTCTATCTATCTTTCTATCTATCTATGTATATGTATATATATATATATATATATATACAATCAGCTCACTTTACCATTTGCAGCTTATAACCACTTACCACCAGGGGTCCTTACTAACAAAAAGCATCCACTCCACTTCTAAATCTAGCCCCTAGAGTTGAGCAGAAGCATAAGATTCCCCACTGCTTCATTCCATTTTCCATTAGATTATAGATGTAAATTGTTTTTGATGGTATGGTCTGTGCAGATTGAAATATTCAGAGCATATTCTGACTTTTAGTTAACACATCTGTAAGCAATTTGGCCATCACTGAATTCAACGTTTATCTCAATCGTAATAGACAAGGATAATGACAAATATAGTTTACAATGTTATTAAGTACATCATTTTATTTAATTGTGTGAATAAAAGGAATCGTCTCCCCGTCGGGGAATTGAACCCCGGTCTCCCGCGTGACAGGCGGGGATACTGACCACTATACTAACGAGGACATATTGGCTTCAGTTTAACAGTGCTCTCCTCCATGAGGTTAGGGCATGCCCTCAATCAATTCACAGTATTGTAATAGGCAGCTTTGCTTCCTTTGGTTAGGAGAAGCAATCTTTTTTCATAAATGATTACAAATCAGAAATTCCTAGCCAAAAATAATCTGCTTTAATAAGAAATGATTGATTAAAATAAATACCTATCTATCGATCTGTCTATCTATCTTTCTATCTATCTATGCATATGTATATATATATATATATATATATATATATATATACAATCAGCTCACTTTACCATTTGCAGCTTATAACCATTTACCACCAGGGGTCACTACTAACAAAAAGCATCCACTCCACTTCTAAATCTAGCCCCTAGAGTTGAGCAGAAGCATAAGATTCCCCACTGCTTCATTCCATTTTCCATTAGATTATAGATGTAAATTGTTTTTGATGGTATGGTGTGTACAGATTGAAATATTCAGAGCATATTCTGACTTTTAGTTAACACATCTGTAAGCAATTTGGCCATCACTGAATTCAACGTTTATCTCAATCGTAATAGATAAGGATAATGACAAATATAGTTTACAATGTTATTAAGTACATCATTTTATTTAATTGTGTGAATAAAAGGAATCGTCTCCCCGTCGGGGAATTGAACCCCAGTCTCCCGCGTGACAGGCGGGGATACTGACCACTATACTAACGAGGACATATTGGCTTCAGTTCAACAGTGCTGACCTCCATGAGGTTAGGGCATGCCCTCAATCAATTCACAGTATTGTAATAGGCAGCTTTGCTTCCTTTGGTTAGGAGAAGCAATCTTTTTTCATAAATGATTACAAATCAGAAATTCCTAGCCAAAAATAATCTGCTTTAATAAGAAATGATTGATTAAAATAAATACCTATCTATCGATCTGTCTATCTATCTTTCTATCTATCTATGTATATGTATATATATATATATATATATATATACAATCAGCTCACTTTACCATTTGCAGCTTATAACCACTTACCACCAGGGGTCCTTACTAACAAAAAGCATCCACTCCACTTCTAAATCTAGCCCCTAGAGTTGAGCAGAAGCATAAGATTCCCCACTGCTTCATTCCATTTTCCATTAGATTATAGATGTAAATTGTTTTTGATGGTATGGTCTGTGCAGATTGAAATATTCAGAGCATATTCTGACTTTTAGTTAACACATCTGTAAGCAATTTGGCCATCACTGAATTCAACGTTTATCTCAATCGTAATAGACAAGGATAATGACAAATATAGTTTACAATGTTATTAAGTACATCATTTTATTTAATTGTGTGAATAAAAGGAATCGTCTCCCCGTCGGGGAATTGAACCCCGGTCTCCCGCGTGACAGGCGGGGATACTGACCACTATACTAACGAGGACATATTGGCTTCAGTTTAACAGTGCTCTCCTCCATGAGGTTAGGGCATGCCCTCAATCAATTCACAGTATTGTAATAGGCAGCTTTGCTTCCTTTGGTTAGGAGAAGCAATCTTTTTTCATAAATGATTACAAATCAGAAATTCCTAGCCAAAAATAATCTGCTTTAATAAGAAATGATTGATTAAAATAAATACCTATCTATCGATCTGTCTATCTATCTTTCTATCTATCTATGCATATGTATATATATATATATATATATATATATATATATACAATCAGCTCACTTTACCATTTGCAGCTTATAACCATTTACCACCAGGGGTCACTACTAACAAAAAGCATCCACTCCACTTCTAAATCTAGCCCCTAGAGTTGAGCAGAAGCATAAGATTCCCCACTGCTTCATTCCATTTTCCATTAGATTATAGATGTAAATTGTTTTTGATGGTATGGTGTGTACAGATTGAAATATTCAGAGCATATTCTGACTTTTAGTTAACACATCTGTAAGCAATTTGGCCATCACTGAATTCAACGTTTATCTCAATCGTAATAGATAAGGATAATGACAAATATAGTTTACAATGTTATTAAGTACATCATTTTATTTAATTGTGTGAATAAAAGGAATCGTCTCCCCGTCGGGGAATTGAACCCCAGTCTCCCGCGTGACAGGCGGGGATACTGACCACTATACTAACGAGGACATATTGGCTTCAGTTCAACAGTGCTGACCTCCATGAGGTTAGGGCATGCCCTCAATCAATTCACAGTATTGTAATAGGCAGCTTTGCTTCCTTTGGTTAGGAGAAGCAATCTTTTTTCATAAATGATTACAAATCAGAAATTCCTAGCCAAAAATAATCTGCTTTAATAAGAAATGATTGATTAAAATAAATACCTATCTATCGATCTGTCTATCTATCTTTCTATCTATCTATGTATATGTATATATATATATATATATATATATATATACAATCAGCTCACTTTACCATTTGCAGCTTATAACCACTTACCACCAGGGGTCCTTACTAACAAAAAGCATCCACTCCACTTCTAAATCTAGCCCCTAGAGTTGAGCAGAAGCATAAGATTCCCCACTGCTTCATTCCATTTTCCATTAGATTATAGATGTAAATTGTTTTTGATGGTATGGTCTGTGCAGATTGAAATATTCAGAGCATATTCTGACTTTTAGTTAACACATCTGTAAGCAATTTGGCCATCACTGAATTCAACGTTTATCTCAATCGTAATAGACAAGGATAATGACAAATATAGTTTACAATGTTATTAAGTACATCATTTTATTTAATTGTGTGAATAAAAGGAGTCGTCTCCCCGTCGGGGAATTGAACCCCGGTCTCCCGCGTGACAGGCGGGGATACTGACCACTATACTAACGAGGACATATTGGCTTCAGTTCAACAGTGCTCACCTCCATGAGGTTAGGGCATGCCCTCAATCAATTCACAGTATTGTAATAGGCAGCTTTGCTTCCTTTGGTTAGGAGAAGCAATCTTTTTTCATAAATGATTACAAATCAGAAATTCCTAGCCAAAAATAATCTGCTTTAATAAGAAATGATTGATTAAAATAAATACCTATATATCGATCTGTCTATCTATCTTTCTATCTATCTATGTATATGTATATATATATATATATATATATATACAATCAGCTCACTTTACCATTTGCAGCTTATAACCACTTACCACCAGGGGTCACTACTAACAAAAAGCATCCACTCCACTTCTAAATCTAGCCCCTAGAGTTGAGCAGAAGCATAAGATTCCCCACTGCTTTATTCCATTTTCCATTAGATTATAGATGTAAATTGTTTTTGATGGTATGGTCTGTGCAGATTGAAATATTCAGAGCATATTCTGACTTTTAGTTAACACATCTGTAAGCAATTTGGCCATCACTGAATTCAACGTTTATCTCAATCGTAATAGACAAGGATAATGACAAATATAGTTTACAATGTTATTAAGTACATCATTTTATTTAATTGTGTGCATAAAAGGAATCGTCTCCCCGTCGGGGAATTGAACCCCGGTCTCTCGCGTGACAGGCGGGGATACTGACCACTATACTAACGAGGACATATTGGCTTCAGTTCAACAGTGCTCACCTCCATGAGGTTAGGGCATGCCCTCAATCAATTCACAGTATTGTAATAGGCAGCTTTGCTTCCTTTGGTTAGGAGAAGCAATCTTTTTTCATAAATGATTACAAATCAGAAATTCCTAGCCAAAAATAATCTGCTTTAATAAGAAATGATTGATTAAAATAAATATCTATATATCGATCTGTCTATCTATCTTTCTATCTATCTATGTATATGTATATATATATATATATATATATATATATATATATATATACAATCAGCTCACTTTACCATTTGCAGCTTATAACCACTTACCACCAGGGGTCACTACTAACAAAAAGCATCCACTCCACTTCTAAATCTAGCCCCTAGAGTTGAGCAGAAGCATAAGATTCCCCACTGCTTCATTCCATTTTCCATTAGATTATAGATGTAAATTGTTTTTGATGGTATGGTCTGTGCAGATTGAAATATTCAGAGCATATTCTGACTTTTAGTTAACACATCTGTAAGCAATTTGGCCATCACTGAATTCAACGTTTATCTCAATCGTAATAGACAAGGATAATGACAAATATAGTTTACAATGTTATTAAGTACATCATTTTATTTAATTGTGTGAATAAAAGGAGTCGTCTCCCCGTCGGGGAATTGAACCCCGGTCTCCCGCGTGACAGGCGGGGATACTGACCACTATACTAACGAGGACATATTGGCTTCAGTTCAACAGTGCTCACCTCCATGAGGTTAGGGCATGCCCTCAATCAATTCACAGTATTGTAATAGGCAGCTTTGCTTCCTTTGGTTAGGAGAAGCAATCTTTTTTCATAAATGATTACAAATCAGAAATTCCTAGCCAAAAATAATCTGCTTTAATAAGAAATGATTCATTAAAATAAATACCTATATATCGATCTGTCTATCTATCTTTCTATCTATCTATGTATATGTATATATATATATATATATATATACAATCAGCTCACTTTACCATTTGCAGCTTATAACCACTTACCACCAGGGGTCACTACTAACAAAAAGCATCCACTCCACTTCTAAATCTAGCCCCTAGAGTTGAGCAGAAGCATAAGATTCCCCACTGCTTCATTCCATTTTCCATTAGATTATAGATGTAAATTGTTTTTGATGGTATGGTCTGTGCAGATTGAAATATTCAGAGCATATTCTGACTTTTAGTTAACACATCTGTAAGCAATTTGGCCATCACTGAATTCAACGTTTATCTCAATCGTAATAGACAAGGATAATGACAAATATAGTTTACAATGTTATTAAGTACATCATTTTATTTAATTGTGTGAATAAAAGGAATCGTCTCCCCGTCGGGGAATTGAACCCCGGTCTCCCGCGTGACAGGCGGGGATACTGACCACTATACTAACGAGGACATATTGGCTTCAGTTTAACAGTGCTCACCTCCATGAGGTTAGGGCATGCCCTCAATCAATTCACAGTATTGTAATAGGCAGCTTTGCTTCCTTTGGTTAGGAGAAGCAATCTTTTTTCATAAATGATTACAAATCAGAAATTCCTAGCCAAAAATAATCTGCTTTAATAAGAAATGATTGATTAAAATAAATACCTATCTATCGATCTGTCTATCTATCTTTCTATCTATCTATGCATATGTATATATATATATATATATATATATATATATACAATCAGCTCACTTTACCATTTGCAGCTTATAACCATTTACCACCAGGGGTCACTACTAACAAAAAGCATCCACTCCACTTCTAAATCTAGCCCCTAGAGTTGAGCAGAAGCATAAGATTCCCCACTGCTTCATTCCATTTTCCATTAGATTATAGATGTAAATTGTTTTTGATGGTATGGTGTGTACAGATTGAAATATTCAGAGCATATTCTGACTTTTAGTTAACACATCTGTAAGCAATTTGGCCATCACTGAATTCAACGTTTATCTCAATCGTAATAGACAAGGATAATGACAAATATAGTTTACAATGTTATTAAGTACATCATTTTATTTAATTGTGTGAATAAAAGGAATCGTCTCCCCGTCGGGGAATTGAACCCCGGTCTCCCGCGTGACAGGCGGGGATACTGACCACTATACTAACGAGGACATATTGGCTTCAGTTCAACAGTGCTCACCTCCATGAGGTTAGGGCATGCCCTCAATCAATTCACAGTATTGTAATAGGCAGCTTTGCTTCCTTTGGTTAGGAGAAGCAATCTTTTTTCATAAATGATTACAAATCAGAAATTCCTAGCCAAAAATAATCTGCTTTAATAAGAAATGATTGATTAAAATAAATACCTATCTATCGATCTGTCTATCTATCTTTCTATCTATCTATGTATATGTATATATATATATATATATATATACAATCAGCTCACTTTACCATTTGCAGCTTATAACCACTTACCACCAGGGGTCCTTACTAACAAAAAGCATCCACTCCACTTCTAAATCTAGCCCCTAGAGTTGAGCAGAAGCATAAGATTCCCCACTGCTTCATTCCATTTTCCATTAGATTATAGATGTAAATTGTTTTTGATGGTATGGTCTGTGCAGATTGAAATATTCAGAGCATATTCTGACTTTTAGTTAACACATCTGTAAGCAATTTGGCCATCACTGAATTCAACGTTTATCTCAATCGTAATAGACAAGGATAATGACAAATATAGTTTACAATGTTATTAAGTACATCATTTTATTTAATTGTGTGAATAAAAGGAATCGTCTCCCCGTCGGGGAATTGAACCCCGGTCTCCCGCGTGACAGGCGGGGATACTGACCACTATACTAACGAGGACATATTGGCTTCAGTTTAACAGTGCTCTCCTCCATGAGGTTAGGGCATGCCCTCAATCAATTCACAGTATTGTAATAGGCAGCTTTGCTTCCTTTGGTTAGGAGAAGCAATCTTTTTTCATAAATGATTACAAATCAGAAATTCCTAGCCAAAAATAATCTGCTTTAATAAGAAATGATTGATTAAAATAAATACCTATCTATCGATCTGTCTATCTATCTTTCTATCTATCTATCTATGTGTATGTATATATATATATATATATATATATATATATATATATACAATCAGCTCACTTTACCATTTGCAGCTTATAACCACTTACCACCAGGGGTCACTACTAACAAAAAGCATCCACTCCACTTCTAAATCTAGCCCCTAGAGTTGAGCAGAAGCATAAGATTCCCCACTGCTTCATTCCATTTTCCATTAGATTATAGATGTAAATTGTTTTTGATGGTATGGTATGTGCAGATTGAAATATTCAGAGCATATTCTGACTTTTAGTTAACACATCTGTAAGCAATTTGGCCATCACTGAATTCAACGTTTATCTCAATCGTAATAGACAAGGATAATGACAAATATAGTTTACAATGTTATTAAGTACATCATTTTATTTAATTGTGTGAATAAAAGGAGTCGTCTCCCCGTCGGGGAATTGAACGCCGGTCTCCCGCGTGACAGGCGGGGATACTGACCACTATACTAACGAGGACATATTGGCTTCAGTTCAACAGTGCTCACCTCCATGAGGTTAGGGCATGCCCTCAATCAATTCACAGTATTGTAATAGGCAGCTTTGCTTCCTTTGGTTAGGAGAAGCAATCTTTTTTCATAAATGATTACAAATCAGAAATTCCTAGCCAAAAATAATCTGCTTTAATAAGAAATGATTCATTAAAATAAATACCTATATATCGATCTGTCTATCTATCTTTCTATCTATCTATGTATATGTATATATATATATATATATATATATATACAATCAGCTCACTTTACCATTTGCAGCTTATAACCACTTACCACCAGGGGTCACTACTAACAAAAAGCATCCACTCCACTTCTAAATCTAGCCCCTAGAGTTGAGCAGAAGCATAAGATTCCCCACTGCTTCATTCCATTTTCCATTAGATTATAGATGTAAATTGTTTTTGATGGTATGGTCTGTGCAGATTGAAATATTCAGAGCATATTCTGACTTTTAGTTAACATCTGTAAGCAATTTGGCCATCACTGAATTCAACGTTTATCTCAATCGTAATAGACAAGGATAATGACAAATATAGTTTACAATGTTATTAAGTACATCATTTTATTTAATTGTGTGAATAAAAGGAATCGTCTCCCCGTCGGGGAATTGAACCCCGGTCTCCCGCGTGACAGGCGGGGATACTGACCACTATACTAACGAGGACATATTGGCTTCAGTTTAACAGTGCTCACCTCCATGAGGTTAGGGCATGCCCTCAATCAATTCACAGTATTGTAATAGGCAGCTTTGCTTCCTTTGGTTAGGAGAAGCAATCTTTTTTCATAAATGATTACAAATCAGAAATTCCTAGCCAAAAATAATCTGCTTTAATAAGAAATGATTGATTAAAATAAATACCTATCTATCGATCTGTCTATCTATCTTTCTATCTATCTATGTATATGTATATATATATATATATATATATATATATATACAATCAGCTCACTTTACCATTTGCAGCTTATAACCACTTACCACCAGGGGTCCTTACTAACAAAAAGCATCCACTCCACTTCTAAATCTAGCCCCTAGAGTTGAGCAGAAGCATAAGATTCCCCACTGCTTCATTCCATTTTCCATTAGATTATAGATGTAAATTGTTTTTGATGGTATGGTGTGTGCAGATTGAAATATTCAGAGCATATTCTGACTTTTAGTTAACACATCTGTAAGCAATTTGGCCATCACTGAATTCAACGTTTATCTCAATCGTAATAGACAAGGATAATGACAAATATAGTTTACAATGTTATTAAGTACATCATTTTATTTAATTGTGTGAATAAAAGGAATCGTCTCCCCGTCGGGGAATTGAACCCCGGTCTCCCGCGTGACAGGCGGGGATACTGACCACTATACTAACGAGGACATATTGGCTTCAGTTCAACGGTGCTCACCTCCATGAGGTTAGGGCATGCCCTCAATCAATTCACAGTATTGTAATAGGCAGCTTTGCTTCCTTTGGTTAGGAGAAGCAATCTTTTTTCATAAATGATTACAAATCAGAAATTCCTAGCCAAAAATAATCTGCTTTAATAAGAAATGATTGATTAAAATAAATACCTATCTATCGATCTGTCTATCTATCTTTCTATCTATCTATGTATATGTATATATATATATATATATATATACAATCAGCTCACTTTACCATTTGCAGCTTATAACCACTTACCACCAGGGGTCCTTACTAACAAAAAGCATCCACTCCACTTCTAAATCTAGCCCCTAGAGTTGAGCAGAAGCATAAGATTCCCCACTGCTTCATTCCATTTTCCATTAGATTATAGATGTAAATTGTTTTTGATGGTATGGTCTGTGCAGATTGAAATATTCAGAGCATATTCTGACTTTTAGTTAACACATCTGTAAGCAATTTGGCCATCACTGAATTAAACGTTTATCTCAATCGTAATAGACAAGGATAATGACAAATATAGTTTACAATGTTATTAAGTACATCATTTTATTTAATTGTGTGAATAAAAGGAATCGTCTCCCCGTCGGGGAATTGAACCCCGGTCTCCCGCGTGACAGGCGGGGATACTGACCACTATACTAACGAGGACATATTGGCTTCAGTTTAACAGTGCTCACCTCCATGAGGTTAGGGCATGCCCTCAATCAATTCACAGTATTGTAATAGGCAGCTTTGCTTCCTTTGGTTAGGAGAAGCAATCTTTTTTCATAAATGATTACAAATCAGAAATTCCTAGCCAAAAATAATCTGCTTTAATAAGAAATGATTGATTAAAATAAATACCTATCTATCGATCTGTCTATCTATCTTTCTATCTATCTATGTATATGTATATATATATATATATATATATACAATCAGCTCACTTTACCATTTGCAGCTTATAACCACTTACCACCAGGGGTCCTTACTAACAAAAAGCATCCACTCCACTTCTAAATCTAGCCCCTAGAGTTGAGCAGAAGCATAAGATTCCCCACTGCTTCATTCCATTTTCCATTAGATTATAGATGTAAATTGTTTTTGATGGTATGGTCTGTGCAGATTGAAATATTCAGAGCATATTCTGACTTTTAGTTAACACATCTGTAAGCAATTTGGCCATCACTGAATTCAACGTTTATCTCAATCGTAATAGACAAGGATAATGACAAATATAGTTTACAATGTTATTAAGTACATCATTTTATTTAATTGTGTGAATAAAAGGAATCGTCTCCCCGTCGGGGAATTGAACCCCGGTCTCCCGCGTGACAGGCGGGGATACTGACCACTATACTAACGAGGACATATTGGCTTCAGTTTAACAGTGCTCTCCTCCATGAGGTTAGGGCATGCCCTCAATCAATTCACAGTATTGTAATAGGCAGCTTTGCTTCCTTTGGTTAGGAGAAGCAATCTTTTTTCATAAATGATTACAAATCAGAAATTCCTAGCCAAAAATAATCTGCTTTAATAAGAAATGATTGATTAAAATAAATACCTATCTATCGATCTGTCTATCTATCTTTCTATCTATCTATCTATGTGTATGTATATATATATATATATATATATATATATATATATACAATCAGCTCACTTTACCATTTGCAGCTTATAACCACTTACCACCAGGGGTCACTACTAACAAAAAGCATCCACTCCACTTCTAAATCTAGCCCCTAGAGTTGAGCAGAAGCATAAGATTCCCCACTGCTTCATTCCATTTTCCATTAGATTATAGATGTAAATTGTTTTTGATGGTATGGTATGTGCAGATTGAAATATTCAGAGCATATTCTGACTTTTAGTTAACACATCTGTAAGCAATTTGGCCATCACTGAATTCAACGTTTATCTCAATCGTAATAGACAAGGATAATGACAAATATAGTTTACAATGTTATTAAGTACATCATTTTATTTAATTGTGTGAATAAAAGGAGTCGTCTCCCCGTCGGGGAATTGAACGCCGGTCTCCCGCGTGACAGGCGGGGATACTGACCACTATACTAACGAGGACATATTGGCTTCAGTTCAACAGTGCTCACCTCCATGAGGTTAGGGCATGCCCTCAATCAATTCACAGTATTGTAATAGGCAGCTTTGCTTCCTTTGGTTAGGAGAAGCAATCTTTTTTCATAAATGATTACAAATCAGAAATTCCTAGCCAAAAATAATCTGCTTTAATAAGAAATGATTCATTAAAATAAATACCTATATATCGATCTGTCTATCTATCTTTCTATCTATCTATGTATATGTATATATATATATATATATATATATATATACAATCAGCTCACTTTACCATTTGCAGCTTATAACCACTTACCACCAGGGGTCACTACTAACAAAAAGCATCCACTCCACTTCTAAATCTAGCCCCTAGAGTTGAGCAGAAGCATAAGATTCCCCACTGCTTCATTCCATTTTCCATTAGATTATAGATGTAAATTGTTTTTGATGGTATGGTCTGTGCAGATTGAAATATTCAGAGCATATTCTGACTTTTAGTTAACATCTGTAAGCAATTTGGCCATCACTGAATTCAACGTTTATCTCAATCGTAATAGACAAGGATAATGACAAATATAGTTTACAATGTTATTAAGTACATCATTTTATTTAATTGTGTGAATAAAAGGAATCGTCTCCCCGTCGGGGAATTGAACCCCGGTCTCCCGCGTGACAGGCGGGGATACTGACCACTATACTAACGAGGACATATTGGCTTCAGTTTAACAGTGCTCACCTCCATGAGGTTAGGGCATGCCCTCAATCAATTCACAGTATTGTAATAGGCAGCTTTGCTTCCTTTGGTTAGGAGAAGCAATCTTTTTTCATAAATGATTACAAATCAGAAATTCCTAGCCAAAAATAATCTGCTTTAATAAGAAATGATTGATTAAAATAAATACCTATCTATCGATCTGTCTATCTATCTTTCTATCTATCTATGTATATGTATATATATATATATATATATATATATATATACAATCAGCTCACTTTACCATTTGCAGCTTATAACCACTTACCACCAGGGGTCCTTACTAACAAAAAGCATCCACTCCACTTCTAAATCTAGCCCCTAGAGTTGAGCAGAAGCATAAGATTCCCCACTGCTTCATTCCATTTTCCATTAGATTATAGATGTAAATTGTTTTTGATGGTATGGTGTGTGCAGATTGAAATATTCAGAGCATATTCTGACTTTTAGTTAACACATCTGTAAGCAATTTGGCCATCACTGAATTCAACGTTTATCTCAATCGTAATAGACAAGGATAATGACAAATATAGTTTACAATGTTATTAAGTACATCATTTTATTTAATTGTGTGAATAAAAGGAATCGTCTCCCCGTCGGGGAATTGAACCCCGGTCTCCCGCGTGACAGGCGGGGATACTGACCACTATACTAACGAGGACATATTGGCTTCAGTTCAACGGTGCTCACCTCCATGAGGTTAGGGCATGCCCTCAATCAATTCACAGTATTGTAATAGGCAGCTTTGCTTCCTTTGGTTAGGAGAAGCAATCTTTTTTCATAAATGATTACAAATCAGAAATTCCTAGCCAAAAATAATCTGCTTTAATAAGAAATGATTGATTAAAATAAATACCTATCTATCGATCTGTCTATCTATCTTTCTATCTATCTATGTATATGTATATATATATATATATATATATACAATCAGCTCACTTTACCATTTGCAGCTTATAACCACTTACCACCAGGGGTCCTTACTAACAAAAAGCATCCACTCCACTTCTAAATCTAGCCCCTAGAGTTGAGCAGAAGCATAAGATTCCCCACTGCTTCATTCCATTTTCCATTAGATTATAGATGTAAATTGTTTTTGATGGTATGGTCTGTGCAGATTGAAATATTCAGAGCATATTCTGACTTTTAGTTAACACATCTGTAAGCAATTTGGCCATCACTGAATTCAACGTTTATCTCAATCGTAATAGACAAGGATAATGACAAATATAGTTTACAATGTTATTAAGTACATCATTTTATTTAATTGTGTGAATAAAAGGAATCGTCTCCCCGTCGGGGAATTGAACCCCGGTCTCCCGCGTGACAGGCGGGGATACTGACCACTATACTAACGAGGACATATTGGCTTCAGTTTAACAGTGCTCACCTCCATGAGGTTAGGGCATGCCCTCAATCAATTCACAGTATTGTAATAGGCAGCTTTGCTTCCTTTGGTTAGGAGAAGCAATCTTTTTTCATAAATGATTACAAATCAGAAATTCCTAGCCAAAAATAATCTGCTTTAATAAGAAATGATTGATTAAAATAAATACCTATCTATCGATCTGTCTATCTATCTTTCTATCTATCTATCTATGTGTATGTATATATATATATATATATATATATGTATATATACAATCAGCTCACTTTACCATTTGCAGCTTATAACCACTTACCACCAGGGGTCACTACTAACAAAAAGCATCCACTCCACTTCTAAATCTAGCCCCTAGAGTTGAGCAGAAGCATAAGATTCCCCACTGCTTCATTCCATTTTCCATTAGATTATAGATGTAAATTGTTTTTGATGGTATGGTATGTGCAGATTGAAATATTCAGAGCATATTCTGACTTTTAGTTAACACATCTGTAAGCAATTTGGCCATCACTGAATTCAACGTTTATCTCAATCGTAATAGACAAGGATAATGACAAATATAGTTTACAATGTTATTAAGTACATCATTTTATTTAATTGTGTGAATAAAAGGAGTCGTCTCCCCGTCGGGGAATTGAACGCCGGTCTCCCGCGTGACAGGCGGGGATACTGACCACTATACTAACGAGGACATATTGGCTTCAGTTCAACAGTGCTCACCTCCATGAGGTTAGGGCATGCCCTCAATCAATTCACAGTATTGTAATAGGCAGCTTTGCTTCCTTTGGTTAGGAGAAGCAATCTTTTTTCATAAATGATTACAAATCAGAAATTCCTAGCCAAAAATAATCTGCTTTAATAAGAAATGATTCATTAAAATAAATACCTATATATCGATCTGTCTATCTATCTTTCTATCTATCTATGTATATGTATATATATATATATATATATATATACAATCAGCTCACTTTACCATTTGCAGCTTATAACCACTTACCACCAGGGGTCACTACTAACAAAAAGCATCCACTCCACTTCTAAATCTAGCCCCTAGAGTTGAGCAGAAGCATAAGATTCCCCACTGCTTCATTCCATTTTCCATTAGATTATAGATGTAAATTGTTTTTGATGGTATGGTCTGTGCAGATTGAAATATTCAGAGCATATTCTGACTTTTAGTTAACATCTGTAAGCAATTTGGCCATCACTGAATTCAACGTTTATCTCAATCGTAATAGACAAGGATAATGACAAATATAGTTTACAATGTTATTAAGTACATCATTTTATTTAATTGTGTGAATAAAAGGAGTCGTCTCCCCGTCGGGGAATTGAACCCCGGTCTCCCGCGTGACAGGCGGGGATACTGACCACTATACTAACGAGGACATATTGGCTTCAGTTCAACAGTGCTCACCTCCATGAGGTTAGGGCATGCCCTCAATCAATTCACAGTATTGTAATAGTCAGCTTTGCTTCCTTTGGTTAGGAGAAGCAATCTTTTTTCATAAATGATTACAAATCAGAAATTCCTAGCCAAAAATAATCTGCTTTAATAAGAAATGATTGATTAAAATAAATACCTATATATCGATCTGTCTATCTATCTTTCTATCTATCTATGTATATGTATATATATATATATATATATATACAATCAGCTCACTTTACCATTTGCAGCTTATAACCACTTACCACCAGGGGTCACTACTAACAAAAAGCATCCACTCCACTTCTAAATCTAGCCCCTAGAGTTGAGCAGAAGCATAAGATTCCCCACTGCTTCATTCCATTTTCCATTAGATTATAGATGTAAATTGTTTTTGATGGTATGGTCTGTGCAGATTGAAATATTCAGAGCATATTCTGACTTTTAGTTAACACATCTGTAAGCAATTTGGCCATCACTGAATTCAACGTTTATCTCAATCGTAATAGACAAGGATAATGACAAATATAGTTTACAATGTTATTAAGTACATCATTTTATTTAATTGTGTGAATAAAAGGAATCGTCTCCCCGTCGGGGAATTGAACCCCGGTCTCCCGCGTGACAGGCAGGGATACTGACCACTATACTAACGAGGACATATTGGCTTCAGTTTAACAGTGCTCACCTCCATGAGGTTAGGGCATGCCCTCAATCAATTCACAGTATTGTAATAGGCAGCTTTGCTTCCTTTGGTTAGGAGAAGCAATCTTTTTTCATAAATGATTACAAATCAGAAATTCCTAGCCAAAAATAATCTGCTTTAATAAGAAATGATTGATTAAAATAAATACCTATATATCGATCTGTCTATCTATCTTTCTATCTATCTATGTATATGTATATATATATATATATATATATACAATCAGCTCACTTTACCATTTGCAGCTTATAACCACTTACCACCAGGGGTCACTACTAACAAAAAGCATCCACTCCACTTCTAAATCTAGCCCCTAGAGTTGAGCAGAAGCATAAGATTCCCCACTGCTTCATTCCATTTTCCATTAGATTATAGATGTAAATTGTTTTTGATGGTATGGTCTGTGCAGATTGAAATATTCAGAGCATATTCTGACTTTTAGTTAACACATCTGTAAGCAATTTGGCCATCACTGAATTCAACGTTTATCTCAATCGTAATAGACAAGGATAATGACAAATATAGTTTACAATGTTATTAAGTACATCATTTTATTTAATTGTGTGAATAAAAGGAATCGTCTCCCCGTCGGGGAATTGAACCCCGGTCTCCCGCGTGACAGGCGGGGATACTGACCACTATACTAACGAGGACATATTGGCTTCAGTTCAACAGTGCTCACCTCCATGAGGTTAGGGCATGCCCTCAATCAATTCACAGTATTGTAATAGGCAGCTTTGCTTCCTTTGGTTAGGAGAAGCAATCTTTTTTCATAAATGATTACAAATCAGAAATTCCTAGCCAAAAATAATCTGCTTTAATAAGAAATGATTGATTAAAATAAATACCTATCTATCGATCTGTCTATCTATCTTTCTATCTATCTATGTATATGTATATATATATATATATATATATACAATCAGCTCACTTTACCATTTGCAGCTTATAACCACTTACCACCAGGGGTCCTTACTAACAAAAAGCATCCACTCCACTTCTAAATCTAGCCCCTAGAGTTGAGCAGAAGCATAAGATTCCCCACTGCTTCATTCCATTTTCCATTAGATTATAGATGTAAATTGTTTTTGATGGTATGGTCTGTGCAGATTGAAATATTCAGAGCATATTCTGACTTTTAGTTAACACATCTGTAAGCAATTTGGCCATCACTGAATTCAACGTTTATCTCAATCGTAATAGACAAGGATAATGACAAATATAGTTTACAATGTTATTAAGTACATCATTTTATTTAATTGTGTGAATAAAAGGAATCGTCTCCCCGTCGGGGAATTGAACCCCGGTCTCCCGCGTGACAGGCGGGGATACTGACCACTATACTAACGAGGACATATTGGCTTCAGTTTAACAGTGCTCACCTCCATGAGGTTAGGGCATGCCCTCAATCAATTCACAGTATTGTAATAGGCAGCTTTGCTTCCTTTGGTTAGGAGAAGCAATCTTTTTTCATAAATGATTACAAATCAGAAATTCCTAGCCAAAAATAATCTGCTTTAATAAGAAATGATTGATTAAAATAAATACCTATCTATCGATCTGTCTATCTATCTTTCTATCTATCTATCTATGTGTATGTATATATATATATATATATATATATGTATATATACAATCAGCTCACTTTACCATTTGCAGCTTATAACCACTTACCACCAGGGGTCACTACTAACAAAAAGCATCCACTCCACTTCTAAATCTAGCCCCTAGAGTTGAGCAGAAGCATAAGATTCCCCACTGCTTCATTCCATTTTCCATTAGATTATAGATGTAAATTGTTTTTGATGGTATGGTATGTGCAGATTGAAATATTCAGAGCATATTCTGACTTTTAGTTAACACATCTGTAAGCAATTTGGCCATCACTGAATTCAACGTTTATCTCAATCGTAATAGACAAGGATAATGACAAATATAGTTTACAATGTTATTAAGTACATCATTTTATTTAATTGTGTGAATAAAAGGAGTCGTCTCCCCGTCGGGGAATTGAACGCCGGTCTCCCGCGTGACAGGCGGGGATACTGACCACTATACTAACGAGGACATATTGGCTTCAGTTCAACAGTGCTCACCTCCATGAGGTTAGGGCATGCCCTCAATCAATTCACAGTATTGTAATAGGCAGCTTTGCTTCCTTTGGTTAGGAGAAGCAATCTTTTTTCATAAATGATTACAAATCAGAAATTCCTAGCCAAAAATAATCTGCTTTAATAAGAAATGATTCATTAAAATAAATACCTATATATCGATCTGTCTATCTATCTTTCTATCTATCTATGTATATGTATATATATATATATATATATATATACAATCAGCTCACTTTACCATTTGCAGCTTATAACCACTTACCACCAGGGGTCACTACTAACAAAAAGCATCCACTCCACTTCTAAATCTAGCCCCTAGAGTTGAGCAGAAGCATAAGATTCCCCACTGCTTCATTCCATTTTCCATTAGATTATAGATGTAAATTGTTTTTGATGGTATGGTCTGTGCAGATTGAAATATTCAGAGCATATTCTGACTTTTAGTTAACATCTGTAAGCAATTTGGCCATCACTGAATTCAACGTTTATCTCAATCGTAATAGACAAGGATAATGACAAATATAGTTTACAATGTTATTAAGTACATCATTTTATTTAATTGTGTGAATAAAAGGAATCGTCTCCCCGTCGGGGAATTGAACCCCGGTCTCCAGCGTGACAGGCGGGGATACTGACCACTATACTAACGAGGACATATTGGCTTCAGTTTAACAGTGCTCACCTCCATGAGGTTAGGGCATGCCCTCAATCAATTCACAGTATTGTAATAGGCAGCTTTGCTTCCTTTGGTTAGGAGAAGCAATCTTTTTTCATAAATGATTACAAACCAGAAATTCCTAGCCAAAAATAATCTGCTTTAATAAGAAATGATTGATTAAAATAAATACCTATCTATCGATCTGTCTATCTATCTTTCTATCTATCTATGCATATGTATATATATATATATATATATATATATATATACAATCAGCTCACTTTACCATTTGCAGCTTATAACCATTTACCACCAGGGGTCACTACTAACAAAAAGCATCCACTCCACTTCTAAATCTAGCCCCTAGAGTTGAGCAGAAGCATAAGATTCCCCACTGCTTCATTCCATTTTCCATTAGATTATAGATGTAAATTGTTTTTGATGGTATGGTCTGTGCAGATTGAAATATTCAGAGCATATTCTGACTTTTAGTTAACACATCTGTAAGCAATTTGGCCATCACTGAATTCAACGTTTATCTCAATCGTAATAGACAAGGATAATGACAAATATATAGTTTACAATGTTATTAAGTACATCATTTTATTTAATTGTGTGAATAAAAGGAATCGTCTCCCCGTCGGGGAATTGAACCCCGGTCTCCCGCGTGACAGGCGGGGATACTGACCACTATACTAACGAGGACATATTGGCTTCAGTTCAACAGTGCTCACCTCCATGCGGTTAGGGCATGCCCTCAATCAATTCACAGTATTGTAATAGGCAGCTTTGCTTCCTTTGGTTAGGAGAAGCAATCTTTTTTCATAAATGATTACAAATCAGAAATTCCTAGCCAAAAATAATCTGCTTTAATAAGAAATGATTGATTAAAATAAATACCTATCTATCGATCTGTCTATCTATCTTTCTATCTATCTATGTATATGTATATATATATATATATATATATACAATCAGCTCACTTTACCATTTGCAGCTTATAACCACTTACCACCAGGGGTCCTTACTAACAAAAAGCATCCACTCCACTTCTAAATCTAGCCCCTAGAGTTGAGCAGAAGCATAAGATTCCCCACTGCTTCATTCCATTTTCCATTAGATTATAGATGTAAATTGTTTTTGATGGTATGGTCTGTGCAGATTGAAATATTCAGAGCATATTCTGACTTTTAGTTAACACATCTGTAAGCAATTTGGCCATCACTGAATTCAACGTTTATCTCAATCGTAATAGACAAGGATAATGACAAATATAGTTTACAATGTTATTAAGTACATCATTTTATTTAATTGCGTGAATAAAAGGAGTCGTCTCCCCGTCGGGGAATTGAACCCCGGTCTCCCGCGTGACAGGCGGGGATACTGACCACTATACTAACGAGGACATATTGGCTTCAGTTCAACAGTGCTCACCTCCATGAGGTTAGGGCATGCCCTCAATCAATTCACAGTATTGTAATAGGCAGCTTTGCTTCCTTTGGTTAGGAGAAGCAATCTTTTTTCATAAATGATTACAAATCAGAAATTCCTAGCCAAAAATAATCTGCTTTAATAAGAAATGATTGATTAAAATAAATACCTATATATCGATCTGTCTATCTATCTTTCTATCTATCTATGTATATGTATATATATATATATATATATATATACAATCAGCTCACTTTACCATTTGCAGCTTATAACCACTTACCACCAGGGGTCACTACTAACAAAAAGCATCCACTCCACTTCTAAATCTAGCCCCTAGAGTTGAGCAGAAGCATAAGATTCCCCACTGCTTCATTCCATTTTCCATTAGATTATAGATGTAAATTGTTTTTGATGGTATGGTCTGTGCAGATTGAAATATTCAGAGCATATTCTGACTTTTAGTTAACACATCTGTAAGCAATTTGGCCATCACTGAATTCAACGTTTATCTCAATCGTAATAGACAAGGATAATGACAAATATAGTTTACAATGTTATTAAGTACATCATTTTATTTAATTGTGTGAATAAAAGGAATCGTCTCCCCGTCGGGGAATTGAACCCCGGTCTCCCGCGTGACAGGCGGGGATACTGACCACTATACTAACGAGGACATATTGGCTTCAGTTTAACAGTGCTCACCTCCATGAGGTTAGGGCATGCCCTCAATCAATTCACAGTATTGTAATAGGCAGCTTTGCTTCCTTTGGTTAGGAGAAGCAATCTTTTTTCATAAATGATTACAAATCAGAAATTCCTAGCCAAAAATAATCTGCTTTAATAAGAAATGATTGATTAAAATAAATACCTATCTATCGATCTGTCTATCTATCTTTCTATCTATCTATGCATATGTATATATATATATATATATATATATATATACAATCAGCTCACTTTACCATTTGCAGCTTATAACCATTTACCACCAGGGGTCACTACTAACAAAAAGCATCCACTCCACTTCTAAATCTAGCCCCTAGAGTTGAGCAGAAGCATAAGATTCCCCACTGCTTCATTCCATTTTCCATTAGATTATAGATGTAAATTGTTTTTGATGGTATGGTGTGTACAGATTGAAATATTCAGAGCATATTCTGACTTTTAGTTAACACATCTGTAAGCAATTTGGCCATCACTGAATTCAACGTTTATCTCAATCGTAATAGACAAGGATAATGACAAATATAGTTTACAATGTTATTAAGTACATCATTTTATTTAATTGTGTGAATAAAAGGAATCGTCTCCCCGTCGGGGAATTGAACCCCGGTCTCCCGCGTGACAGGCGGGGATACTGACCACTATACTAACAAGGACATATTGGCTTCAGTTCAACAGTGCTCACCTCCATGAGGTTAGGGCATGCCCTCAATCAATTCACAGTATTGTAATAGGCAGCTTTGCTTCCTTTGGTTAGGAGAAGCAATCTTTTTTCATAAATGATTACAAATCAGAAATTCCTAGCCAAAAATAATCTGCTTTAATAAGAAATGATTGATTAAAATAAATACCTATATATCGATCTGTCTATCTATCTTTCTATCTATCTATGTATATGTATATATATATATATATATATATATACAATCAGCTCACTTTACCATTTGCAGCTTATAACCACTTACCACCAGGGGTCACTACTAACAAAAAGCATCCACTCCACTTCTAAATCTAGCCCCTAGAGTTGAGCAGAAGCATAAGATTCCCCACTGCTTCATTCCATTTTCCATTAGATTATAGATGTAAATTGTTTTTGATGGTATGGTCTGTGCAGATTGAAATATTCAGAGCATATTCTGACTTTTAGTTAACACATCTGTAAGCAATTTGGCCATCACTGAATTCAACGTTTATCTCAATCGTAATAGACAAGGATAATGACAAATATAGTTTACAATGTTATTAAGTACATCATTTTATTTAATTGTGTGAATAAAAGGAATCGTCTCCCCGTCGGGGAATTGAACCCCGGTCTCCCGCGTGACAGGCGGGGATACTGACCACTATACTAACGAGGACATATTGGCTTCAGTTTAACAGTGCTCACCTCCATGAGGTTAGGGCATGCCCTCAATCAATTCACAGTATTGTAATAGGCAGCTTTGCTTCCTTTGGTTAGGAGAAGCAATCTTTTTTCATAAATGATTACAAATCAGAAATTCCTAGCCAAAAATAATCTGCTTTAATAAGAAATGATTGATTAAAATAAATACCTATCTATCGATCTGTCTATCTATCTTTCTATCTATCTATGCATATGTATATATATATATATATATATATATATATACAATCAGCTCACTTTACCATTTGCAGCTTATAACCATTTACCACCAGGGGTCACTACTAACAAAAAGCATCCACTCCACTTCTAAATCTAGCCCCTAGAGTTGAGCAGAAGCATAAGATTCCCCACTGCTTCATTCCATTTTCCATTAGATTATAGATGTAAATTGTTTTTGATGGTATGGTGTGTACAGATTGAAATATTCAGAGCATATTCTGACTTTTAGTTAACACATCTGTAAGCAATTTGGCCATCACTGAATTCAACGTTTATCTCAATCGTAATAGACAAGGATAATGACAAATATAGTTTACAATGTTATTAAGTACATCATTTTATTTAATTGTGTGAATAAAAGGAATCGTCTCCCCGTCGGGGAATTGAACCCCGGTCTCCCGCGTGACAGGCGGGGATACTGACCACTATACTAACGAGGACATATTGGCTTCAGTTCAACAGTGCTCACCTCCATGAGGTTAGGGCATGCCCTCAATCAATTCACAGTATTGTAATAGGCAGCTTTGCTTCCTTTGGTTAGGAGAAGCAATCTTTTTTCATAAATGAATACAAATCAGAAATTCCTAGCCAAAAATAATCTGCTTTAATAAGAAATGATTGATTAAAATAAATACCTATCTATCGATCTGTCTATCTATCTTTCTATCTATCTATGTATATGTATATATATATATATATATATATATATATATACAATCAGCTCACTTTACCATTTGCAGCTTATAACCACTTACCACCAGGGGTCCTTACTAACAAAAAGCATCCACTCCACTTCTAAATCTAGCCCCTAGAGTTGAGCAGAAGCATAAGATTCCCCACTGCTTCATTCCATTTTCCATTAGATTATAGATGTAAATTGTTTTTGATGGTATGGTGTGTGCAGATTGAAATATTCAGAGCATATTCTGACTTTTAGTTAACACATCTGTAAGCAATTTGGCCATCACTGAATTCAACGTTTATCTCAATCGTAATAGACAAGGATAATGACAAATATAGTTTACAATGTTATTAAGTACATCATTTTATTTAATTGTGTGAATAAAAGGAATCGTCTCCCCGTCGGGGAATTGAACCCCGTTCTCCCGCGTGACAGGCGGGGATACTGACCACTATACTAACGAGGACATATTGGCTTCAGTTCAACGGTGCTCACCTCCATGAGGTTAGGGCATGCCCTCAATCAATTCACAGTATTGTAATAGGCAGCTTTGCTTCCTTTGGTTAGGAGAAGCAATCTTTTTTCATAAATGATTACAAATCAGAAATTCCTAGCCAAAAATAATCTGCTTTAATAAGAAATGATTGATTAAAATAAATACCTATCTATCGATCTGTCTATCTATCTTTCTATCTATCTATGTATATGTATATATATATATATATATATATACAATCAGCTCACTTTACCATTTGCAGCTTATAACCACTTACCACCAGGGGTCCTTACTAACAAAAAGCATCCACTCCACTTCTAAATCTAGCCCCTAGAGTTGAGCAGAAGCATAAGATTCCCCACTGCTTCATTCCATTTTCCATTAGATTATAGATGTAAATTGTTTTTGATGGTATGGTCTGTGCAGATTGAAATATTCAGAGCATATTCTGACTTTTAGTTAACACATCTGTAAGCAATTTGGCCATCACTGAATTCAACGTTTATCTCAATCGTAATAGACAAGGATAATGACAAATATAGTTTACAATGTTATTAAGTACATCATTTTATTTAATTGTGTGAATAAAAGGAATCGTCTCCCCGTCGGGGAATTGAACCCCGGTCTCCCGCGTGACAGGCGGGGATACTGACCACTATACTAACGAGGACATATTGGCTTCAGTTTAACAGTGCTCACCTCCATGAGGTTAGGGCATGCCCTCAATCAATTCACAGTATTGTAATAGGCAGCTTTGCTTCCTTTGGTTAGGAGAAGCAATCTTTTTTCATAAATGATTACAAATCAGAAATTCCTAGCCAAAAATAATCTGCTTTAATAAGAAATGATTGATTAAAATAAATACCTATCTATCGATCTGTCTATCTATCTTTCTATCTATCTATGCATATGTATATATATATATATATATATATATATATACAATCAGCTCACTTTACCATTTGCAGCTTATAACCATTTACCACCAGGGGTCACTACTAACAAAAAGCATCCACTCCACTTCTAAATCTAGCCCCTAGAGTTGAGCAGAAGCATAAGATTCCCCACTGCTTCATTCCATTTTCCATTAGATTATAGATGTAAATTGTTTTTGATGGTATGGTGTGTACAGATTGAAATATTCAGAGCATATTCTGACTTTTAGTTAACACATCTGTAAGCAATTTGGCCATCACTGAATTCAACGTTTATCTCAATCGTAATAGACAAGGATAATGACAAATATAGTTTACAATGTTATTAAGTACATCATTTTATTTAATTGTGTGAATAAAAGGAATCGTCTCCCCGTCGGGGAATTGAACCCCGGTCTCCCGCGTGACAGGCGGGGATACTGACCACTATACTAACGAGGACATATTGGCTTCAGTTCAACAGTGCTCACCTCCATGAGGTTAGGGCATGCCCTCAATCAATTCACAGTATTGTAATAGGCAGCTTTGCTTCCTTTGGTTAGGAGAAGCAATCTTTTTTCATAAATGATTACAAATCAGAAATTCCTAGCCAAAAATAATCTGCTTTAATAAGAAATGATTGATTAAAATAAATACCTATCTATCGATCTGTCTATCTATCTTTCTATCTATCTATGTATATGTATATATATATATATATATATATATATATATATACAATCAGCTCACTTTACCATTTGCAGCTTATAACCACTTACCACCAGGGGTCCTTACTAACAAAAAGCATCCACTCCACTTCTAAATCTAGCCCCTAGAGTTGAGCAGAAGCATAAGATTCCCCACTGCTTCATTCCATTTTCCATTAGATTATAGATGTAAATTGTTTTTGATGGTATGGTGTGTGCAGATTGAAATATTCAGAGCATATTCTGACTTTTAGTTAACACATCTGTAAGCAATTTGGCCATCACTGAATTCAACGTTTATCTCAATCGTAATAGACAAGGATAATGACAAATATAGTTTACAATGTTATTAAGTACATCATTTTATTTAATTGCGTGAATAAAAGGAGTCGTCTCCCCGTCGGGGAATTGAACCCCGGTCTCCCGCGTGACAGGCGGGGATACTGACCACTATACTAACGAGGACATATTGGCTTCAGTTCAACAGTGCTCACCTCCATGAGGTTAGGGCATGCCCTCAATCAATTCACAGTATTGTAATAGGCAGCTTTGCTTCCTTTGGTTAGGAGAAGCAATCTTTTTTCATAAATGATTACAAATCAGAAATTCCTAGCCAAAAATAATCTGTTTTAATAAGAAATGATTGATTAAAATAAATACCTATATATCGATCTGTCTATCTATCTTTCTATCTATCTATGTATATGTATATATATATATATATATATATATATATATATATACAATCAGCTCACTTTACCATTTGCAGCTTATAACCACTTACCACCAGGGGTCACTACTAACAAAAAGCATCCACTCCACTTCTAAATCTAGCCCCTAGAGTTGAGCAGAAGCATAAGATTCCCCACTGCTTCATTCCATTTTCCATTAGATTATAGATGTAAAATGTTTTTGATGGTATGGTCTGTGCAGATTGAAATATTCAGAGCATATTCTGACTTTTAGTTAACACATCTGTAAGCAATTTGGCCATCACTGAATTCAACGTTTATCTCAATCGTAATAGACAAGGATAATGACAAATATAGTTTACAATGTTATTAAGTACATCATTTTATTTAATTGTGTGAATAAAAGGAATCGTCTCCCCGTCGGGGAATTGAACCCCGGTCTCCCGCGTGACAGGCGGGGATACTGACCACTATACTAACGAGGACATATTGGCTTCAGTTTAACAGTGCTCACCTCCATGAGGTTAGGGCATGCCCTCAATCAATTCACAGTATTGTAATAGGCAGCTTTGCTTCCTTTGGTTAGGAGAAGCAATCTTTTTTCATAAATGATTACAAATCAGAAATTCCTAGCCAAAAATAATCTGCTTTAATAAGAAATGATTGATTAAAATAAATACCTATCTATCGATCTGTCTATCTATCTTTCTATCTATCTATGCATATGTATATATATATATATATATATATATATATATATATACAATCAGCTCACTTTACCATTTGCAGCTTATAACCATTTACCACCAGGGGTCACTACTAACAAAAAGCATCCACTCCACTTCTAAATCTAGCCCCTAGAGTTGAGCAGAAGCATAAGATTCCCCACTGCTTCATTCCATTTTCCATTAGATTATAGATGTAAATTGTTTTTGATGGTATGGTGTGTACAGATTGAAATATTCAGAGCATATTCTGACTTTTAGTTAACACATCTGTAAGCAATTTGGCCATCACTGAATTCAACGTTTATCTCAATCGTAATAGACAAGGATAATGACAAATATAGTTTACAATGTTATTAAGTACATCATTTTATTTAATTGTGTGAATATAAGGAATCGTCTCCCCGTCGGGGAATTGAACCCCGGTCTCCCGCGTGACAGGCGGGGATACTGACCACTATACTAACGAGGACATATTGGCTTCAGTTCAACAGTGCTCACCTCCATGAGGTTAGGGCATGCCCTCAATCAATTCACAGTATTGTAATAGGCAGCTTTGCTTCCTTTGGTTAGGAGAAGCAATCTTTTTTCATAAATGATTACAAATCAGAAATTCCTAGCCAAAAATAATCTGCTTTAATAAGAAATGATTGATTAAAATAAATACCTATCTATCGATCTGTCTATCTATCTTTCTATCTATCTATGTATATGTATATATATATATATATATATATATATATATATACAATCAGCTCACTTTACCATTTGCAGCTTATAACCACTTACCACCAGGGGTCCTTACTAACAAAAAGCATCCACTCCACTTCTAAATCTAGCCCCTAGAGTTGAGCAGAAGCATAAGATTCCCCACTGCTTCATTCCATTTTCCATTAGATTATAGATGTAAATTGTTTTTGATGGTATGGTGTGTGCAGATTGAAATATTCAGAGCATATTCTGACTTTTAGTTAACACATCTGTAAGCAATTTGGCCATCACTGAATTCAACGTTTATCTCAATCGTAATAGACAAGGATAATGACAAATATAGTTTACAATGTTATTAAGTACATCATTTTATTTAATTGTGTGAATAAAAGGAATCGTCTCCCCGTCGGGGAAATGAACCCCGGTCTCCCGCGTGACAGGCGGGGATACTGACCACTATACTAACGAGGACATATTGGCTTCAGTTTAACGGTGCTCACCTTCATGAGGTTAGGGCATGCCCTCAATCAATTCACAGTATTGTAATAGGCAGCTTTGCTTCCTTTGGTTAGGAGAAGCAATCTTTTTTCATAAATGATTACAAATCAGAAATTCCTAGCCAAAAATAATCTGCTTTAATAAGAAATGATTGATTAAAATAAATACCTATCTATCGATCTGTCTATCTATCTTTCTATCTATCTATGCATATGTATATATATATATATATATATATATATATACAATCAGCTCACTTTACCATTTGCAGCTTATAACCATTTACCACCAGGGGTCACTACTAACAAAAAGCATCCACTCCACTTCTAAATCTAGCCCCTAGAGTTGAGCAGAAGCATAAGATTCCCCACTGCTTCATTCCATTTTCCATTAGATTATAGATGTAAATTGTTTTTGATGGTATGGTCTGTGCAGATTGAAATATTCAGAGCATATTCTGACTTTTAGTTAACACATCTGTAAGCAATTTGGCCATCACTGAATTCAACGTTTATCTCAATCGTAATAGACAAGGATAATGACAAATATAGTTTACAATGTTATTAAGTACATCATTTTATTTAATTGTGTGAATAAAAGGAATCGTCTCCCCGTCGGGGAATTGAACCCCGGTCTCCCGCGTGACAGGCGGGGATACTGACCACTATACTAACGAGGACATATTGGCTTCAGTTCAACAGTGCTCACCTCCATGAGGTTAGGGCATGCCCTCAATCAATTCACAGTATTGTAATAGGCAGCTTTGCTTCCTTTGGTTAGGAGAAGCAATCTTTTTTCATAAATGATTACAAATCAGAAATTCCTAGCCAAAAATAATCTGCTTTAATAAGAAATGATTGATTAAAATAAATACCTATCTATCGATCTGTCTATCTATCTTTCTATCTATCTATGTATATGTATATATATATATATATATATATATATATATACAATCAGCTCACTTTACCATTTGCAGCTTATAACCACTTACCACCAGGGGTCCTTACTAACAAAAAGCATCCACTCCACTTCTAAATCTAGCCCCTAGAGTTGAGCAGAAGCATAAGATTCCCCACTGCTTCATTCCATTTTCCATTAGATTATAGATGTAAATTGTTTTTGATGGTATGGTGTGTGCAGATTGAAATATTCAGAGCATATTCTGACTTTTAGTTAACACATCTGTAAGCAATTTGGCCATCACTGAATTCAACGTTTATCTCAATCGTAATAGACAAGGATAATGACAAATATAGTTTACAATGTTATTAAGTACATCATTTTATTTAATTGTGTGAATAAAAGGAATCGTCTCCCCGTCGGGGAATTGAACCCCGTTCTCCCGCGTGACAGGCGGGGATACTGACCACTATACTAACGAGGACATATTGGCTTCAGTTCAACGGTGCTCACCTCCATGAGGTTAGGGCATGCCCTCAATCAATTCACAGTATTGTAATAGGCAGCTTTGCTTCCTTTGGTTAGGAGAAGCAATCTTTTTTCATAAATGATTACAAATCAGAAATTCCTAGCCAAAAATAATCTGCTTTAATAAGAAATGATTGATTAAAATAAATACCTATCTATCGATCTGTCTATCTATCTTTCTATCTATCTATGTATATGTATATATATATATATATATATATATACAATCAGCTCACTTTACCATTTGCAGCTTATAACCACTTACCACCAGGGGTCCTTACTAACAAAAAGCATCCACTCCACTTCTAAATCTAGCCCCTAGAGTTGAGCAGAAGCATAAGATTCCCCACTGCTTCATTCCATTTTCCATTAGATTATAGATGTAAATTGTTTTTGATGGTATGGTCTGTGCAGATTGAAATATTCAAAGCATATTCTGACTTTTAGTTAACACATCTGTAAGCAATTTGGCCATCACTGAATTCAACGTTTATCTCAATCGTAATAGACAAGGATAATGACAAATATAGTTTACAATGTTATTAAGTACATCATTTTATTTAATTGTGTGAATAAAAGGAGTCGTCTCCCCGTCGGGGAATTGAACCCCGGTCTCCCGCGTGACAGGCGGGGATACTGACCACTATACTAACGAGGACATATTGGCTTCAGTTCAACAGTGCTCACCTCCATGAGGTTAGGGCATGCCCTCAATTAATTCACAGTATTGTAATAGGCAGCTTTGCTTCCTTTGGTTAGGAGAAGCAATCTTTTTTCATAAATGATTACAAATCAGAAATTCCTAGCCAAAAATAATCTGCTTTAATAAGAAATGATTGATTAAAATAAATACCTATATATCGATCTGTCTATCTATCTTTCTATCTATCTATGTATATGTATATATATATATATATATATATATATACAATCAGCTCACTTTACCATTTGCAGCTTATAACCACTTACCACCAGGGGTCACTACTAACAAAAAGCATCCACTCCACTTCTAAATCTAGCCCCTAGAGTTGAGCAGAAGCATAAGATTCCCCACTGCTTCATTCCATTTTCCATTAGATTATAGATGTAAATTGTTTTTGATGGTATGGTCTGTGCAGATTGAAATATTCAGAGCATATTCTGACTTTTAGTTAACACATCTGTAAGCAATTTGGCCATCACTGAATTCAACGTTTATCTCAATCGTAATAGACAAGGATAATGACAAATATAGTTTACAATGTTATTAAGTACATCATTTTATTTAATTGTGTGAATAAAAGGAATCGTCTCCCCGTCGGGGAATTGAACCCCGGTCTCCCGCGTGACAGGCGGGGATACTGACCACTATACTAACGAGGACATATTGGCTTCAGTTTAACAGTGCTCACCTTCATGAGGTTAGGGCATGCCCTCAATCAATTCACAGTATTGTAATAGGCAGCTTTGCTTCCTTTGGTTAGGAGAAGCAATCTTTTTTCATAAATGATTACAAATCAGAAATTCCTAGCCAAAAATAATCTGCTTTAATAAGAAATGATTGATTAAAATAAATACCTATCTATCGATCTGTCTATCTATCTTTCTATCTATCTATGCATATGTATATATATATATATATATATATATATATACAATCAGCTCACTTTACCATTTGCAGCTTATAACCACTTACCACCAGGGGTCCTTACTAACAAAAAGCATCCACTCCACTTCTAAATCTAGCCCCTAGAGTTGAGCAGAAGCATAAGATTCCCCACTGCTTCATTCCATTTTCCATTAGATTATGGATGTAAATTGTTTTTGATGGTATGGTGTGTGCAGATTGAAATATTCAGAGCATATTCTGACTTTTAGTTAACACATCTGTAAGCAATTTGGCCATCACTGAATTCAACGTTTATCTCAATCGTAATAGACAAGGATAATGACAAATATAGTTTACAATGTTATTAAGTACATCATTTTATTTAATTGTGTGAATAAAAGGAATCGTCTCCCCGTCGGGGAATTGAACCCCGTTCTTCCGCGTGACAGGCGGGGATACTGACCACTATACTAACGAGGACATATTGGCTTCAGTTCAACGGTGCTCACCTCCATGAGGTTAGGGCATGCCCTCAATCAATTCACAGTATTGTAATAGGCAGCTTTGCTTCCTTTGGTTAGGAGAAGCAATCTTTTTTCATAAATGATTACAAATCAGAAATTCCTAGCCAAAAATAATCTGCTTTAATAAGAAATGATTGATTAAAATAAATACCTATCTATCGATCTGTCTATCTATCTTTCTATCTATCTATGTATATGTATATATATATATATATATATATATACAATCAGCTCACTTTACCATTTGCAGCTTATAACCACTTACCACCAGGGGTCCTTACTAACAAAAAGCATCCACTCCACTTCTAAATCTAGCCCCTAGAGTTGAGCAGAAGCATAAGATTCCCCACTGCTTCATTCCATTTTCCATTAGATTATAGATGTAAATTGTTTTTGATGGTATGGTCTGTGCAGATTGAAATATTCAGAGCATATTCTGACTTTTAGTTAACACATCTGTAAGCAATTTGGCCATCACTGAATTCAACGTTTATCTCAATCGTAATAGACAAGGATAATGACAAATATAGTTTACAATGTTATTAAGTACATCATTTTATTTAATTGTGTGAATAAAAGGAGTCGTCTCCCCGTCGGGGAATTGAACCCCGGTCTCCCGCGTGACAGGCGGGGATACTGACCACTATACTAACGAGGACATATTGGCTTCAGTTCAACAGTGCTCACCTCCATGAGGTTAGGGCATGCCCTCAATCAATTCACAGTATTGTAATAGGCAGCTTTGCTTCCTTTGGTTAGGAGAAGCAATCTTTTTTCATAAATGATTACAAATCAGAAATTCCTAGCCAAAAATAATCTGCTTTAATAAGAAATGATTGATTAAAATAAATACCTATATATCAATCTGTCTATCTATCTTTCTATCTATCTATGTATATGTATATATATATATATATATATATACAATCAGCTCACTTTACCATTTGCAGCTTATAACCACTTACCACCAGGGGTCACTACTAACAAAAAGCATCCACTCCACTTCTAAATCTAGCCCCTAGAGTTGAGCAGAAGCATAAGATTCCCCACTGCTTCATTCCATTTTCCATTAGATTATAGATGTAAATTGTTTTTGATGGTATGGTCTGTGCAGATTGAAATATTCAGAGCATATTCTGACTTTTAGTTAACACATCTGTAAGCAATTTGGCCATCACTGAATTCAACGTTTATCTCAATCGTAATAGACAAGGATAATGACAAATATAGTTTACAATGTTATTAAGTACATCATTTTATTTAATTGTGTGAATAAAAGGAATCGTCTCCCCGTCGGGGAATTGAACCCCGTTCTCCCGCGTGACAGGCGGGGATACTGACCACTATACTAATGAGGACATATTGGCTTCAGTTCAACGGTGCTCACCTCCATGAGGTTAGGGCATGCCCTCAATCAATTCACAGTATTGTAATAGGCAGCTTTGCTTCCTTTGGTTAGGAGAAGCAATCTTTTTTCATAAATGATTACAAATCAGAAATTCCTAGCCAAAAATAATCTGCTTTAATAAGAAATGATTGATTAAAATAAATACCTATCTATCGATCTGTCTATCTATCTTTCTATCTATCTATGTATATGTATATATATATATATATATATATATACAATCAGCTCACTTTACCATTTGCAGCTTATAACCACTTACCACCAGGGGTCCTTACTAACAAAAAGCATCCACTCCACTTCTAAATCTAGCCCCTAGAGTTGAGCAGAAGCATAAGATTCCCCACTGCTTCATTCCATTTTCCATTAGATTATAGATGTAAATTGTTTTTGATGGTATGGTCTGTGCAGATTGAAATATTCAGAGCATATTCTGACTTTTAGTTAACACATCTGTAAGCAATTTGGCCATCACTGAATTCAACGTTTATCTCAATCGTAATAGACAAGGATAATGACAAATATAGTTTACAATGTTATTAAGTACATCATTTTATTTAATTGTGTGAATAAAAGGAATCGTCTCCCCGTCGGGGAATTGAACCCCGGTCTCCCGCGTGACAGGCGGGGATACTGACCACTATACTAACGAGGACATATTGGCTTCAGTTTAACAGTGCTCACCTCCATGAGGTTAGGGCATGCCCTCAATCAATTCACAGTATTGTAATAGGCAGCTTTGCTTCCTTTGGTTAGGAGAAGCAATCTTTTTTCATAAATGATTACAAATCAGAAATTCCTAGCCAAAAATAATCTGCTTTAATAAGAAATGATTGATTAAAATAAATACCTATCTATCGATCTGTCTATCTATCTTTCTATCTATCTATCTATGTGTATGTATATATATATATATATATATATATATATATATACAATCAGCTCACTTTACCATTTGCAGCTTATAACCACTTACCACCAGGGGTCACTACTAACAAAAAGCATCCACTCCACTTCTAAATCTAGCCCCTAGAGTTGAGCAGAAGCATAAGATTCCCCACTGCTTCATTCCATTTTCCATTAGATTATAGATGTAAATTGTTTTTGATGGTATGGTCTGTGCAGATTGAAATATTCAGAGCATATTCTGACTTTTAGTTAACACATCTGTAAGCAATTTGGCCATCACTGAATTCAACGTTTATCTCAATCGTAATAGACAAGGATAATGACAAATATAGTTTACAATGTTATTAAGTACATCATTTTATTTAATTGTGTGAATAAAAGGAGTCGTCTCCCCGTCGGGGAATTGAACCCCGGTCTCCCGCGTGACAGGCGGGGATACTGACCACTATACTAACGAGGACATATTGGCTTCAGTTCAACAGTGCTCACCTCCATGAGGTTAGGGCATGCCCTCAATCAATTCACAGTATTGTAATAGGCAGCTTTGCTTCCTTTGGTTAGGAGAAGCAATCTTTTTTCATAAATGATTACAAATCAGAAATTCCTAGCCAAAAATAATCTGCTTTAATAAGAAATGATTGATTAAAATAAATACCTATATATCGATCTGTCTATCTATCTTTCTATCTATCTATGTATATGTATATATATATATATATATATATATACAATCAGCTCACTTTACCATTTGCAGCTTATAACCACTTACCACCAGGGGTCCTTACTAACAAAAAGCATCCACTCCACTTCTAAATCTAGCCCCTAGAGTTGAGCAGAAGCATAAGATTCCCCACTGCTTCATTCCATTTTCCATTAGATTATAGATGTAAATTGTTTTTGATGGTATGGTCTGTGCAGATTGAAATATTCAGAGCATATTCTGACTTTTAGTTAACACATCTGTAAGCAATTTGGCCATCACTGAATTCAACGTTTATCTCAATCGTAATAGACAAGGATAATGACAAATATAGTTTACAATGTTATTAAGTACATCATTTTATTTAATTGTGTGAATAAAAGGAGTCGTCTCCCCGTCGGGGAATTGAACCCCGGTCTCCCGCGTGACAGGCGGGGATACTGACCACTATACTAACGAGGACATATTGGCTTCAGTTTAACAGTGCTCACCTCCATGAGGTTAGGGCATGCCCTCAATCAATTCACAGTATTGTAATAGGCAGCTTTGCTTCCTTTGGTTAGGAGAAGCAATCTTTTTTCATAAATGATTACAAATCAGAAATTCCTAGCCAAAAATAATCTGCTTTAATAAGAAATGATTGATTAAAATAAATACCTATCTATCGATCTGTCTATCTATCTTTCTATCTATCTATCTATGTGTATGTATATATATATATATATATATATATATATATATATACAATCAGCTCACTTTACCATTTGCAGCTTATAACCACTTACCACCAGGGGTCACTACTAACAAAAAGCATCCACTCCACTTCTAAATCTAGCCCCTAGAGTTGAGCAGAAGCATAAGATTCCCCACTGCTTCATTCCATTTTCCATTAGATTATAGATGTAAATTGTTTTTGATGGTATGGTCTGTGCAGATTGAAATATTCAGAGCATATTCTGACTTTTAGTTAACACATCTGTAAGCAATTTGGCCATCACTGAATTCAACGTTTATCTCAATCGTAATAGACAAGGATAATGACAAATATAGTTTACAATGTTATTAAGTACATCATTTTATTTAATTGTGTGAATAAAAGGAGTCGTCTCCCCGTCGGGGAATTGAACCCCGGTCTCCCGCGTGACAGGCGGGGATACTGACCACTATACTAACGAGGACATATTGGCTTCAGTTCAACAGTGCTCACCTCCATGAGGTTAGGGCATGCCCTCAATCAATTCACAGTATTGTAATAGGCAGCTTTGCTTCCTTTGGTTAGGAGAAGCAATCTTTTTTCATAAATGATTACAAATCAGAAATTCCTAGCCAAAAATAATCTGCTTTAATAAGAAATGATTGATTAAAATAAATACCTATATATCGATCTGTCTATCTATCTTTCTATCTATCTATGTATATGTATATATATATATATATATATATACAATCAGCTCACTTTACCATTTGCAGCTTATAACCACTTACCACCAGGGGTCACTACTAACAAAAAGCATCCACTCCACTTCTAAATCTAGCCCCTAGAGTTGAGCAGAAGCATAAGATTCCCCACTGCTTCATTCCATTTTCCATTAGATTATAGATGTAAATTGTTTTTGATGGTATGGTCTGTGCAGATTGAAATATTCAGAGCATATTCTGACTTTTAGTTAACACATCTGTAAGCAATTTGGCCATCACTGAATTCAACGTTTATCTCAATCGTAATAGACAAGGATAATGACAAATATAGTTTACAATGTTATTAAGTACATCATTTTATTTAATTGTGTGAATAAAAGGAGTCGTCTCCCCGTCGGGGAATTGAACCCCGGTCTCCCGCGTGACAGGCAGGGATACTGACCACTATACTAACGAGGACATATTGGCTTCAGTCCAACAGTGCTCACCTCCATGAGGTTAGGGCATGCCCTCAATCAATTCACAGTATTGTAATAGGCAGCTTTGCTTCCTTTGGTTAGGAGAAGCAATCTTTTTTCATAAATGATTACAAATCAGAAATTCCTAGCCAAAAATAATCTGCTTTAATAAGAAATGATTGATTAAAATAAATACCTATCTATCGATCTGTCTATCTATCTTTCTATCTATCTATGTATATGTATATATATATATATATATATATACAATCAGCTCACTTTACCATTTGCAGCTTATAACCACTTACCACCAGGGGTCCTTACTAACAAAAAGCATCCACTCCACTTCTAAATCTAGCCCCTAGAGTTGAGCAGAAGCATAAGATTCCCCACTGCTTCATTCCATTTTCCATTAGATTATAGATGTAAATTGTTTTTGATGGTATGGTCTGTGCAGATTGAAATATTCAGAGCATATTCTGACTTTTAGTTAACACATCTGTAAGCAATTTGGCCATCACTGAATTCAACGTTTATCTCAATCGTAATAGACAAGGATAATGACAAATATAGTTTACAATGTTATTAAGTACATCATTTTATTTAATTGTGTGAATAAAAGGAGTCGTCTCCCCGTCGGGGAATTGAACCCCGGTCTCCCGCGTGACAGGCGGGGATACTGACCACTATACTAACGAGGACATATTGGCTTCAGTTCAACAGTGCTCACCTCCATGAGGTTAGGGCATGCCCTCAATCAATTCACAGTATTGTAATAGGCAGCTTTGCTTCCTTTGGTTAGGAGAAGCAATCTTTTTTCATAAATGATTACAAATCAGAAATTCCTAGCCAAAAATAATCTGCTTTAATAAGAAATGATTGATTAAAATAAATACCTATATATCGATCTGTCTATCTATCTTTCTATCTATCTATGTATATGTATATATATATATATATATATATACAATCAGCTCACTTTACCATTTGCAGCTTATAACCACTTACCACCAGGGGTCACTACTAACAAAAAGCATCCACTCCACTTCTAAATCTAGCCCCTAGAGTTGAGCAGAAGCATAAGATTCCCCACTGCTTCATTCCATTTTCCATTAGATTATAGATGTAAATTGTTTTTGATGGTATGGTCTGTGCAGATTGAAATATTCAGAGCATATTCTGACTTTTAGTTAACACATCTGTAAGCAATTTGGCCATCACTGAATTCAACGTTTATCTCAATCGTAATAGACAAGGATAATGACAAATATAGTTTACAATGTTATTAAGTACATCATTTTATTTAATTGTGTGAATAAAAGGAATCGTCTCCCCGTCGGGTAATTGAACCCCGGTCTCCCGCGTGACAGGCGGGGATACTGACCACTATACTAACGAGGACATATTGGCTTCAGTTTAACAGTGCTCACCTCCATGAGGTTAGGGCATGCCCTCAATCAATTCACAGTATTGTAATAGGCAGCTTTGCTTCCTTTGGTTAGGAGAAGCAATCTTTTTTCATAAATGATTACAAATCAGAAATTCCTAGCCAAAAATAATCTGCTTTAATAAGAAATGATTGATTAAAATAAATACCTATCTATCGATCTGTCTATCTATCTTTCTATCTATCTATCTATGTGTATGTATATATATATATATATATATATATATATATATATATATATATATACAATCAGCTCACTTTACCATTTGCAGCTTATAACCACTTACCACCAGGGGTCACTACTAACAAAAAGCATCCACTCCACTTCTAAATCTAGCCCCTAGAGTTGAGCAGAAGCATAAGATTCCCCACTGCTTCATTCCATTTTCCATTAGATTATAGATGTAAATTGTTTTTGATGGTATGGTCTGTGCAGATTGAAATATTCAGAGCATATTCTGACTTTTAGTTAACACATCTGTAAGCAATTTGGCCATCACTGAATTCAACGTTTATCTCAATCGTAATAGACAAGGATAATGACAAATATAGTTTACAATGTTATTAAGTACATCATTTTATTTAATTGTGTGAATAAAAGGAGTCGTCTCCCCGTCGGGGAATTGAACCCCGGTCTCCCGCGTGACAGGCGGGGATACTGACCACTATACTAACGAGGACATATTGGCTTCAGTTCAACAGTGCTCACCTCCATGAGGTTAGGGCATGCCCTCAATCAATTCACAGTATTGTAATAGGCAGCTTTGCTTCCTTTGGTTAGGAGAAGCAATCTTTTTTCATAAATGATTACAAATCAGAAATTCCTAGCCAAAAATAATCTGCTTTAATAAGAAATGATTGATTAAAATAAATACCTATATATCGATATGTCTATCTATCTTTCTATCTATCTATGTATATGTATATATATATATATATATATATACAATCAGCTCACTTTACCATTTGCAGCTTATAACCACTTACCACCAGGGGTCCTTACTGACAAAAAGCATCCACTCCACTTCTAAATCTAGCCCCTAGAGTTGAGCAGAAGCATAAGATTCCCCACTGCTTCATTCCATTTTCCATTAGATTATAGATGTAAATTGTTTTTGATGGTATGGTCTGTGCAGATTGAAATATTCAGAGCATATTCTGACTTTTAGTTAACACATCTGTAAGCAATTTGGCCATCACTGAATTCAACGTTTATCTCAATCGTAATAGACAAGGATAATGACAAATATAGTTTACAATGTTATTAAGTACATCATTTTATTTAATTGTGTGAATAAAAGGAGTCGTCTCCCCGTCGGGGAATTGAACCCCGGTCTCCCGCGTGACAGGCGGGGATACTGACCACTATACTAACGAGGACATATTGGCTTCAGTTCAACAGTGCTCACCTCCATGAGGTTAGGGCATGCCCTCAATCAATTCACAGTATTGTAATAGGCAGCTTTGCTTCCTTTGGTTAGGAGAAGCAATCTTTTTTCATAAATGATTACAAATCAGAAATTCCTAGCCAAAAATAATCTGCTTTAATAAGAAATGATTGATTAAAATAAATACCTATATATCGATCTGTCTATCTATCTTTCTATCTATCTATGTATATGTATATATATATATATATATATATACAATCAGCTCACTTTACCATTTGCAGCTTATAACCACTTACCACCAGGGGTCCTTACTAACAAAAAGCATCCACTCCACTTCTAAATCTAGCCCCTAGAGTTGAGCAGAAGCATAAGATTCCCCACTGCTTCATTCCATTTTCCATTAGATTATAGATGTAAATTGTTTTTGATGGTATGGTCTGTGCAGATTGAAATATTCAGAGCATATTCTGACTTTTAGTTAACACATCTGTAAGCAATTTGGCCATCACTGAATTCAACGTTTATCTCAATCGTAATAGACAAGGATAATGACAAATATAGTTTACAATGTTATTAAGTACATCATTTTATTTAATTGTGTGAATAAAAGGAGTCGTCTCCCCGTCGGGGAATTGAACCCCGGTCTCCCGCGTGACAGGCGGGGATACTGACCACTATACTAACGAGGACATATTGGCTTCAGTTCAACAGTGCTCACCTCCATGAGGTTAGGGCATGCCCTCAATCAATTCACAGTATTGTAATAGGCAGCTTTGCTTCCTTTGGTTAGGAGAAGCAATCTTTTTTCATAAATGATTACAAATCAGAAATTCCTAGCCAAAAATAATCTGCTTTAATAAGAAATGATTGATTAAAATAAATACCTATATATCGATCTGTCTATCTATCTTTCTATCTATCTATGTATATGTATATATATATATATATATATATACAATCAGCTCACTTTACCATTTGCAGCTTATAACCACTTACCACCAGGGGTCACTACTAACAAAAAGCATCCACTCCACTTCTAAATCTAGCCCCTAGAGTTGAGCAGAAGCATAAGATTCCCCACTGCTTCATTCCATTTTCCATTAGATTATAGATGTAAATTGTTTTTGATGGTATGGTCTGTGCAGATTGAAATATTCAGAGCATATTCTGACTTTTAGTTAACACATCTGTAAGCAATTTGGCCATCACTGAATTCAACGTTTATCTCAATCGTAATAGACAAGGATAATGACAAATATAGTTTACAATGTTATTAAGTACATCATTTTATTTAATTGTGTGAATAAAAGGAATCGTCTCCCCGTCGGGGAATTGAACCCCGGTCTCCCGCGTGACAGGCGGGGATACTGACCACTATACTAACGAGGACATATTGGCTTCAGTTTAACAGTGCTCACCTCCATGAGGTTAGGGCATGCCCTCAATCAATTCACAGTATTGTAATAGGCAGCTTTGCTTCCTTTGGTTAGGAGAAGCAATCTTTTTTCATAAATGATTACAAATCAGAAATTCCTAGCCAAAAATAATCTGCTTTAATAAGAAATGATTGATTAAAATAAATACCTATCTATCGATCTGTCTATCTATCTTTCTATCTATCTATGCATATGTATATATATATATATATATATATATATATATATATACAATCAGCTCACTTTACCATTTGCAGCTTATAACCATTTACCACCAGGGGTCACTACTAACAAAAAGCATCCACTCCACTTCTAAATCTAGCCCCTAGAGTTGAGCAGAAGCATAAGATTCCCCACTGCTTCATTCCATTTTCCATTAGATTATAGATGTAAATTGTTTTTGATGGTATGGTCTGTGCAGATTGAAATATTCAGAGCATATTCTGACTTTTAGTTAACACATCTGTAAGCAATTTGGCCATCACTGAATTCAACGTTTATCTCAATCGTAATAGACAAGGATAATGACAAATATAGTTTACAATGTTATTAAGTACATCATTTTATTTAATTGTGTGAATAAAAGGAATCGTCTCCCCGTCGGGGAATTGAACCCCGGTCTCCCGCGTGACAGGCGGGGATACTGACCACTATACTAACGAGGACATATTGGCTTCAGTTCAACAGTGCTCACCTCCATGAGGTTAGGGCATGCCCTCAATCAATTCACAGTATTGTAATAGGCAGCTTTGCTTCCTTTGGTTAGGAGAAGCAATCTTTTTTCATAAATGATTACAAATCAGAAATTCCTAGCCAAAAATAATCTGCTTTAATAAGAAATGATTGATTAAAATAAATACCTATCTATCGATCTGTCTATCTATCTTTCTATCTATCTATGTATATGTATATATATATATATATATATATATACAATCAGCTCACTTTACCATTTGCAGCTTATAACCACTTACCACCAGGGGTCCTTACTAACAAAAAGCATCCACTCCACTTCTAAATCTAGCCCCTAGAGTTGAGCAGAAGCATAAGATTCCCCACTGCTTCATTCCATTTTCCATTAGATTATAGATGTAAATTGTTTTTGATGGTATGGTCTGTGCAGATTGAAATATTCAGAGCATATTCTGACTTTTAGTTAACACATCTGTAAGCAATTTGGCCATCACTGAATTCAACGTTTATCTCAATCGTAATAGACAAGGATAATGACAAATATAGTTTACAATGTTATTAAGTACATCATTTTATTTAATTGTGTGAATAAAAGGAGTCGTCTCCCCGTCGGGGAATTGAACCCCGGTCTCCCGCGTGACAGGCGGGGATACTGACCACTATACTAACGAGGACATATTGGCTTCAGTTCAACAGTGCTCACCTCCATGAGGTTAGGGCATGCCCTCAATCAATTCACAGTATTGTAATAGGCAGCTTTGCTTCCTTTGGTTAGGAGAAGCAATCTTTTTTCATAAATGATTACAAATCAGAAATTCCTAGCCAAAAATAATCTGCTTTAATAAGAAATGATTGATTAAAATAAATACCTATATCGATATGTCTATCTATCTTTCTATCTATCTATGTATATGTATATATATATATATATATATATATACAATCAGCTCACTTTACCATTTGCAGCTTATAACCACTTACCACCAGGGGTCACTACTAACAAAAAGCATCCACTCCACTTCTAAATCTAGCCCCTAGAGTTGAGCAGAAGCATAAGATTCCCCACTGCTTCATTCCATTTTCCATTAGATTATAGATGTAAATTGTTTTTGATGGTATGGTCTGTGCAGATTGAAATATTCAGAGCATATTCTGACTTTTAGTTAACACATCTGTAAGCAATTTGGCCATCACTGAATTCAACGTTTATCTCAATCGTAATAGACAAGGATAATGACAAATATAGTTTACAATGTTATTAAGTACATCATTTTATTTAATTGTGTGAATAAAAGGAATCGTCTCCCCGTCGGGGAATTGAACCCCGGTCTCCCGCGTGACAGGCGGGGATACTGACCACTATACTAACGAGGACATATTGGCTTCAGTTTAACAGTGCTCACCTCCATGAGGTTAGGGCATGCCCTCAATCAATTCACAGTATTGTAATAGGCAGCTTTGCTTCCTTTGGTTAGGAGAAGCAATCTTTTTTCATAAATGATTACAAATCAGAAATTCCTAGCCAAAAATAATCTGCTTTAATAAGAAATGATTGATTAAAATAAATACCTATCTATCGATCTGTCTATCTATCTTTCTATCTATCTATGCATATGTATATATATATATATATATATATATATATACAATCAGCTCACTTTACCATTTGCAGCTTATAACCATTTACCACCAGGGGTCACTACTAACAAAAAGCATCCACTCCACTTCTAAATCTAGCCCCTAGAGTTGAGCAGAAGCATAAGATTCCCCACTGCTTCATTCCATTTTCCATTAGATTATAGATGTAAATTGTTTTTGATGGTATGGTGTGTACAGATTGAAATATTCAGAGCATATTCTGACTTTTAGTTAACACATCTGTAAGCAATTTGGCCATCACTGAATTCAACGTTTATCTCAATCGTAATAGACAAGGATAATGACAAATATAGTTTACAATGTTATTAAGTACATCATTTTATTTAATTGTGTGAATAAAAGGAATCGTCTCC